>NW_016107414.1:3412105-3437033 GCF_001604975.1 Cebus imitator
GATTGTTGCATAGGTACACACATGGCAATGTGGTTTGCTGCCTCCATCCCCTGTCACCTACATCTGGCATTTCTCCCCATGTTATCCCTCCCCGACCTCCCCACCCCCAGCTGTCCCTCTCTTGGCTCCCCCAACAGGCCCCAGTGTGTGATGCTCCCCTCCCTGTGATCATGTGTTCTCATTGTTTATCACCCACCTATGAGTGAGAATATGCGGTGTTTGATTTTCTGTTCTTGTGTCAGTTTGCTGAGAATGATGCCAGATTCATCCATGTCCCTACAAAGGACACGAACTCATCGTTTTTTTTAATGGCTACATAGTATTCCATGGTGTATATGTGCCACATTTTCCTTGTCCAGTCTATTGTCAATGGGCATTTGGGTTGGTTCCAGGTCTTTGCTATTGTAAACAGTGTCGCAATGAACATATGTGTGCATGTGTCTTTATAGTAGAAGGATTTATAGTTCTTTGGGTATATATCCAGTAATGGGATTGCTGGGTCAAATGGAATTTCTATTTCTAGGTCCTTGAGGAAGCGCCACACTGTCTTCCACAATGGTCGAACTAATTTACACTCCCACCAACATTGTAAAAGTGTTCCTAGTTCTCCACATCCTCTCCAGCATCTGTTGTCTCCAGAGTTTTTAATGATCACCATTCTAACTGGCATGAGATGGTATCTCAATGGGGTTTTGATTTGCATTTCTCTAATAATCAGCGATGATGAGCATTTTTTCATATGTTTGCTGGCCTCATATATCACTGTTTTTATATACTTTGAGGTGGTGAATGAAACAGAACAAATCAGATTTAAAGTATTTTATCAGACCAAAGTATTCTGGTTGCTATTTCCTAAACAAAGCTCAAGTAGTTTTTGTATCCATAATAGCAGAAAAAGTCGAGATAAATTAGTAGTCTAATATACTTAAATAGAACATCATAAGTGATTTGGGGTTTCTATTTTTTGCAGTTAAATTTCATAAGCATTACATGTATTGGCATATATTCAATATTGTTCTTCAGAGTTAGAGTAAATTAATAACTTATAATTAAACAGTTTAATTTACTAGATTAATAGAGATAAAAAGGCACTTATGAAATAATTATTTTAAAACACATATTATAAATAACATTTTTCCTTGACAATTGGATATTGCATATGCATACAAGCCTCCCTCAATGTTGACTGACATTTAACTAAAGTGAATTTATTATAGTAACTTGAAATTTTAATATCTACAGAATACTTTTCTAGGGCAAACATTTTGAATAAACTCTTCACAAAAAAGATACATGAGTGGTTAATAAGCATTTGAAAAAACATTCAGCTTCAAGAGTTATTGGAAAAATGCAAATTCAAATCACAATGAAATACCACCCACTGTACACTCATCAGAATGGCTGAAAGTGAAAAGATTGATAACATCAAGTATTGTCAAGGATGTGAAACAACTGGAAATTTCCCATATGTTTTGGGTGAAAATGTGAAATAATATGGTCACTTTAGACAGAAATCTGGCAGTGTTGTGTGAGACTAAATGTACACCTACACTATGGACCAACAATTCAACTAGGTGTTTTCCCCAGGTAAGTGACAATATATGTTGACAAAGAGATAGGTACAGGAATGCTTATAGTAGATGTATTCATAATATCCCCAAATTGGAAACAACCCATATGTCCACCCATAGGAGAATGAGTGAAGAAATCATGGTTTATATTTACAATGGAACACTTCTTAGCAAATAGAAAGTAACTTAAAACACACCCAGTGAATCTCAAAGCCTTACTCATGAATCTGAAAACATCATGTTGAGTGAATGAAGTCTCTACAAGAGAGTACATAATGTCTGATTAGATATATATGAAATTCAACTTAAATTATAGGGTAGAAAAAAAATCTACGATAAAAAATGGTGTTTGATTCTGGGGGTGGATGTTTTAACAAACACATATTCCTGATAACCCAAACTCCTATCAAAATGTACACATATGATGACCTCATTATCATCCCAGAAATGAGTGGATGGATACCATTGCATGGAATAGTGATTTTGAAATAGTGTATAATATGTTATCAATTTCTTAATCTACATATGCAAAAATAAATGGTAGATTTACAATGTCATAGATCATTTACATAAAATGGTTTGGGAACAAAAACAACTATGAGCACATAATTTACACATGGGGATGGGAGTCTGAGACATGTGCTGGATTCCCAAAATTGGTTTACTAACCCAGTATTTATTATGCCTTGAGTAAAAAGCAGAATGCTTTACAAAGGATATTAAGAGAATCAATCAGTTAATCTGGAGTAAGTGACAGCATGGTTAAGGTAGATTTACTGCTTTTTTGAGTTTGCTCTGTTTTCTTGGCCCTAAGAGATTATTACAAACAAATGTTGATAATTCCTAAAACTGTAACACTTCATAATGTGTACTTTTCTAATCCAAGTATATTTGTAACTTGTAATTCGTAAAATAGAAGTTTACAATTAGAGTGGATATTTAAAACCATTTAGTGATTTTAATAGCCACATAGGCAATGGTTTTCTACCAGTAAATACCTTTAGAATGGTTTGCAAATATGTGGGGGACAAATACACGTAGTCTACAAATACGTGGGGAAAAATACAGTGTTTTTTTTTTATAAGTGTTTTCGGCCATAATGTCTGGGGGGTGGCACTGCTATTACTGGTGGATTCAGAGATTCTAAATATCCCATAATCCTCACATCTGTCTTGAATGGCAAAGCACCATTCCACCCAAAATGCTAATAGTGCTTCCTGAGAAACATTAACATTGACTCTGCCTCATCTAACTCACCTCTGAATGTCAGCTTTTTTAACCACTGCGAGGCTTAGTCTGGGACCTCATCTTTTCTCCACTTACACTCACTCCCAGGGTTATTCAACTGACGTCATGGCTTAAACAGCATCTAAATGTTCATGATTCCTAAATCCGTATCTTCAGTCTAGAAATCTTCTCTTAGAACTGACTCTACATGATTGAACTGCCCAATGGATATCTCCCACTGGATGCAGAAGAGGCATTTCAAAATTAATTATGTTCAAAATAAATTTCAAATCCCTCAATGGCCACTACTCAATGGCCACTTTGCTACTTCCAAAGTGTTCACCAACCTCATAACTGGTGTGTCCATTGACCAAGTTATCAGATCCAAGATTGGAAGTCATCCTAGAATCTTTCCTCTGCCAATTAACCAGCTAATTCTACTGACTCTTGGACTTCAAAAATGTATCCTGAATCCAACCACTTCTCACCTACACCACCCCTGACACCCTGGTATACTTGGGCAACAACATAGCCATGTCACTGAGATTCCTACTTCCACAACCAAAGTGACACTTTAAAATAGAATACAAGGCCAGGCATGGCGGCTCACACCTGTAATCCCAGCATTCTGGGAGGCTGAGGCAGGTGGATTACTTGAGGTCAGGAGTTCAAGACCAGCCTGGCCAACATGGTGAAACCCCATGTCTACTAAAAATACAAAAATTAGCCAGGTGGTGGTGGTGCATGCCTGTAGTCCCAGCTACTCAGGAGGCTGAGGCAGGAGAATCACTTGAATCCAGGAGGCAGAGGTTGCAGTGAGCAGAGATCACACCATTGAACTCCAGACTGGGCAACAGGATGAGACTCTGCTTAAAAAAAAAAAAAAAAAAAAAAACAAGAACAACAAAATCTACTCATATCAGTTCCCTACTATAAATCCTTCAATGGATTTCCATTATCTGAAGAACAAAATCCAACCTCCTTATCACAGCCTGCAAGGCTGTGGGTACCTGATCCCTGGATACCTATGGAACCCCATCTTCTGTCATCATTTTCCTTGCTCACTGCCTCCTAGACACATTGGCCTCCTGTTCCTCCATAAACTTCCTCAAATCCATTCCTGCCTCAGGGTATTGATGTGTTCTGTGTCTGTGTGGCTCCTTTGATCCTGGTCTCATTGAAAAGGTTTTCATTATCATCATGTTTAAAATAGCCTTCTCCACCAGGACCATACTCTCCCTCCTTATCCTGTTTCATTTCGCTTTATAGAACTTACCACTGTTTCACATATTATTTATTCAGTTTTCATTTTGTTTATTTGTTTGTTTTTAATCTCACTGCCAGAATCAAAGTTTATAAGAGCTAGAATCTGGAAGAAAAAATAGAATCATTCTTAGGACTTAATCAACATTCTGGTATTTGTTGACTCAGTGAATGAATAAGTATAGTTATGCCCCTTAATTTTCCCATTGGAATCCTTTAAGACTTAAGATACAAATCTTCAGGTCTGAAGCCTAGTGAAAGAGTTGACCACAATGCATGTCTTAGGTCTAGTATTTAGGCAGGATTTGAAACCACTAACACTGTATAATACAGGTATTGATTGACTTACGACCTATGCAACTTACGACCATTCAACTTTACGACCACAATCGCCAGCCACGACTGCTCTCCATCTGGCAGCGCAAACGTTGCCCAGCTGGGCGTACGACAGTGTGGATCAGCTTCCGGCAGCACTACCATCTCCGCATGCATATAGCCTACTCAACTTACGACCAAATTGTGTTATGACCGGTCTGTCGGAACCAATCATGGTTGTAAGTCGAGCACTAGCTGTACCTTATTTGACACAGCAACCACATCTGAGTATTCAGGCAAATAACCATATTGAAGCTACTTCGTCTACAGTATTTCTATCTTCCTATAACTGTTTCTGTTAGTTTGTTCATCCTATGATAAAAAGTGGTTTTAATTCTTGACTACTACATACCGGAATATTTGTTCTCCTATTTAGATTATCTTAACACATCGTCTTTTGATAAGTTCTATCTCTTTTCCTGTCATAGATAATTCATTATGTGGATATTCAATTACACTGGATGCATCTTCCTATCTGATATTGCTGAAGTGAATTCCTTCACATTTATGTATTTATTTCTTGCTCTGAGAAAGGTTCAGTATGGTGAGTCAAAGAAAAGAAATTATCTTTCTCCAAGTGAAATCCTCTCCTAGCCAAAGTGTCATTGCTACCTTTCCAGGAATTGAAATATATTCTGTGTTAAAGGGAGCTTTGTCAACAAGCTGTATACCTGGCATATTTTTAAGCCTCTTGGGAAGAATGTAATAGAGAAAAAGGTCAGCTCAATCCTCTCCCAGGCGATCCAGCATAGACTTGTGTGGAATTGGTCATCAGTAAATATACAAAATTTTCAAACAGTTAAATCAGGTTTGGCTGCTTTGAGAAACTCAAATTAAATGTTCAATATTTCACGAAAGCCTTGACTGGTAATGTTTGCTTGATCAGATATGTTCTCATTGCAAAGAAAAACGACAGGGTTGGAAAGATTAGAACAGCGTGGCAATGACTTGTGAGGCTCTCGAGCTGGCATGTCATTATTTAGATGCAGCTGCGTAGGACAGAAGAGACCCTCCCGTCTATGAGATTATTCTTGAGGTGAAGTCTACAACAACATGACTACCATAAGATGATTAGCATTCAGAAAACATACAGGTAGTATGGTCAGATTTAGCAAATTAACATTTAGAATGAATAGTTAAATTAGAATTTCAGTTAGCTTTTTATTCTTAGTATAAGCATATTCCACACAATATCTGAGATATGTTTATGCTAAAAATATTTTTTGTTTATCTGAAATTCAAATATAACTGGGAGCTCTGTATTTTATCAGGAAACACTACCTCTAAGCAAAAAGAGTGATACTGACTCTATTGTGAGATGATGTTTTAAACTCCTAAAAAAACTTTACTCAAAACACAGGCAGGGTCAGGGCTCAGGTGAAGCGATGAGTCATGTAGGACACACAATTTAAGGAGTCTTGGTTGCTTAATTGCTGGTTACTCCTTGCAGAGCCCTGAGAGTAAATACCTCTCTAAAGTTTGCATTTTAGGCACATCTCTTGCTTCACTCTCTTCCAGGTTTGGACACAGGTTTTCAAATCTTTTTGTTTTCTTTTGTTTTGTTTTTTATATGCAAAGATAGAGGTAAAGCCGAGTGAAATACAACTTTATTCCAATTCTTACTGGGAAAGCTTTGATTTCATTCTAATATTCACTTATGGATAGAATTTGTTACCGTAGAAATGATAACAGCCTCCCTTTGCTATCAGAGATGGGAAAACATGCAGTCAATTCTTTAATAAAATATTATTGAAAATCCATAAAGTAGTATACATTCAGTTCAGAAATGGGAGAAAATAGCACAAACGAGCACAGAAGATCTCCACTCTGATGCAACTTATAGTCTAATGAAGAAGGTAGCCAAACCAATGAAATTAAAAGGAGTAACATGGTAGAGTGTGATGCAATACGATGGTGGGAGTAGGGGTGAAATTTGACCTGTCCCATAAACATCTCAAGCAAGGAACATTCAGTTTCCAAAATTAAAATGAGACTAAAGTCAACGAGAAGGGGGAAAGTTTCATGATTTTAAGGAAGAGGGCATCTGGGCAGCTGCAGCAAGCTAACAAGGGGAAAAGAGCATAAGATGAGATGAGATAGATCCACCAGATCAATATACCATTCACATATCCCCAGACTTTACATCAAATGTAAAATGTAACTACTGTGGACTGTTGAGCAGGGAATTTGGGGAAAAATTAAAGTCAAAACACCAGGAGAAAAAAAATTTAGTTATATAGGTCCTATTTCAAACTTCGTTAATATTCATCATGTAGTCCTTGAGTTGAGGTCTGAAGTCCTGTGAGAAGTTTCACCTTAAAAAGAAATGTCCTAGGTGGGTACAGTGGCTCATGCTTCTATTCCCAGCATTTTGGAAGGCTCATGCCTGTATTCTCAGCATTTTGGAAGGCTGAGATACTTGAAGCCAGGAGTTTGAGACCAGTCTGGGCAACATAGCCAGATCGTCTCTACAGAAAATAAAAATGTTATCCAGGTATGGTGGTACATGCCTGTAGTCCCAGCTACTTGAGAGGCTGAGGTCGGCAGATCCCTTGAGCCCAGGAGTTGGAGGCTGTGGTGAGCCATGATGGTGCCACTATACTCCAGCCTAGATGACCAAGTGATACCCTGTTTCCCAAAAGAATTTTCTCATGGAAAAAGCTTTAATTCTGGCTTATTTCACATAACTTTTTGACTCTATTTCCCATGGCCATGCATCATTCGCTGATTAAAAAAAGAAAATCCCAACCCTGAAACTGTAACGATAAAATAAAACAAACTGTGTATAACAACATTATCTTCTCTTGCATCCACTGCAAACTATTATACTCGATGTCTATCATAGACATAACTTCGGATTCTAAGAAAATAGAAATAAGAGAGGAAGTACTAGATGAAAAGTTGTGTTTAAGTTATAAGGTGAATGACAATTCCAGACTAGATAATTTCTAATTTCTTCCCCACACAAGATGTTGTAAAGGAGGTTTGAGACTTTCTCTTTCTCTATCAT
Organism: Cebus imitator; assembly: GCF_001604975.1. Classification (NCBI taxonomy): domain Eukaryota; kingdom Metazoa; phylum Chordata; class Mammalia; order Primates; family Cebidae; genus Cebus; species Cebus imitator. The sequence continues at coordinate 3,419,552 of NW_016107414.1, forward strand.
AGTTGCATCAGCTCTAGCTTTATCAGTTTCAAAGTGCTCTCCATGAACATGTCTCAAAGGCAGAGTTTCACTGGAAAATCATTATGAAGAAATGAAGAAAACATCCTAATAAGCTACAGAAATGACAGGAAATAAAGACTAAGTTCCTAATGGCACAGTTGAGAGAGAATGAAGGAGAAGAAAAAGGAGGAAGAATAAGGAACTTCTGGCAGTTATTAATAAAAACTCAGTTCTTTGGAAATACACAATTCCTTGATATTATCAGTATAGCAACTGATATATTTTGGCTGTGTCTCTATGCAAATCTAATCTCAAATTGTAATAATCTCCATGTGTCAAGGGCAGAACCAGGTAGAGATAACTGAATCATGGGGGTGTTTTTTCCCATGCTATTCCTGTGATAGTGAGTTCTCACCAGATCTGATGGTTTTATAAGGGTCTTCCCCCTTTATTTGGCTTTCATTCTCCCTACTGATGCCCTGTGAAGTGTTGCCTTCCTCATGATTCTAAGTTTCCTGAGGTCTTCCCAGCCATGCAAAACTGTCAGTCAGTTAAGCCTCTTTTCTTTATAAATTACTCAGTTTCACGTATGCCTTTATTAGTAGCATGAGACTGGACCAATACAGGAACCAACATTGAACCAGTAAGGGATATGTAAAAGTGAATGTATTAGTATGAGTATAATAGTTTATAGGTAAATATATTCTTATGTGTATAGTATGATAAATAACATTTTGGGGAAAAAAGTTTAAAAGGGAAAAATAATATGGATAAATAACTGAGTTTGAAAGATTTTATGTGTAATGAGTTGAACTGTGTTCCCCCAAAATATATGTGAAGTCTAACGTCACGGAGACTCAGATTGTGACCTTATTTGGAAACAGAGTCATTGCACATGTAATTAGTTAAGATGAACTTATGCTGGAATAGGATAGGCCCTTAATCCAATAAAACTGGTGTCCTTGTAAGAGAAAAAGAGACACAGAGACAGATACTTAGAGACAAGGGAAAGAGAGGGAGAGATTAGAATGCAGTTACAAACCCAGGGACACCAGTGATTGCTGGCAACTGCCAGAATGCTGGAAGAAGTAAGGAAATATCTTCATCGAAAACATTCAGAGAGAATGTAACCCTGCTAACACTTTAATTTCAGGTTTATGGTCCCCCAGAACTGTGAGAAAATAAAGTCATGTTGTTTCAAGCTAGCCAGTTTGTGGTATTTTACTCTGGCAGTCCTAGGAAACTAATACAACTTGCTTTGTTGACTTTCTCACATCATCAAGCCAAAACTGTGGTATTTTCTTACTTTTTGACAGCAATGAGTTAAGGAAGAAGACTCCATGATGTCCATGTATTTATGAGTATTAGCGTAAGCCCTATTAAGGACAGGTGAAGTTTGGTCAAGAGAAACCTGTTTCCACCAGCTGCTGTTTCTATTTGACACTGAGTTTTCACCTTAAGTTAAAGACAGTAAAACAAACAAACAAACAAACAAAAAACTATTTAACTATGATGTAAAAAGCAAAACAAGATATGAGCTAATCAATTCAACCTTGGTGAAAGGATTGGAATAAGTTTGGCAAGAGTTTATTCCAATGGTGCAACTGCAGCAGTATACATTTAGGTGCATACTAAGAATGTAACTAAAAGACATTTAGTAAGATTAGTATTACTAATTTACTAATGTACTAGAAGACATTTAGTTGTATTGATAGTGTGCAACTAAAAGCATACTACTATGTTTGCAATGGGTTGAATTGTGTCCCCAAAATGATACGTTGAGCCTATCTGCTCAAGAGATTCTCAAGAACTTTCCTTATCTCATCTAAATATGAATCAGTAAACACATGTTTAGCAGACTTAAAATGTTGTCTTCATTCTACGTAGGGATTTTCAACTGGCAGATAGTGAATTTCCTTCTCTGGGTTAGCCAGTGTGAATTAACTGGCAATATTGGCTATTTTACAAGTTCACTGCTTAAACTGCTCTCTCTGGCCTTGCTAAAACCAAGGACTTTGAGCCTACCTCAAGGAGTTAGGAAAAGAGAATAAAATAAAAGCAAGGAAAGATTGCAAACTAGGCATTAACAATTTTCATTGACATTAATTCTAGTGAAATATAATATTTGAGGGACTGGATTATGAGACATCAAATAGCGAATGCCATTAAAAAGGTAATTTGTAAATAACTTGATGTCTTCTAAGTAGATTTTGATGGTTCCCTAGATATCAATTTTATATATTTGGTTCCACATATTAACTTTCTAAACACTCAGTAACATTCTACTTTAAGGTTTTTATGGGATATTTTTTCACTAGATTAATCATTTTGGTTATGATGTTTAAAAGTTTCAAAATCCTGAAATCACTGTGAGAATGTCATGTCATTATCAAATGGATGATACTGAATAGTATTGGAAATTAAACTACATAGAAAATAACTTTATATTACTAGTCATTAGTAGATACTGAAGGAATTGTAGAAATTCAAAGTAAAAAAGTAGCATAGGTTATGAGGAAGTTAAAATATAAGGTGTACTATTATTCAAGTCTCTGGTCCATGACATTACTTCCATTTCTAGATTACATGGGGTAATAGGGACTAGGCTTATCTTCCTGCTAAAAAATTAGACAAAATATGTAGAACTGTTTAAAGACAATGGAAAAAATGTCTATTCAAATTATTTCCCCATTATTTAGTTGTTTCTGTTTTTGTTGTTTGCTATTGTATAGTGTAAGTTCCTTACATATTTTGGATATTAATTTCCTGTCAGAAATATATTTGAAAAGTTTAGTTCCATTCCACAGTTTTCCTGTTTATCCTGTTTCTTTTCTTTATCATGAAGGGTCATTTTAGTCTGATGTAGTTGTATTTGTCCAGTTTTACTTTTGTTGGTTGTGTGCTCGTCATATACAATCAAAAATTGCCAAGACCAATGTCATAAAATTTTTTCCTTGGTTTTCTTCTAAGATTTTTATAGTTTCAAGAATTTTGTTTAACTCATAAATTCACTTGGAATTAACTTCTATGTATGGTGTAAGATAAGAGTCCAATTTTATTTTTTATATGCTGACAGCCGTTTTTTCCAAGACCATTTATTGAAGAGATTTTTGTTGGCCCATTGTGCATTCCTGGCCCCCTTTTTAAAGATCAGTTGAATATGTATGTGTGTGTTTAGTTCTGAGATCTCTATTCTGTCACTTTTGCTTATACATTTGTTTTTATGCCAGTACCATACTGATTTAATCCTGGAGCTTTGTAATCTATTTTGAAATCAGAGAGTGTGATGCTTACAATTTTGTTCTTTTCCTCAAGATTTTTTTGGCTATTCAGGACTTTTTTAGTTAAAAATGAATTTTAAGATTGTTCTTACATTTCTGTAAAAAAATGCAATTAGAATTTTCATAGATATTACATTGAATCCATAGATTGCTTTGGGTAGTATCAATAATTTAATAATTTGAACATATAGATTTTTCATTTATTTATGCCTTCAACTTCTTTTTATTAATAATTTGTGGTTTTCATTGCATAAGACTTTTATCTTCTTGGTTAGGTTTACTCCTATGTATTTTATTATTTTGCTGCTATTGTAATAACTCAACAGCAAAAAATAAAATAATAACTCTATTGAAGGGGAAATGACTTGAATAGGCAATTCTACAAAGAAAATATGCAAAGGGCCAACAATTATATTTAAAAATGCTCAACATCACTACTCATCAGAGAAGTGCAACTTCAAAGCACAGAGATACCTCACACCTATTAAGACGTCTGCTATTAAAAAAAATAGTGAACTTCCCGAGGATGTGGAAAAATTGCAACCTTTGTACACTATAGATGGGAATGTGAAATGTTGCCAACCACTATGGAAAACAGTATGCGGGTTCCTTGAAAAATTGAAAATATAATTATCACAAGATCCAGCAATTGCATTTCCAGGTACATATCCAAAGGAATTAAAATGGGCTTTCAAAGAGATCTCTGTACTCTTATGGTTATAGTAGTAGTATTCACAATAGCCACAGTACGGAAATACCTGAAATGCCCACTGACAGAGGAATGGATAAAGTATGGTATATACACACAACTCAGAAATCTACATAGGAGTCCTCTTAAGTGTAGGTTATTAGGTACTATATACAAACAATGAAACTCCACAATGCCGAGAAATAAACCACTCAGAAATTGTAAACCAAACCATTCCTAGAGCTAACAAATGGTAGAGAGACATTTCAGTGCTGAGGAGCCAGAATGGAGAATTCTCAGGAGACACCTGGGACATTCAGTGGAGAAGCAGTGGGATCATGTCTTAGTATGGCCAAACTGTCCATGGAGTGATGGCCATATCAGATCTGCTACAGCAAAGCTTAAAGAAAGTAGCTAAAGGAACAAGATAGAACAGCTAGTATTTTAACTATGTACTTAACAAAGTTCAACATGCTTTATTCTAATTTATTTTTTTAGTTTTTTTAAAAAATTTAAGCTCTGGGATACATTTGCAATGTGCAGGTTTGTTACATAAGTATACCTGTGCCATGGTGGTCTGCTGCACCCATTGATCCATTCTCTAACTTCCCTCCCCTCACCCGTCAACCCCCAACAGGCTCCAGTGTGTGATGCTCCCCTCCCTGTGTCCATATGTTCTCATTGTTTGACTCCCACTTATGAATGAGTACATGTAATATTTGGTTTTCTGTTCCTGTGTTAGTTTGCTGAGGGTGATGGCTTCCAGCTTCCTGCATATCTCTGCAATGGGCATGATATCATTCCTTTTATATGGCTGCATAGTATTCCATGGTGTATATGTGCCACATTTTCTTTATCCAGTCTATCATTGATGGGCATTTGGGTTGGCTCCATGTCTTTGCTATTGTAAACAGTGCTGCAATAAACATATGTGTGCATGTATTTTTATAGTATAATGATTTATATTCCTTTGGGTATAGACCCAGTAATAGGATTGTTGGGTCATGTGGTATTTCTGGTCCTAGATCCTGGAAGAATCACCAGACTGTCTTCTACAATGGTTGAACTAATTTACATTCCCACCAACAGTGTAAAACCATTCCTATCTCTCACAGCCTCATCAACATCTATTTTTTTCTCAACTTTTAATAATTGCTATTCTAACTGGTATAAAATGGTATCTCATTGTGGTTTTGATTTGCATTTCTCTAGTGATCAGTGATGTTGCACTTTTCTTCATATACTTTTTGGTCATGTAAATGTCTTCTTTTGGTAAGTGCCTGTTCATATCCTTTGCCCACTTTTGATGGGTTTGTTTGATTTTTTTCTTGTAAATGTGTTTAAATTCCTAGTAGATTCTGGATATTAGACCTTTGTCAGATAGGTAGATTGCAAAATATTTCTCTCATTCTGTAGGTTGCCTGTTCACTCTGATCATAGTTTCTTTGCTGAGAGGAAGATCTTTAGTTTAATTAGATCCCATTTGTCAATTTTGGCTTTTGTCACAATTGCTTCTGGCGTTTTTGTCAGGAAGTCTTTGCCATGCCTATGTCTTTAGTAGTATTATCTAGGTTTTCTTCTAGGATTTTTATGATTTTAAGTTTTATATTTAAGTCTTTAATCCATCTTGAGTTAACTTTTGTATAAGGTGTAAGGAAGGGGTCCAGTTTCAGTTTCGCTAGCCAGTTTTTCCAGTACTGTTTATTGAATAAGAGATCCCTTGCCTATTGATTGTTTTTGTCAGGTTTGTTGAAGTTCAGATGGTTGTAGATGTGTGGTGTTATTTCTGAGGTCTGTGTTCTGTTCCATTGGTCTATATGTTTTGGTATCAGTACCATGCTATTTTGTTTACTGTAGCCTTGTAGTATAGTGTGAAGTCTGGTAGCATGATACCTCCAGCTTTGTTCTTTTTGTTTAGGATTGTGTTGGCTATAGGGGGTCTTCTTTGGTTCAATATGAAATTTAAAGTAGCTTTTTCTAATTCTGTGAAGAATGTCAATGGCCGTTTGATGGGAATAGCATTGAACCTGTAGATTATTTTGGCCAGTATGGCCATTTTCATGATATTGATTCTTCCTATCCATGAGAATAGACTGTTTTTTCCTTTTGGTTATTGTCCTCTCTTATTTCCTTGAGCAGTGGTCTATAGTTCTCCTTGAAAAGGTCCTTCATGTTCCTTGTAAGTTGTATTCCTAGGTATTTTATTCTTTTTGTAGCAATTGTGAATAGGAGTCATTCATGATTTGGCTCTCTGCTTGTCCATTGGTATAAAGGAATGCTTGTGATTTTGCACATTGATATGGTGTCCTGAGACTTTGCTGAAGTTCCTGATCAACCTAAGGAGTTTTGGGGCTTAGATAATAAGGTTTCTAAATAAAGAATTATGTCATCTACAAACAGGGACAATTTGAATTCCTCTCTTCTGTTCAAATATGCTTTTTCTTTCTTTTGCCTTATTGCCCTGGTCAGAACTTCCAATACTATGTTGAATAGGAGTGGTGAGAGAGGGCATCCTTGTCTTGTGCTGGTTTTCAAAGGAATGCTTCCAGCTTTTGCCCATTAAATATGATATTGGCTGTGAGTTTGTCATAAATATCTCTTAGTATTTTGAGATGTTTCATCAATACTTAGTTTATTGAGAATTTTTAACATTAAAGGATGTTGAATTTTATAGAAGGCCTTTTCTGAATCTACTGAGATAATCATGTGGTTTTTGTCCTCGGTTCTGTTTACGTGGTGAATTACATTTATTGATTTGCATATGTTGAACCAGCCTTGCATCCCTAGGATGAAGCCAATTTGATCATGGTCGATAAGTTTCTTGATGTGCTACTGGATTCACTTTGCCCATATATAATTGAGGATTTTCCAAATGATGTTCATCAGGGATATAGGGCTTGAGGTTTTCTTTTTATTGTGTCTCTGCCAGGTTTTGGTATCAGAATAATGCTGGATAAGATGAGTTGCAGGTTAATGCAGGAAAAGATGTGTAAGGGAGAAGTCCCTGCCTTACAAGTGTTTGGAATAGTTTCAGAAGGAATGGTATTAGCTCCTCTCTACCTCTGGTAGAACTCAGCTGTGAATCCATCTGTTCCTGTTTTTATTAGTAGTATTGTTTATTTTTTTTATCAGTAGTCTATTAATTATTGCCTCATTTCAGAACTTGTTATTGGTCTATTCAGGGATTCAAGTTCTCGCTGGTTTATTCTTGGGAGACTGCATGTGTTCAGGAATGTATCCATTTCTTTTAGACTTACTTGCATAGAGGTGTTTATAGTACTCTCTGATGGTAGTTTGTATATCTGTGGGGTCAGTGGTGATATCCCCTTTATCACTTTCTATTGTGTCTATTTGATTTTTCTCTCTTTTATTTATTTGTCTAGCTAGCGGCCTTTATATTTTGTTAATTGTTTTAAAAAAGAGCTCCTGGATTTATTGATTTTTAGGGAGAGGGGGTTTCATTTCTGTATTTTCCTCAATTCTACTCTAATCTTAGTATTTCTTGGCTTCTACTAGCTTTTATATTCATTTGCCATTGCTTATCTAGCTCTTTTAATTGTGATGGTAGGGTGGTGTTGATTTCAAATCTTTCTAGCTTTCTGATGTGGGCATTTATTGCTATAAATTTCCCACAGCTTTCATTGTGTCCCAGAGGTTCTGGTACATTGTCTCACTGTTCTCAGTGGATTCAAAGAACTTCTTGATTTCTGACTTAGTTTCATTATTTACCCAGCAGTCATTCAGGAGCAGCTTGTTCAATTTCCATGTAATTGTGTGGTTTTGAGTGAGTTTCTTAATTCTCAGTTCTTATTTGATTGTACTGTGGTCTGAGAGACTGTTTTGATTTCAATTCTTTTGCATTTGCTGAGGAGTGTTTTACTTTCAATTATGTGGTCAGCTTTAGAATAAGTGCCATATGGCATGGAAAAGAATGTATATTCTGTGGTTTTGGGGTAGAGAGTTCTTCATATGTTTATTAGTTCCACTTGATCCAGAGCTGAATTCAAGTACTGAATATCCTTGTTAACTTTCTGTCTTGTTTATCTGTCTAATACTGACAGTGCGGTGTTAAAGTATCCCACTATTATTGTGTTGTAGTCTATGTCTCTTTGTATGTATCTAAGAACTTGCTGTATGAATGTGGGTGCTCCTGTAATACGTGCATATATATTTAGGATAGCTAGCTCTTCTTGCTGCATTGATCCCTTTACCATCACATAATACCCTTCTTTGTCTTTTTTTCTTTTTAATCTTTCTTGGTTTAAAGTCTGTTTTATCAGAGACTAGGATTGCAACCCTTGCTTTTTTTTTTCTTCTTTCCATTTGCTTGGTACATTTTGCTCCATCCCTTTATTTTGAGCTTATGTGCGTCTTTGCATGTAAGGTGGGTTTCCTGAATACAGCACACCCATGGTTCTTGACGTTTTATCCAATTTGCCAGTCTCTGTCTTTTAATTGGTACATTTAGTCCATTTACATTCAAGGTTAGTATTTTAATGTGTGAATTTGATTCCGACCTCATGACAGTATCTGGTTATTTTGCACACTAGTTAATGCAGCTTTTTCATAGTGTCATTGGTCTTTATATTTTGTTGTGTTTTTGCAGTGGCTGGTACCAGTTGTTCTTTTCCATACTTAGTGCTTCCTTCAGGGGCTCTTTCAAGGCAGGCCTGATGGTGATGAAATCCCTCATTGCGTTCTTTTCTGGAAAGGATTTTATTTCTCCTTTGCTTTTGAAGCTCAGTTAGGCTGGTTATAGAATTCTGGGTTAAAAACTTTTTTCTTTAAGAATGTTGAATATTGGCCTCCACTTTCTTCTGGCTTGTAGGGTTTCTCCTGAAAGGTCTGTTGTTAGTCTGATGGGATTCCCTTTGCAGGTAATCTGGTCTTTCTCTCTGGCTGCCCTTAACATTTTTTCTTTCATTTCAGCCTTGGAAAATCTGATGATTTTGTGTCTTGGGGTTGATCGTCTCATGGAATATCTTAGTGGCGTTCTTTGCATTTTCTGAATTTGCAGGTAGGCCTTTTTGTCTGGGTCGGGAAAGTTCTCCTGTATAATACCCTGAGGTATGTTTTCCAGCTTGTTTCCATTCCCCCATCTCCATTTGGTATTCTAATCAATCATATGTTGGTTTTCTATCTAGTCCCATATTTCTCAGAGGCTTTGTTCATTCTCTTTCATTATTTTTTTCCTTAATCTTGTCAAAATGCCTTATTTCAGCAAGGTGATCTTCGAACTCTGATATCCTTTCTAATGCTTGGTCAATTCGGCTGTTGATACTTCTGTATGCTTTATAGAGTTCACATGCTATGTTTTTCAGCTCCAGCAGGTCATTTACATTCCTCTCTAAACTGATATTCCTAGTTAGCAGTATCTTTAACCTTTTATCAAGGTTCTTAGCTTCTTTATATTGGGTTAGAACATACTCCTTTAGCTCAGCAGAGTTTTTTACTGCCCATGTTCTGAAGCCTACTTCTGTCAATTTGTTCATCTCATCCTCTGTCCAGTTCTGCACGCTTGCCGGAGAAGCATTGCCATAATTTGGAGGAGAAGAAGCACTCTGCCCTTTTGCATTTTCAGCATTTTATCATTGATTCTTATCTTAATGAGTTTGTCTAGTTTTGGTCCTTGAGGCTGCTGACACTTGAATGAGGCTTTTGTGGGGACTTTTTGTTGTTTTTGATGCTGTTGTTGTTCTTTTGCTTGTTTTTCTTTTCCTTTTTTAACATTCAATACAAGGTGTTGCCATTATTTTATTGTAATTATTATTGCTGAATCTTTATTTGTAGAAGATCACCATGGACACAGGGAGGGGAGTTTGTTTTCCTTTTAATGGTCATGTCCCTCTTCTGTAGGGCTGCTGCAGTTTTCTGGAATTCACTTCAAGCCCTATTAATCTGGTTCACTCCTGCACCTGGAGATGACACTCAAAGAGGCTGGAGAACAGCAACGGTGGATGCCTCTCCCTCTTCTGAGATCTCTGACCTTATGGGGTGCCAACCTGATGCCAGGATTCCTCCCGTATATTGTGTCTGACAACCTCTGTTTGAGGGTCAGTTGGGTGGCATGGGTAACGGGACTTGTTTAACGAAGCACTTTGACTCTCCCTTGGTGGAGGTGGTGTGCTTTGCTGGGGGAAACCCACTCATCTGGGCTGCCTGGATTCCTCAGAACTACCAGGAGGAAAGGCTAAGTCTGCTGATCCGCAGAGACTGAGGCCACCCATCCCCCTAGGGGTTCAGGCCCAGAGAGATCAGCGTTCTGTCCCTGAGCCCATGGCTGGAGATGTTGGAGTTCGTGCAGGGAGGTCCCACCCAGTGATGAGAGATGGGTCAGGGTGAGGCCTGAAAAGGTGCTCTGGCCACAGTCTGCCATAGCTGGTGTCAGCTATGTACGCACTCACAGATCCTGCTGCTGCCACCCTGATTAAATGCTTTTGCTAGAATTCTTTCCCACCTTTAAAGTATTTTTGCTAGAAGACCAGACACACCTCAGTCCCTCCAGTGTAGCTGATGTTGAACATGGAGGGGCCAAGAACAAAACCATGGGCCTCGTATGCATCCCAAGGTAAGCTAAGCCTTGGCCCCTTGAAATCATCCAGAAACAAAGCCAGTTGACTGAATCCAACTTATTCCACAGTCAGACCTGAAAGGACATCAAAGCCTATAATAGCAAAAAGCCCCATACAAAGGACAGCAACTGCCAAGATTAAAGGAATATCAGCCCCACAGGCAAGACAGAATCAGTGGAAGACCTCTGGCAACTCAAAAATCCAGAGTGTCTTCTTACCTCCAAATGATCACACTAGCTCCGAAAATAACAGATATAGAATTCAGAATCTCAATGGCAACAAAGAGCATCAAGATGCAGGAGAAAGTTGAAACCCAATTTAAGGAAATGAAGGAACCCAGTCAAATGATACAAGAGCTGAAAAACAAAAATAGCCATTTTAAGAAAGGACCAAACTGATCTGAAAGAGCAAAAATACTCACTACAAGAATTTTGTAATATAATAATTTTATAATACAATTGGAAGTATTAATGGCAGAATAGATCAAGCTGGGGGAATAATCTCAGAGCTCAAAGACTGGTTCTTAAAATCAACTGTATCAGAAAAAAATAAGAAAAGAATTATCTTTTTAAAAAGAACAAACAAGACCTCTGAGAAATATGTGATTATGTAAACAGACCACCTATAACACATTGGTATCCCTTAAAGAAAGTGAGAGAGAGAAAGCAGATGGAAGAACGTATTTGAGGATATTGTTCTTGAAAATTTTCTTAACCTCACTAAAGAGGTCAAATATTCAAATTCAGGAAATTTAGAGAATCACAGCAATATACCATACAAGACGACCTCCCCAAGACACACACTCATCAGATTCTCCAAGTTCGATGTGAAAGAAAATGTTAAAAGCACCTAGAGAGAAGGGGCAGTTCACCTACAAAGGAAACCTCATCAGTCTAACAGGGAACCTCTCAGCAGAAACCCTATAATCCTAAGCAGAAAGAACAAAGCAGGAGGCATTACACTACCTTACTTCAAACTGTACTACAAGCTACAGTAACCAAAACAGCATGGAACTGGAACAAAAACATACACATAGATCAATGGAAGAGGTTAGAGGACCCTGAAATTATGTCACATACCTACAACCATCTGATTTTCAACAAAGTCAACAAAAACAAGTAATGAGGAAAATAATCCCTATTCAATAAATGATGCTTGGATAATTGGCTAGCAATATCCAGAAGACTGAAACTGCACCCCTCCCTTTCACCATACACACACAAAAAAAATTCAAGATGAATCAACAGTTTAAATGCAAAACCAAAATCTATAAATACTCTACAAGAATACCTAGGAATTACCATTCTTGACATAAGCCCTGCCAAAGATTTCATGAGAAAGACTCCAAAAGCAATTTCAACAAAAACAAAATTAGTAAGTGGGACCTAATTAAACTAAAGAGCTTCTGTCCTGCCCCCCACCCCTCTCACAAACAACAACAACAACAACAACAAGAAAACCTATCACCAGGGTAAACAGACAACCTTCAGAAGGGGAGAAATTTTCTGTCAACTATGCATCTGACAAAGGTCTAATTTTGAGGAACCATATAGAACTTAAGCAAATTTACAAAAAAAAAAAAAAAAAAAAACCTCATTAAAAAGTGGGCAAAGGATATAAACAGTCAATTCTCAAAAGTAGACACACAAGAGGCCAACAGGCATATAAAAAATGCTTAACATTGCCTGTAATCCCAGCACTTTGGGAGCTGAAGGCGGGCAGATCACAAGGTCAAGAGATCGAGAACATCCTGGCCAACACAGTGAAACCCTGTCTCTGCTAAAATATAAAATTAGCTGGGCGTGGTGGTGCGTGTCTGTAGTCCCAGCTACTCGGGAGGCTGAGGCAGGAGAATTGCTTGAACCCAGGAGGCAGAAGTTGCAGCGAGCCGAGATCACGCCACTGCGCTCCAGCCTGCCGCCTGGAAACAGGCCAAGACTGTCTCAAAAAAAAAAACCAAAAAACAAAACAAAACAAAAAAAACAAACAAAAAAAAACCTCAGCATTACTAATCATTAGAGAAATGCAAATTAAAACCACAGTGAGATACTGTCTTACACCAGACAGAATAGCTAATTATAAAAAAATCAATAAATAACAGATCTTGGGAGGTTGTAGAGAAAAAGGAAACACTTATGCACTGCTGATGGAAATGTAAATTAGTTGAGTCATTGTGGAAAGCAGTGTGGAGATTTCTCAAAGAACTCAAAATAGAATTACTATTTGATTTAGCAATCCTGTTACTGGGTATACCTAAAGGAATATAAATTTTTCTTTTTTTTTTATTTTATTTTATTTTTATTTTTTTAAAATTTAAGAACAAGAGAAAGGAAGAAAAAGAATAAAAAAAAGAAAAAAGAAAAAGAATAAAGGAAAGGAAGAAAGAGGAAGAGGGAGAGAGAACAGGGGTGTTGCTTTATTGCCCGGGCTAGAATGCAGTCTAAAACTGGGTATGCCTGTAATTGTGTTTAATAATAGAGACATTAAAAAAAAAATGAGGGAAGAAAATAATTAACAAGCAGCCAACCAAAATATTTCATTTAAACCTGTAAATACATGTGATGTAGTACTGATAAGAGTGTATATTTTGTGTATTTAAAGTGGAGAGTTCTATGAATGTTAATTAAGTCTACTTGTTCCAGATCTGAGTTCAAGTCCTGGATATCGATGTTAACATTCTGTCTCATTGATCTATCTAATATTGATGTTGAAGTCTCCCGCTATTATTGTGTGGGGGTCCAAGGATCTTTGTAAGTCTTACATATCTGGGTATTTCTGTATTGGGTGCATATATGTTTAGGATCTTTAGCTCTTCTTGTTACATTGATCCTTTTATCTTTATGTAATATATTTCTTTGCTTCTTTTGATCTTTGTTGCTTTGAAATCTATTTTATCAGCAAAAATTGCAACTCCTGCTTTTTCTACAATTTTTCTACAAATTTTTCTACAAATTTTTCTACAATTAAAAATGCACATGCAATAGTTCATTATGGCACTATTCACAATAGCAAAGACAGGGAATCACTAAATGTCAATCGATGGTAGGCTAGATAAAGAAAATGTGGTACATATACACCATGGAATACTACATAGCTGTTAAAAAGAATTACTGCCAATTGAAGCAACATGGATATAAAACATGTTGGAGATAGAGACCATTATTTTAAATGTGTTAACGCAGGAACAGAAAACAAAATACCACATGTTCTCTGTGGGATCTAAATACCACATGTAGGACCTAAACATTGAGTACATATGGACACAAAGAAGAGAACAATAGACACCCAGCACTTGAGGGTGAAGGGTGGGAGGAGGTTGAGGATCAAAAAGCTATCTATTGTGTCCTCTCTCATTACTTTGGTGATGAAATAATCTGTACACCAAACTCCCATGACATAAAATTTACCCAAGTAGCCAACCTGCACATGTAAACTCTGAACCTAAAATAAAATTTGGAAAAAATAAGAAACTGAAAAAGCTATTCTCAGACTTCAGAAGATGACCACTACTTTGAATATTCAAGACTCGTACTCTAATATCAACTTCAATGAAACTAGTTTAAACAGCGGTAGTTAACTTTATCTTACTCCTTGTGCTATTTCTACTCCAAGGACAGTCATGAAAGAAAAGCTAACACTTTGACAGCATGTGCGATGGTGACTACTTTCCAACTTATGTCTCACTCAGTCTTCACAAATACCTTATTGAATATTATTTCCATTCTCATTTTACAGATAAGAAAAATAAATTTCCAAACGGTTAAGCAAATTGACCAAAGAGACGGAACAGAGGCTAACAAAATGAAACCTCTTTCATCTCTCATCCAGGTTACTGCTGGAGCTACCTAATTGTTTTTCTTTGCATTTTCTCCTGCTTTTTTTCCAGTATATTCTTCATCAAGTTAGTTAGAGATTTTTGTTTGTTTTTTAAGAGAGAGGGTTCTCCCTGTATTGGTCACGTTGGTCTTGAACTCTTGGCCTCAAGCAATCCTCATGCCTTGACCTTTCACAGTGCTAGAATTACAGGCATGAGTCACCACACCTCACCAATCAGAGAGGTTTTTTGTTTTTTGTTTTTTGTTTTAAATGCAAGTCTGATCTTTTCCCTTCTCCATTTAAAAATACTCTTTGGATTTCTAGGGCTCTCATGATTCTGGCTTTCCTCCCCACCCTCATCTCAATTCACACTTATTTTCATGCTCTGAACTTTAGACATGCTGCCTCTTTCATGCCCTCAAAGAAAGCTTGATCTCAGGCATGAGTGCCTTTGTACATGCTGTTCCCACTGAAGGAGATGTTCTTTTATCTCCTTCCATACCTGCAAGCACCCCACTTGCCCAGACCTCTCTCAGCACTTCAGGTCTCAACAGAAATGCTGTTTCATCAAACAGTCTTCCTGCTTCTCATGTCTAGATAAGGTAATTCAAATTATTTTTCACAGCAAACTATACTTTTTGGTTATAATTATGTATGTGTATATGTGTGCACTTTATTATTTGATTAATATCATCATGTCTCCAACTAGACTGTAAATTCATGGGGACAGAGGCTATTTTATCTCTAATGTCCAGCATGGTATCTTATTCATAAATATTTTAAAATATATTAATAAGGAAAGGAAAAGAAAAGTAGAGAAATGAAGGATAAGAAAGGAAGAAGTACATGTGAGGTAAATGAATGAACCATCGAACTCAAGCATTTACAAAACTGATTCAAGATGATAATTTGATTTACATGAATATTTTTATTTTTTCATCAGCAGTGCCTTTATCATACTTTTAATATGTTCCAGTTTATATGCATATTTTGAGATATAATCTGAAATATAAAATGAATTCAGATAGGTACTTAAGGTCACCAAAATGAACAGAAATTACTTTTTAATTTAAAATTTCTGAATTCTGAAAGCAGCAACATCTCATCAACCAGGACTGTTTATTTAAAAGCACAGACTTAGAACTGAAAAAAGATAGAAGAGTGATATCAGACTTTTAAAATGATTTATTTAATTTTGATGTGCTTTTGCTTTTCTAAGCTCTACAATTTCAGGATATGACTGTTACCAAATCTTTTCAGCTCTCTCTGCTTTAGATTAGCTTTGTTTATTTTGATCCACCAAGGTGATTTCCCCAGAATGCCATCACTGATGGTAATACAATCAACTGCAAAGGACAGCAGGACACTGGGAATGGTAGGCATTTCTTATTGCCTGCATTTAGTAATCTATTATCCAAAGAGTCTGATAATTAGCAAAGCTTCCAAAATACATTAGTATGTCCCCAGCCCAAGATAAGCTTAAATACATAAATAGTATTATGTTCTATATAATAGTTCTGAGGATATACATGAGAGACCCAAATTTGAAAATTTTTGAACCATTTCAACCCAATGGTTGACTTGCCTGATTTCTGTTGCAAACATGGCTGTACTAGGAGGCAAGAACTGGGTAGAGAAGATGGGGCTTAGGAGACTGAGCACATTTGAGAAGCTATTTAGCGTTCCTTCCTTTGGTAAACATCTCATTCATTATTTCATGTTGATTCATTAAATTGAAAATATTTGTACCCATAACCCCTTATCACAAGGGTAGACACAGAACCCAAACAAGGCCAAAAGACAAATGTCTTTTGTATTTTGTCTTTTATATTTCTGGCAAGGGATACAGAGCAGCACCGAAAAGAAATTGATCACATGATCTCACTACTAAGCTCCTCTAATTTTACTGATCCTTTTATCTCATGAGGCATACTTTTTCAGCACTTCAGTTTTGTGACCTGTTCAGTAGCTTTCTAACAAATCTTTTATGTGGTTCCTTTTCAGGAAGGTAAAGCTAAATTAGTCAGAGCTGGATCTGGCTGCTTGGGAAAAAAAAAAAGAAAGAAAACTGAAACACAGGCACTGAAGGAAGCCAGGCACTAAAGGAAGCCTCTTACTATCAAAATCTGGATTTTGCTTTCTAGAGGCATAACCCTGTTGCAGCTCTCGTTTCTTAATTTGGGGTTATTAATTCTCTCTCCCTCTCTCAATGAATTTATTGAGATATAATTTATATACCACAAAACTCATCTATTTAAAGTATATAAATGAATACTTTGTAGATTTGTATCACTATCATCTAATTTAAGAATATTTTCATGCCCTCAAAAGAAATCTTGTCCCCACTAGTGGTCACACCCATCATCCTTTTATATCCCAACCCAGCAGTCATAGGTGACTACTCATCTACTTTCTCTTTTCACAGATCAGCCTATCCTGGACATCACATACATAGCACCATAACATATACAGTCTTTGTATTTTTAAGCATAGCAGTATGTCTTTGAGATTCATTCATGCTGTGGCATATATCAGTACTTTATTAATTTTTATTGATAAATGATATTCGATTACATAACTGTGCCACATTTTCTTTATCTGTCCATCAGTTGATGAACTATGGGTTTTTTCCACATTTTGCTATTGTGAATAATTCTATATACATTGATTACAAGTTACTGACTGTATGGATATATGATTTTGTTTTTCTTGGTTAGATATCTAGGAGTAGAACTGGTGGGCCATATAATTTTATGTTTCACCTTTTGAGGAATTATCAAACTATTTTCCAAAGTGAGTGTGTTATTTTATATTCCCACTAGAAATATATAAGAGCTGCAATTTTTCTACATCCTAACGCTTTTCACTCTCTGTCATTCTCATTATAGCCATTGTGTTGGAGTTGGAGTGGTATCTCGTTGTGGTTTTCATTCACATTTTTTCATAGCTAATGATGTTGAGCATCTTTTCACATGCTTATGTCACTCTTATGTTTTCTTCTAAGAGTTTTGTATTTTTGACTCTTACATATAGGTTTGTCATGTATTTTAAGTTAGTTATTTTATCTATGGTATGAGGTTGGGGTCCAACTTTTTTTTTTTTTTTTTTTTTTTTTTTTTTTTTTT
>NW_016107414.1:3437044-3448647 GCF_001604975.1 Cebus imitator
TTTTTTGTACGTTGTGACATAGGAATCCAACTTCATTTTTTTGCATGTGGATATCCAATTGTCTGAGCACTATTTTTTGAGAAAATTTTTTTTTCTCACTGAATTGTTTTGGCATCCTTGTTGAAAATCAATTAGCATTAATGTAAGAATTTATTTCTGGACTTTCAAACCCAGTCTACTGATCAACAAGCTGGCCTTATGCTGGTATAACATACTTTTGATTATTGTAGCTTTACAGTAAATTTTGAAATTGAGAAGTGAAAGACCTCTAACCTTGTTCTTTATCAAGATTGATTTGACTGATTCCTTGCCTTTCCAAATGAATTCTAGATCTACTTGTTAATTTATGCAAAAAGGCATTAGAGATTTTGATAAGGATTGTGGTATATCTGTTGAGAATTAGGGGGTGTAATGCTTTCTTAATATTATGTTTTCCTATCTATGTACATTAGATGATGTTTCATATGTCTTAATTTCTTTTAACAATGTTTTGTTGTTTTCAGTATATGTCTTGTACTTCTTTTATGAAATTAATGTATAAGTGCTTTACTCATTTAAATGCTATTGTAATTGGCTTATTTTCTTAATTTTATTTCTGAAAAGTTCATTACTAGTCTACAGAAATACAATTGATTTTTTTATCTTGATCTTATATCCTGTAACACTTAACTCATTTATTTGTTCTAGTAATTTTTAGTGGATTCCTTGGGATTTTCTGTATGTAAGCTCTTATTATTTGTGAGTAGAAATGGTTTATCTTCTTACTTTACAATTTCTGTGACTTTTATATATTTTTCTTGTTTATTTCCCAAGCTAGAATCTCCAATAAAATGTTGAATGGAAGTGTTGACAGCAACCCTCCTCGTCTTGTTCCTGACCCATGGGGAAAGCATCCAGTGTTTCACCATTAAATATGATTTCAGTTGGAATACTTCTCTTCTTATATTACCAAAAAGAATAGATGTCATAACATATGTGAATCATCTACTACAATTTTTTCAAATATAATACGTAGCAGTCATTAAAATCCATGTTGTTAAGACTGACATATAATGATCCCCTTTCCCCATATAGATTATATTTTACCCATATTCCTTATTGATGAAACACCACGTTATAGCTCTGAGCAATTTACTTAGAACTAACCAATCCCCCATTTTAATAAAATTATGTGTTTCATCCCTTAGCAATTATTTTTGAGCACAAACATTATGTTAGGCAAGCATGTCATGTCAGGGCTGGGGGTAAAAAGGTGATATTAAACAGATTAGCTCCTTCCTTCATGAAGATGAAAGCCTATCTGGGAGAGATAGTTTATAAGCAAATCAGTACAAGCAAATAATAAGTAATTGTAAGTTTTCCCAAGAACTATGAAGGAATTATAAGCAAATCACTATAAACAAGTAAAAGTAACTGAACTATGAAGGAAATAAAGACATGACAATGGGGAGAAGACTCACATGAAAGTCAAATCTCAGCAAAGATCTGTGGAAAGACCTTAAAGCAAAACTAAAAGAGAAAGAAGGTGACAATCATCAAAAGAGCAGGGTAAGAGAAGTCCAGCCAGAGGAGCCTCAATGTGGGATAAACTGAATGCAGTGAGAACTCAATATGTAGGAAACTGAGGAATGTCCAAAGTAATTATAGGGTAATGGGCAAGGGAGAAAGTGGTGAAATGAGTCAACAGGTCTATAATACAGGGCTTCGAGGCCATGCAAGAAAATTCAACGTACTTCAAAGTAGAAAAAGGAACTGCCAAAGGATGCAAGTTGAAGAGTAGCATGACTCTTTACATTCTAAAAGTCTCTTTCTCTTATATGGATAATGTTTTAGAAAGAGTGCTAACAACTATAGCGTGTGCTCAGTTAGTACGCTAATACAGGCATCTGGCCAAGAGTAGATGTTTTTACAGGCTGGAAAGATGGCAGTAGTGTTGGAAAGAAAGGTGTAGATCTGAGTACCTGATAGTGAATTAAATATAATGAGGAAAAGGTTGCAAGACAAAGTAATGATGGCATCTACAAAGGTGAGGAAAAAGGAATATGTTTAAAGTAAACCAACAGTCGAATCTTGCCCTTTAGATCTTTTCTCTCCTGGGCAGAAATCACATATTATTCATTTTTGTGTTTTGCCTCATGTTAGTATTACTTAGCTCTCTTCTTTGCAATTTACTAAGTCCCAACATAAACCAACTTAAGACAGAAATTTATTAGGTTATTAAAGTACCTTGTCACCAAACAAGCTGTGGAGGAGAGAGGAACAATAATACATCAGAGCTTCAAACACAAATAAAACCTGAAGCTTGAATGCTTCCAGGAGCCTGCAGTATGGTCTTTTTCCTTCATGGGTGTTGTTTTCATCCAATTCTCATTTATTGTTTTACAAACCTGTGTTTTCCACATGACTGGAAATATGAACTATGTCAACCCTTTTGCATTTCGTCTCACACTGCATGTAAAAACTGTACTTACAGGTGTCAGATAATGTAGCCAACGCAGTGAACTGTAGTGTCTACATGTGATTTCCTCCGCATCGTTATTTCTCCCTAAATTTTCCCTGCCAACTATGGTTTGATTTTTATACCAAGTTTTAACTCACATTCTGTTTCCAAATACAAGATCGGGTAATATTATATTGAGCATATAACTAGCTTCAGGCCAGAACACAAATAAACTTAAACTAGCTTACACTAATTGGCACATCCCACCCACTCAACCCAATCTTGGACATGGCGATTGGTACAGGAAGGCACACGTGGCCTAATTTGAACCAATATGAAAGGATGAATGCTAGTTTTACACTTCTTTTGTCAGTTCATGTTTGGAAGATACTATAAGGTTATTTATTTCCCTGGGATGTAAAGTTTAAGAATATGAGATTTGAGATTGCTGCATCATTTGGTGCTATAAAGAAAAATGTCTGAGTCGTGGGGATCTACCCAGTGGGGTTGTAGAATAAAGCTTACATTACAGAAGTGGCAAAACTCAAACGGGGAGAAACTGGGTTCTGAACAACACCTTTTAAGTTTGTCACTCCTAACATGAACCCAATACTACTTTGGAACTTTCACTTACATGAATCTGTGGATTTCTTGTATTGTTAAAGTATATGTTAGATTCAGTCCTTTGTAACCAAGAGTCCTGCATCATAATACAGATTTAACTACCACAGCTGTCTGACTCTGAAGTCCCAAGATCTTATGAATGGAACTCACTGGCATGAGTGAATTCTTGGAACAAATAGCTACCAACAGGCTATCTGAGTCATGTAAGAATACAGGAGCCTCCAAAGGGACCATGTTATTAGGCCTTGATAAGGCTGGTGGCCAAAAGATAGTGACGACTGGTCTAGGAATACAATATCATAGCTACCTACTGCTTCCTTGGAGAGTTGCTTAGCACAGTGTTTTAACCAGGACACTTCAATAAAGGATGACTAAGTGAAGTCCTTTGGACATTTCTCTCTGGCTTTATAAACTTGCCTAAAATTGAATGACTCCCACACACAATTATAAGTTTTGCAACAGTGATGTCAGAGATAACTTTGTTTATGCTCCAAATGTAACTGTCCATTTCCTGACTGGTGAGATTCCATTTCCCAGTCTATTAAAAAAGAATTTTAACCGTGAATTGTTTTATAAGAGAATACATAAGATTGGGCATTGTAAGCATTTGCCATGTAATAAGCAATCAATAATTGCTGATATCTAGTTTTATCAGTCCATTATGTTTTTCTAATTGCTCAATGACATAGGCATATTACATATGAAATAGACAAAGAAAACATTTTATATTAAGGTACACTTAGTTGAATAATGAGTTTTTATCTTATCAACAGTGCTTTCAGTTTTCTTCATTTTCTGGTAGACCCATTGAAGGAAGGGAATGATACATATTTGTATTTCCAGAACCTAAAACAGTGCCATAGTATCTGTGTCTGCTGAATCAATCAATAAATTAATAATGAGATCATAAATAAAAGTTCATAATTTATATCTTTGAGTGCCTATGTATATGCCAGGAACTAAGCTAGGTTTTTAAATAATATTATTTTATTTAATCGTATCAACAGATTTGGAAACCCTGTAAAGGAGAAAGCAGAGCCTTAGGTGGTCCCATCTCTTGTCCAAGATAAAATCACATGCAAGAGAATGCTAGAGCCAGACAGACCTCATCTGCTCCCCACCTTTCCTATTGTCTTCAAAGCTTAGATCTTGCCAGGAACAAGTGAATAAGATTCTCATAATAAAGTGATACCATATTGTAAACTTTTGGTTTTTGTTTTTCACTTACTGAGCATACAATATAGAATCAGCTATCGATTGAATGATTGGCTGATCTATTATTGGCTCAACTTGCATTGACGTGTACAAATGAAAATACGAGTCGACTATACTGAAGTTAGTTTTATCACAAGGACCAAAATCAGAGAGGAAAACTCTTGACTTTAGCTTTAGAAATACTAATTTTATAATAAACAAACTATAAAAATAGTCTAATGTGCCATTGTTTTTTA
The DNA here is from genome assembly GCF_001604975.1 of Cebus imitator. NCBI lineage: Eukaryota > Metazoa > Chordata > Mammalia > Primates > Cebidae > Cebus > Cebus imitator. The sequence goes on from NW_016107414.1 coordinate 3,441,560, forward strand.
TTCAACTTAAAGCCTAAGGAACAAAACGACTAATACTTCTCACTACACTGAATACACTCAAGCATGTTTTTACATCGAAATCCACTTTATTTTTTCTAAGTAATAGATGGCCAGTGACTTTTAAAAGCACCAACTTGTCAGTATAATTATTTAAAATCTGACAAAAAAATTGTATTCTTTGTTGAATATAAGGGCATATTTTAAATGCAAATGGAATATTTTTAGAACTTGTACATCGTCTTTCCCTTTCAAAAGTTCCTGTATTTCTCATTCTTCAGTTTTGAAAATCCCTGGCTCCTCTTTTCCTGTCACCACTGGGGGATAAAAGAATTCTGGCTGTGAACTGGTCTTTCTTGAACAATCCATTAAAGTTTAAGCCTGTGCATTGCGCCAAGCAAGTAATGTGTTCATCTCCCAAAGCAGATCACAACTCTTTCGTGCCACTTAATACAAGGGTGAAGAAAAAAAAACAGTAAAAGAAAAGGAGAAGCAAAACGGTTTTTCAGTGAGAATCTTCACGTAAAGGGTTTGAAAGTCAGATTTCACAACAGCATGAAGGAAACAAGGTAAAGATGATAAGTATTGTATTATGTTCACTAATTGGAAATTGTACATCTAAATTCCAAGAAATAATTCATAGTAAATAAAAATGCAGAGAAAATTCAAAAGGAAATATTCATGACTTTTCTTATAAATACTTTAAATGGTTTTTGGAAGTAAATTTGGAGATTATCTTGGGACTAAGGCATGTACTTACTCTGTTCTAAGTCACTTTTTTTTTTTTTTGCATGTGTTTGTTTTGAAAAACAAAACACAATATAGTCAGAGTTCTAGATGGAAATGTCCCAAAGGTTTACTTAAGGAATAGGTATAATGTGCCTTCTGACTGGAGTAATGTAGACATTCTAGGCATGGTATTCCCAGCAGAAGGGTCACTACCTGTCCCTGGGGTAGGCTACTTGGCTATCCATACTGATGAATTCCACCCAGTCCAAACTGCATCTCAGCCTTCCAAGCTCAGACACATGCTCATGTCACACTTCCTTGAAACTGATTTGACTGGGGGAAACTGCATCATACCAACAAAGCTCAAAGAGACAGCTGGGCTTTGCCAGAATGGCAACATTTGGATTCAAACGAGAAATAAAATTTTCAAGGAGACAGAATTCTAGCTTCAGCTTCCCTGAATGTCCTTTCCCGATCAGCAGCTATGCCCAGAGCAGAATCATCACAAGATTCGGTGTAATGGCTTGCATTGCCTGATGAGCTTACCTTCAGAATGACACAGAGCTTCTCTCAGACAAAAAGATGTTACCATCCTTTCTCCAGGATGGACAGTAGTCATTCTCCTCAGTGGATGTTTTTATTTTTAAATCTCATTGTGGTCCATGAATCCTTTGGATTGACTCATTCCTTATTTATACATATTACTACCTTCAATCATGTCTTTGCTAATTTAAATTAGATTTTACCTCTTTACAATCATGGGGGAAATACAGCCTGGTTAAGGCACAGACAAGAGACACAACTGTGAATAATGACCCAAATAATGTTGATTTGCCCAATATCTTAGTGATAGGAGCCTCTGTACCTTCCATATTGTTCTCATCAGGGCTGGATCTTACTCAACATTCTTTCAGCAATTTTGGTAAATATGCAAAAACATACAATATCTCATCTAATAAGGAGTGAAATGCTGAGAAGGGGCATTCATGTATTCAGCAATATTTATTGAATACGTAATAAGTGCTAGGCACTATTCTTGGCACTGGAGGTGTAGCAGTGAATGAAATCAAGCCCTGACTTCATGGAATTCACATTCTAGTAGGTAGACCATGATATGCAAGTAAACCAAAATAATTATAATAAAATGTAAGGTCATGAGAAATAGTATTAAGAAAAATGAAGAAAGGTAAATCAATAGAAAATGATTGGAAACGTTCTACTATATAGGATGATTGTGGAGATGGTCAATGGGTAGAATTATTAGTAAGACATATTTTGCCTTAACCTTAAAAAAGAACTCATTAGCAATCTCAGCAAGAGCTGTATGGCCACAAAGTACTTAGCCACACCTGGCAGTGAGCTTGACTCAGGTGAAGTGGTGTAGAGAGGATGTCCCGTGATTTTAAATGGATATACAATCTGAGAGCAGTCTTCATGTCAGCCTGTTCCAAAATCATACTGAAATGTTTATAATTTCAAAATAAATGCAAACTGACAACTCTAACCAAACCTGATGAAATCGTACCACAGCTAGTAGGCAGATTTTTAAATAATTTCCATTAATTAAATATATTTGGCACAGAGATGCATTGCAAACAATTCTAATATACACTTAACCACTAGCAAAATGTACCACTGTGAAAGTTGCTTTCTTTTCTCCTCTACTGTCTACTCACAGATATAGAAATATAAAATATTGGAAAATAATGAACAGTAGTCCCCTTGCTATTTTCTACAAATATATTAGGTTATATTTTTTGCATGTCAAAACACCATTCCCTTTTCTTCCCACCATACCTACATGTTATTTATCATCAAATAGGAATATTAATGATATATTGTCTTTATATATTGTGATCGTTAAATGAAATATGTTTAAAGAATTTAATGCTGTGCCTGCCACATACTAAGTTATGATAGAATATTACCTAAATAGCCTCAGTTCATGACTCTTCCCTGCATTTATGCCCTGTGCCATGTGACTGTATAGTTTCTTTCATAAAGAGGTGGCAGCTATTTCCCCAGAATTTGGAAAAGCCTACTGCCATGATTTGGCCAACATAATGTGGCAGATATGATGGCATACTAGTTCCAAGATTATCCCTCAAGAGAGTTTGTTGCTTTTGTTTCCTCTTGGAGCCCTGCCTCCACTATGAGAATAAGCCCAAGCTTATCCTTGTGGGAAATAAGAAACCACATAGATGAGAGGAGAGCAAAAGCTAGCCAAGCCTTCGATCAGCCAACAGGCTGCTTTGAATTGACCATATACACACAGGCATGTGCAACCCAGCCAGCCTAAATCTGCCAAGTCCAAGCCAAATATATACAGATTCTCAACCAACCTGTAGATTCATGAGTGTTTTTAGTCCAATTATTGTTTTTAATCCAATAAATATTGGGACGTTCTGTTATACAGTAACAACTAAACCACATGTGCTCAATATATGTTAGCTTTCATCATCATTATCGTCCTCCTACAAATATGTAAAGATACTAGAGTTCATATCAAGAAATGAAACACTCAGGTTATAAAACTTAATGTGATGGAGATTACTGTTTCTTAACTTGTTCTGCTAATTTATAGTGAAGTTTGAAAAATGCTAACACTCAGGTAAGATTAAATCAATATCTACAGGATTCTGGACTTAGACAAACACATGTCCCCACAGTTATTTTTTTCAGATTTTGTGGGTCTAGGCATGTTTCAAGGAATGTGTATCCATGTCATAACGATACTCTGTAGTAATCCAAAAGTTCTGTTTCTTCCTCAAAAAAGCATCATGTGTTACTTGGACATTTTACCATTTGGACATGATTATACAAGTCTTATTACCAAGTATGTCTTTTAGAAAAATATATTGTTAAAATTGACAGTGAGTAAAACAAAGAACAAATGGAATATTCTCTTGGTTGATAATTATACTTTTGTAATAGCTCTCACCTTCTTATAAAGCCAAATAAAAATACAATCAGGGAAGAACATAAACCTTCAACTCTTTAAGAAGAGGTGGTTTTGGCCAGGCACAGTGTCTCACGCCTGTAATCCCATCACTTTGGAAGACTGAGGTGGGCAGATCACAAAGTCGGGAGTTTCAGACCAGCCTGGCCAACATGGTGAAACCCCATCTCTACTAAAAATATAAAAATTAGCCAGGTGTGGTGGCAGGCACCTGTAATCCCAGCTACTCGGGAGGCTAAGGCAGGAGAATCACTTGAACCCAGGTGGTGGAGGCTGCAGTGAGTTGACATCACACCACTGCACTCCAGCCTGGGTGACAGAGCGAGACTCTGTCTCAAAAAAAACAAAGAAAGAAAAGAGGTGGTTTCTAGATGGTCTGGAATGTAATAACTAAAGTAATTGCTTTCGGGGCTATACTTTTTCTGTATTTACTATACATCTTTTGATAATCAAACAAGTAATTTTAAAGTAACTATCTACAAATGCTTTATCATTCAGGCTTCTAAGTTTCAAGTTATAGAAATCATCTCTTAGTTACCTATGCATAAGCTGTCTACTGATTGACTATTGACTGGCTCACAGAAGTGAAGGGAAGTTTGGAAGTTTGAAAAAGAGCAGGGATGAACAAGCAGCAGCATCCACAGCCAAAGTCAAGTTGCAGAGACAGCCTCATCAGCATATTGCTGCTGGGTCCCACAGCCACCACAGCATATGGATATGGTGGTCACTGGGCTCACTTTAGTTGCTATCACTGAAAATATTCTGAATGAATTCTAAAGGTCTTGTGACTTTTGCTTCATTGCTCAAAATTCAGCCTCCCAAGAGAAAGCCTTTCATTGCTTGAGCCTAATTCACAGGCCCATAGCTTACCATCTGTGAAAAGTGTATGAAATACATGATTTCTTCACGCTTCTCAGGATATGGGGTTCTTCCTCCCATCAAAGCCTCAATATGACGAGTTCTAGAAAATCAAAAGGAGTTTGGAGGTTTGGAGACTGAGAATCAAAGTTTTTAAACAGCATGCCTTTTTAAAGACGATGTTTTTTTTTATTATATTTGAAAGGTTTTATGCAAAAATAAAAGTATTTCATTTAAAAAGGTAAGCACAATAATTCTGCAATTCTATAATCAAAAATGACACCTGTCTATCATCTAGCTATTCACACACACGCACAAACACACAGGCACGCACGCATGCATGCACACACAGTAATGCATATAACTTAACATAATCACTCACGTATGTATTTCTAAGAGATGGTTAACTTTGAGTGTCAAAATTTGTTTGTTTTTGACATTAATTTAATTCAAATCCCAGTGGTCACTCTAACATTCAAGACATGAGACCTGCTCTTCACTGTGGATGAACAAAATGCTTGCTGCTGTCTGGAAGAGTGAGTCCTAAGAGTGAGGATAGCTAAAGGAATTATAAATCTTTTCCATTTTTTCTGAAAGTAGCTAAGCTAAATCGTTTAATAAATAATTTCAAGTGAACCTGATTAACAGTCTTTCCTTCTCCTGAAAATATTTAAAATCTCCTGAAGCCCTGCCTCCAAACATCAGTAGGAGAACCTATTTCCAGATAAAAATATACCCCATTAACTGAATCCAAAAGAAGAGAAGTTTTCAGTCTCTTTTCAAATAGATTAGGTCTGCGTTAGCACCTTTCACATTGCCAATTCTTCTTTCCAATCCTTGCTTTTAGATGTTTGGTTTCTGTGAGAGGTAATAGATAGCAACGTCCATGAAACAAATAAGTTATTTTAAAGAGGGAATTACAGAGCTTTATGCAATCCTTTTACTTCTGGCCACCAGAAAGAACATTTTTTATCAAATAAAAGGACCAGGAAACCAAAATGCACAGATCTCAGTCTGGTTATTAGGCCTGAACTACAACACCCCACAACTTTTCTTTAACCAGTGACTGCTGAGAGGTGAACCATTCAAAAAGGTCTCTGAAGTAGGGAAAATCATACTGATTTAAGTTTTTTCAGCTTTTCTGTATACTCCACATTCTTTCTGAAAATTACAATTGGGAAGCAGAAAGGGGAAAGAGAGAGGTAAAGAATGCAATCCTGTCAGGCAGGGTAGCTCACACCTGTAATCCCAGTACTTTGGGAGGCTGAGGTGGGCGGATCACTTGAGGTCAGGAGTACAAACCCAGCCTGTCCAACATGGTGAAACCATGTCTCTACTAAAAATACCAAAATTAGATGGGCACGGTGGTGCATACCTGTAATCCCAGCTACCCAGGAGGCTGAGGCGGGAGAGTTGCTTGAACACGGGAGGTGGAGGTTGCAATGAGCCAAGATGGCACCACTGTACTCTAGCCTGGACAGCAGTGTGAGACCCCATTTAAAAAAAATGCAAACCTGATTTAAGCCAGAGCACAAAACCCTAGGGTCTAAAGAGGGAAGTGCAGATGGTTTTGGGCAGAGGGGCAAAGAATGTGGACTTGAGTCAAAGGGTTTGGTTTCAAATCTCAGCTTCGCCAGTTCTGGGAAGTGTGACTCTAGGGAAAATTCGAAACTCTTGTACTTCAGTTTTCTTACTTGAATATGGAAATGGTCACACATTTAAAATACATAGCATAGTACATGAAACATAAGAGACTTTCAATAAACTTTAACTGCTATATTTATTTATACTTCTTCTACTAGCTATGGGTAGAGACAGGAAAGAGAGCCCGACAGGAACAAGACGCTTTCCTCACTCACCAGGAAAAGATCAACAATTCTAAAATTTCAGCCCACAGAAGGAGATGCGTATAAGCCACCATTAACTTCTATTCTAATGACTTTAGAAATGGAGAAATGTTTCTCGTAATGTAAAGTAAGTTCAAATATCCAGCTGGTAAGACTGTTGATATGTACTTATAACTGCATGCTATAGATAATTGCAAATGCCGTCATTACATTAATAACATACAAAATTCCTAGAACAACTGGGATTCTAGCAGCAGCTGCAAGTGCCATCAGCTCTCTTCATTGTATCCTTGGATGGAGGTGATGATTTTTATAGTATATTGAGCAACGATTTTTGCATTAAATGTGATTTTTTTTAACATCAAATTGAATATTGTAATAGAAGAGTGTTAGCGATTTAAAACACAGTAGTGGAAATACGCAACTAATGCTAAGTATGAAAATACGATGGGGGGCCGGGCGCGGTGGCTCAAGCCTGTAATCCCAGCACTTTGGGAGGCCGAGGCGGGTGGATCACAAGGTCAAGAGATCGAGACCATCCTGGTCAACATAGTGAAACCCCGTCTCTACTAAAACTACAAAAAAATTAGCTGGGCATGGTGGCACGTGTCTGTAGTCCCAGCTACTCAGGAGGCTGAGGCAGGAGAATTGCCCGAACCCAGGAGGCGGAGGTTGCGGTGAGCCGAGATAGCGCCATT
>NW_016107414.1:3448693-3460059 GCF_001604975.1 Cebus imitator
AACAAGAGCGAAACTCTGTCTCAAAAAAAAAAAAAAAAAGAAAGAAAACATGATGGGAAAGATCGTTTCATTTATCACACACTGTGTGGAAGCTGCTATGTGGGCCAAAATCTGTGTCCCGTTACTCAAGCTTTCCGTTTGGACAAGTGAAAGGTGCTCAAAAATTATGTAAAAAACAATTTTTGGTTTTCTCCTCCTGTCTCCCAAACCTGCTTTCCTAGCACGTCCTCCTCAACTTGATAAATAGTAACTCCATGTTCCTAACAGCTGGGGCCCAACTTTGACGTCCTCATTTTACTTCCATGCTCACATCCAGTTGGTCAGCAAATCTTGTTGGTTTTACCTTCCAATGGAATCTCACCACTTTTTACCAATCTAGTCCAAACTGCCATCATTTCTTGTCTGTGTTATTATAATAGTGATAATGATAACAAATAGGTGGACAGTATGATATGTGTCAGGCCATATTCTACATATTTTACGTATAACAATTCATTTGATTCTTGCCACAATACCATGAAATATGTATCGTGAGTCCCATCTTGCAGATGAGGAATAGGGGGGCTTACTAATTTGCTTGAAAATGTAGAACTGGTCTCCCTGCTTCCACTAGTGTCCACCTCCACCACTCCAGGTCTATTCTTAACACAGCATCAGAGTCACCATTTAAGTCTCATCATGTCAGTCCTAAGCCCAAACTTCCAAGGTCAGAAAAAAAAAAGCCAAACCCTAAGAAAGGCCTGTGGCATTCAAGTAACCCCATCTCCTACTACTTTTTATCCTATTCACCCGGCCCGCACACAATACCCACCTTGCCCTTTCTTCTCCAGGTCTTTACGCAAAGGTAACTTTCTCATTGAATGCTGCCTTGAGAACTCTTAAAATTTGCACCACTCCTCACCTTAAAATTTCCAGTCCACATTTCCAGATTTATTTTTCCTCTCTGCAATTGCTATTTTGTAACATGTTATATATTTCACTTCTCTATTTTATTCATTACCTTTCTCCCCCATCAGCTACAAAAGGGTGCCAGTTTTTGTCTTCATTGCTATATCCACACTGCCTAGAACAGAGACTGACATATAACATATGCTTAATACATGTGTTGAATAAATAAATAAGTGTATCTTTTATAAAATATAGCAGTTATCTAATCAAAATTATTTATATAAATGCATTGATTATATTGGTGAAGGCTTTGTAAAGAATTGTAATGAATGCATCTATCTTTGTGATAGCTATAAAATGGACTAGTGGCTTATACACATTGTCTTTAGACAGGATATATCTCTGTTATGGTTTGAATGTGTCCCCTCTAAAATTCACATGTTGCCAATGTGACAGCATTAAAAGGTCGGCCCTTTAAGAGGTGATTAGGCTATGAAGGATCCTGAACATGAATGGGATTAAAGCTCTTATGAAAGACGCTTCCCATGGTGTTGGTTCAGCTGGCTCACCCTTTCACATTCTACTATGTGAGGAAGCAGCAAAAAGGCCTTCACCAGACACCAACTGCTGATGCCTTGATCTTGGACTTCCCAGCCTCCAGAACTGTGGGAAATAAATTTGCTTGTTATAATTTCCAGTCTCTGGTATTTTGTTACAGCAGTACAAATGGACTAAGACAAGTCCACTGCTCTCTCTGCTAGTCCCGTCCATCATTAACTTAGCATGTGCTTTTGTATTCTACCTCATTTCTTCTGAGACAATTGGCTGTTTTGTGTCCTCTTTTCCTCCCTAGAACTGTCTTTTAATTCAATATCAATCTGATTTTGCTGTATGAAAAGACTGGTAAATGGGGTTTCACCCACAGCAGTTTTGCACCCTAGGTCTGACCCATGGGAATGGTATGTTCATCTCTAAATAATCAGGAAATAACAAGAGTGTGAATTCACTTTCTCCCAAGAGGATTCTGAAAAGCTAGTTTATTCAATCCCAATTTTCTATTCCTATAATTTTCTTTCTCTGGTATTTTGTATCTTTGGGCGCTTTAGTAATATTGTAATTACATCAACATCCTCCTTCTCATCCAGGAAGTGCTCACTAATATTATTTTCTTTAAAATATACTCAAATTAAAACTGTACAGAACATTTCAATGTAGGTCTTCACTTTCAAAGTCCAATGCACAAATTTGCTTTATTTTATAAGCTTGCAGCATCTATGTATGGTAAAACTACCCAGCAAACACTGAATTTAATGCTTGTTGTAACTCTAAATAATCTCTTACATTCACATGTATAACAGATCAATAGAACAAACCAAAATAAACTTAGATTTTTTTTGCTTTTACCTAACTATGTCCATATACCATTTAAAGCTTAGACTTTAAACTTAGACTTTTGCTCATTTATTACTTTATATTGTATTTATAAAAAATCTCAAAGATCAGCTACATATACTACCCCTAGTAGTCTTTATTTTTTTGAGACAGGGTCTCATTCTGATGTCCAGGCTGGAGTGGAGTGATGTGATCTTCTATTCATTGCAACCTCCACGTCTCAAGTAACTGGGACTACAAGTATGCACCACCACGCCGGGCTAAATTTTGTATTTTTAGTAGAGATGGAGTTTCACCATGTTGACCAGGCTGGTCTCAAACTCCTGACCTCATGTGATCCAGTGGCCTCAGCCTCTCAAAGTGCTGGGATTACAGGAGTGAGCCACAGTACCTGGCCCCTAGTGGTTCTTTGAACTAAAATTAAACTAAGCTATAACATAATGACCTGAATTTTTCACATATATTAATTTACTGGAGTTATTGTGGACTCTTTTCTCACATACCAAAGTATCTTAGGGGCAGACAGTTTTGTATTACATTCACTTTCATTTGTATCTTAGGATCATATTAAGTGAAGAAATCTAGTCGTTACTTTTACAGTTTCTTTGACAATCTCTACTATAATAAATTAAAAGCCAGAAAAAACCCTGCCAAATGTACTCATTCAAAGCTATTGCATTTAATTCCTTATATTAAGTAACTCTATACATCAAAATTTTTGTTTATATGAAATTCTAAATTTCATCATAAAGTATAACCTGAAAGAAAAAGTAGCTTTTTATAAGTGATTTTTTTTTGTTATGAAGAGTTTACATCTCCAGTTCTTATAGTTATATTTTACTTTATGAAATATTCAGAATTTTTTTTATTTAAGTAAAAACCAAAATGAAAAGTAAGAAATTGAGATCAAACCTAGTCATCTACAACATTTAACACCAACCAATTGGATTAGCAGCTTTTTTCCCATCTAAATCATCGCGGTCTAGTTATAGATAAACCAAAAAAATAAGGTTAATTTGTTGGCTAGGTAGAGAATGTAATAGCCAGGAGTATAGGCTTAGATTTTTAGGTATAAACTTCAGTAGACCGAGAAAGAATTTTTAATTTTCTATTTTCTTTGCTACATGACATTGTTTAAAAAATTTTATTAGGGCCGGGCGTGGTGGCTCAAGCCTGTAATCCCAGCAATTGGGAGGCCGAGGCGGGTGGATCACGAGGTCAAGAGATCGAGACCATCCTGGTCAACACGGTGAAACCCCGTCTCTACTAAAAATACAAAAAATTAGCTGGGCATGTTGATGCATGCCTGTAATCCCAGCTACTCAGGAGGCTGAGGCAGGAGAATTGCCTGAACCCAGGAGGCGGAGGTTGCGGTGAGCCGAGATCGCGCCATTGCGCTCCAGCCTGGGTAACAAGAGGGAAACTCCGTCTCAAAAAAAAAAAAAAAATTTATTATTAATACAATCAAAATCAGTCAATCTCTTTATAGTATATGCAATAGATGTAGGCACTGAATATTGTGTGTTATGAATTTCATTAAAAACTTTACATTTACTCCTATGAAGTGATGTCATGAGTAATACTTTACTTTCCTTTGGATTTGGTGTTTATTTCCATTAGAAAATAGTTAGCTTTTGTACTTTTTATGAAAAGTTTCAAACTGTACTCAAGGAAGTTCACATGAACGTTATCTATGTACATCTATGTTAATGATTCCAAGTAGTCTGATGTTCTACTCGGGATACGAAAGAGAAGAATCCAGAATGAGAAAGTCAAAGAAGGAAAGGAAGAAGATGGAGAGCCAAGAGAGTGTTGAACAGACTGCTCAAGTCAGAGAGACATTAGTTAAGATATAAACCTATTCATACTAACTGAAGGGAGATTTAGGTTAATGCCACCTGGCACTAACAGACAGCACCCACTTTCTAACCAACAGGGAACACATTCACTTGTGTTTTCAATTCCCTCTATAGGTAGATGTTTCACTTGACCATTGACATAAACAGCATCCAAATGGAGATTCCAGCATGGCGCCACATAGACACATCAGTCCAAAAAACAATCCCTCCAGAGACTTAGGCTGTAGACCTCTTGGTCCATACTTCTAAAAGAGGGAAACCCAGCTCATGGGTGATGTTTTTGTTCAGTTTAATTTGTACTTTAAACATTCTAATTGTAGGTTGCAATGCTATTGCCTGTGGATTTAATGTGCATTTCTAAACATTTTTTCATATGCTTACTCACACACACAAAAAAAGTTTGTTCTCGTCTTTTGCCCACTTTCTGGTGTTTAGTGATAAAATTTTCAGGTTTTTGTGTAATCTTTGTACATTGCTGTTATAGCTTGAATGTTTCTGTTCCTACCCCAAAAGTATGTTGAAGCCTTAGCTCTAGAGTTGGCTGTATTTGGAGACAGTGCCTCTAAGGAAGTAGGGTTAAATAAGGTCATAAGGGTGAAGCCCAGATTGGAATACATTAACGCCAACATAAGAAGAGATGCTGGAAAGCCTCTCTCTCTCTCTCTCTCTCTCTCTGTTTCTCTTTCTCTGTCTCTCTCTCTTCTCTGTCTCATGTACACATAAGAACAATCACGTGGCCATGGGAGGGCGCAACAATAAGGCTAGCCTCATAAAATAAGTTGGGAAATGTATCTGTCTTTGCTACTTTCAGGAAAAAATTGTGTAAAATTTGTGTTAATTCTATTTAGAATGTTAGGTAGAATTATCCAGGGAAACTACAGTACCCTAAAGATCATTTTTACTTCAGTTTTCAATGACAATTTAAATTTTCCTAATAATTATAGGACAATTACATTTTTCATGTCATATTAGATGAGTTGTAATACTTTGTGCTTTTGGAGAAACTGGTAAATTTTATCAAAATTATAAAATCTCTTTATTGTCATATTTCTTGACTATATTTTCAATGGTTTTAAGATCTGAAGTGATACCATCTGTTTCGTTTCTAGTAGTAGTGACGTATGTCTTTTAGCTTTTTACTTTTGTCAGTTTTCATAGAGGTTTATCCATTTTTTTTGTACACACACACATACACACACACACACACACACACACACACACACACACACAGACACATATCACTATCTACTAATACTGAAGTTTTTCCACTTCAAGTGAAATGTAGCAACATAATTTTCATTTGATCTCTTTATTGTTTTAGCTTTTTAATATAATTGTCTTAACTATTTCTTTTATAGACACTGAGTTCCACGTAATAGATAACATTTTGTTTCAATCATCAAATATGATTTAAGAAACTCAAAAGAAGCAGAATAATGAGAAGTAATCTATGATACTGGCTTGTGTTGGAGTTTTGATTCTTTTCCTGTTATTATTTCTGCTTTTCCCCAGGGAAGACCTGCTCCCGACACAGTCTAGAAAATTCTGCCCTGCTATGGTAATTGTTCCACCTCCTGCTCCCTGAACCTGGCCTTCACTCTACCTCTCTCAAAAGCAGTTAAGTCCCACTGACACTACCACAGCAGAAAAATTGGATGAGATCATACTGCCTGGTCCCTCCAGGTTAGGGATAGAAAATCAAGATCTCAACTCGACCCTCCAACACAACAGTGCAGGGGGGCCTTGGAGATTGCAACCTGCTTCCCTGGGGCAGGAGGCTGGGGATTAAACATTAACTTCCTGTACAGCCACCCTAAAACCATGGGGATGAGAAGCAGTTTTCCCATTGGTGTTCAGTTTGGGTAGGGGAATATTTTTCAAAAAGATTTTTCTATTTTTAGGCCACTTTTTTTGGTCCTCTGGCTAGGAGGATAGTTCTTAGAACTTTTGATTTTAAATTTTCCACCATTGGTGGTTCCAGGTTAAAGACTTTCGTAGCATCCTGGCTGTACCCTTGGGAGACAATAGGGAAGCCCAGAGAACTCATCTCTGTGTCATTCTTCAATTTCTGCTGTCCCCATATAGCTCACCACCTTCATCTTTCTATTTTCTAAAGACTTCCTATGCTGTCTCTTATGTTATGTCTGGGATATTCTAGTTGTGAAGGGGAGGTCTTATAAGTAAGGGGACTACTCCCACCTGATTGAACCAGATGTAGTCAACTGTGTCCTCCCTCCCTCTCTCTTCCTCCTGTTTCAAATAATTTATTGAATTAACTAATGCATTATTCAACAGAGCTTCTCGTAATCTAAATTTTGCTGATGATATCCCTGTGGTTTTTTACAAGCCCAAAAGTCCTAAATGTTTTCTGAAAATTGGTATTTAGATCTAAAGTCTTAATTAGATTAAAATTCAGTTGTGGGGGTAGTGACTGAAGGGAGGATGCCAGATTAATCCATATTGTGGGGAAACAGAACTAGTTGCCACTAGGTGACACTTATCTAAATCTATTAATTCATTATGTGTCATAATATGATGATATTCTAAACCCATCATTCTTTATTTATTCATTAGCCAACACACTATCTAAAGAAAATTTTTCATTATTGACTATGGTTACGTTAGGTAGCCTAAGAAGACATAGTTCTCATTCTTTTCCCTATTACTCCATTTTGTGGATATACCATAAATTATTTAACAAATAGCCTATTAATGGGCATTTAGACTATATCAATTCATTTGTTATTAAAAATAATGCTGCATTGCATAGCTTTGTCCAAACCACTTGTTGTAATTTAGTTATTACTTTTGGCTTAAAGTCATAGAAGTGATTGTCAGGTAGAAGAATAATCCATTGTGGTCTTCCTAGACATTGCCAACTTCTTCTCCATTTAAGTTGTAGCAGTGCATTTAAGGCAGGACAATTCTAATAAAAGGGTATTCACGAGAAAGAGTTATAAAAAAAACAAGTGATGGAAAACTAGAGAAGGGTATCATGGGGTGATGAGAGAGAAAATTGGGAGAGTTCAAGGATGGCCACAAAGAGGAAGTTTACGCTGAAGGAAATTTAAGGGAATTTAAGGAAATTAGGAATTGCCCAGGGAATAATTAAATTTCAGACACAGTTAAACAAGAAGTAGGAGCTCAACTAAACAAGAATATTACAAATTATCATCATTATTGAATACTAGCTTAACCCATCTAAAGTCTGTAAAACCCTTTGGCATCAATAATCACATCTTTAGAGCAATTCCTGGAGGTTGAAGGAGAAAACTAAGAGGTAGGTGAGTGATTTGCTAAAAATTCTAAAAATTATGCAAATAATCCAGTCATTGCAATGGCTCTTAACTGCTGGAACAATCATGATTTGACAGTTAGTTTGGGAGAGTATTTTTATTTTTAATGAAAAATGCTAGGATTTGTAGTTGAAGGTACTGTTCTCCTGATTATGTTATTCTGGGATATTAATAACCTGCAGAGCAACACTTTACAGGCTTAGCAAAAAGCACAAGGAACCTTCCCAAGATCATTGTTGAGTAAAATGTAACCCTCACTTAGGCTCTGACAAGTAAAATATATACTCAATGGATCAAGAGTACAGAATCATAATTATATTAGTAAAACACAGTTCACTTCAATTATTATTACTGGTCTTTAGTTATTGAACAAGAAGCAGAATCTAGAAAAGCTGGCAGCCTGTCTAGGACATTGTACATTTTATTGTCCTGTTTCTTTATATGCAGAATTACTTACTGTCATGGTGTTTATCTGAGAACAGAGAATATAATTTCAATATATCTATATCACTCCAAAACCCACAGTTTTAAACACCATCCATTTATTATCCCCAAGTTATATAGGTCAGATGTCCAGCAGACTTGGCTGGGACTCTGCTGTTAGTGGAGGATGTCACAGGCTGAAATCAAGGAGTCTGGAGGCTCTAGGGAAGAGCCTAAGTCTTCTCCATGCTTACTCAGGTTGTTGGTGGAGCACTTCAATGCATTGTAGCAGTGAAGCACTCTTTTCCTTGATGGCTGTAGTGAGGGCCATTCTTTTTTTTTATTGCATTTTAGGTTTTGGGGTACATTTGAAGAACATGCAAGATAGTTGCATAGGTACACACATGGCAGTGTGATTTGCTGCTTTCCTCCCCTTCACCTATATCTGGCATTTCTCCCCATGCTCTCTCTCCCCAACTCCCTACCCCCGCTGTCCCTCCCCTATTTCCCCCCAGCAGACCCCAGTGTGTAGTGCTCCCCTCCCTGTGTCGATGTGTTCTCATTGTTCAACACCTGCCTATGAGTGAGAACATGTGGTGTTTAATTTTCTGCTCTTGGAATATTACGCAGCCATCAAAAACAATGAGTTAGTGAGGGCCATTCTTAGCTTCTAGAGATCATCCACATCCCTGGGCTCATAACCCACTCCTTCCATCCTCAATGCCAAAAATGTTGGGTAGAGTCCTGCTGACACTTTGAATTGCTCTCACTATGCTTGTTACCACATTTCTTCTACTCTCTTCTTTCCCACCATCTCTTTATGCCTCTATCCTGAGAAATTTCTCCACTTCTAAGGATTCAAGATTTATTGAACCCACCTTGATAATCCAGGGAACTTTCCCTGTCTTAAGGTTTACAACCTTAATTCCATCTGCAAAATCCCACCATTTGCAGAGGTACCTAAGTTAGTGTTTGATTGAATAACCAGAGACAGAAATCTTGAGAACTTTCTGTAAAATTATATCTGCCTCAACCAATATGCATATCATGTCTCATACGTTTTTTAATTCATAGGTATCACAGGGCCTGGAGAAGGTTTCTATATCTGACTTTAAATTTAACCGAAATACGAAAGCAATTTACTCAGCCAGCAAGTATTTATTGAGTACCTGCTGTACACCAGAAATATTACTCTGGACACGCACACTCAAAACAACAACAAAAGACCTTGCTTCATGAAGTTTACATTTTAAATGGTGAGGCTACCACAAGAAAACAAATATAAGAACAAGTAGCCATATAATAGGAGAGATGATACCCAAAAATCACAATCTAAAGCAAAATAAAGTATGCAAGATTGTGTGGAATAATAGGGAACTGGAATTCCCTATTTTATAGAAGGTAGTTTGAAAAGGCTGTGTTGATGAAGTGACACAAGAGCAGAGAGCTGGAAGAATGAGGGAGAGAGGCCCACAGGATTATGGAAAATGTGCTTTCTTGGATGTGTAAAGAGTAAAATTAAAAGTCCCTGGTCAGAAGACAGCTGGGGTATTTGCGGCAGAACAAAGTTGAAGTCGAGTGAGCAAGAATTTAAATGATAAGAAATAATGTCAGAAATGTTCTGGGCTGCCCAATCACAATGCTTTAGAAAGCTCTAAGGATTTCACTTCTTCTCTAAGTAACATGGGAAACCCATGGAGTTTGGAGCAGAGAAGCGACGTGAGTTGGCATGTGTTTTGAAATGCTCACACTGTCTACTGTATTGAGCATAGACTAGAAGTGGGAAAAACGGCAGATCGGAATGATCAATAAGACGGCTAACTAAATAATCCAGATTAGAGGAGATAAGGACATGAACAAGGTTGGCAGTAGTGGAGATGGTTAAAAAAATTCAGACTCTGGATATATTTCAAAGGTAGAACTGGAATTAAATAAAGAGAAATCAAGGATGGCTCCAAGGTTTTTAGTCTGAAGAACAAGAGAGTGGTGTATCAAATGCTATGATACCATACACAGATCCTTCTGTTGAACTAATCAACTTACTTTCCCCAAATGCAAGATACATTTCTCACAAATAACCCTTAATGCTCAATGCTCCAGGGAAACTGATCTCACCTGAAAATAACTCCCTTGCTCAAGCTATGCCCTTTGGCTTACAGTGTCAGCCAATGACTGGTTGATGTGGACATGGGGAATAAAACTCAGCACACCCACTCCAACTAAGGATGATTCAGAAGAGTCAGAGTTTTCTGCAATGTGAGATTCTGCAGGGTCACCTAAGGCCTTTGCTGAGGATGCATCTTAGCCCAACTTTTCCCTTTGCCCAATCCCACTGTCTTCCCTCCTTCAGGGAGGATTTTGAAAGCAATCCCTGATTAAACTTCCTGCACATCTCAGAATCTGTTCCTCAGAAAATAATCTGCAACAGATTGAGTTTCTATTTACTGAAATGGAGAAGACTATAGGAAGAGCAGGTTTAAATGACAGATTCAGAAGTGCAGTATAGGAAAAACTTCAAAGAAATGTTATAAATAAGGCCCAATGTTTGTTCAACACGTACTATTAAGAGACATTCTTCTCAGTGTTTTATATGAATTGGCTAAAAGAAAAACTCTAAGGAAGATACAATATCACTTATGCTTCCAACCACCACACTATGATGCATTTTTGGCAATTCTATTCAAGATGCACATGAACCATAATTTTTTAAATTGTATTTTAGGTTCTGGGGTACATGTGCAGATCATGCAGGGTTGTTACACAGGTACTTACATGGCAATTTTTTCTAGGTTCTCTGATTACTCCAAGGTGCCTTCCAAGATACCTACTGATCACCAATTAGTTAAATCTATTTTACTTACCAATATGTACTATATATATACCTGGTACCCAATTTTCCCTAATAAGCATTTGTTGTATGATTGCATGAATAGACATATGAATGGATGAATAAAAGAAAGAATAAATACATAATAAATGTATGAGGATATCACTTATGCAAGGCCATGACAGCATAGCAGAGCACAACAGACTACGGAAACTATAATACGTTTGGTATAATAGCATCAAAGAGTGAGGATTAAAGAGTAACAGGAGTGGAGCTGGACAGCAACATAATGATATGATCATAATGGGACAGATTTCAAGTCAGCTAGTCTCTCATTAAAAGCCACAGGATTGATGTAAATGCCTAATAATTAATGTTTGTTTACAGTGATATTCCAGCTCAACTGAGAGTAGACCTTTTTTCAATATATATGTAGAAGAAGCAAAAACAATTGATAGAGAAGAAACAAAAGACAAGGAATCAGACAAACAAAAAACAAAATCTAGAGTTGAGTTGTCCAATACAATCGTTGCTAGTTTTATGCAACAATTTAAACCAAAATAAACTAAAATTTAAGAAAATCAGTTTTTCATCTGCACTGCCTATATTTCAAATGCTTAATAGCCATATGTTTCCAGGGCTACAGCAATGGGCAGTACAGATTTTCTTTTCTTTTCTTTT
>NW_016107414.1:3460394-3480909 GCF_001604975.1 Cebus imitator
AGAGACGGGGTTTCACCATGTTGACCAGGATGGTCTCAATCTCTTGACCTCGTGATCCACCTGCCTCGGCCTCCCAAAGTGCTGGGATTACAGGCTTGAGCCACCGCACCCGGCCTGTACAGACCATTTCCATCACCATATTCACTTGGGCAATGCTAAAATAGAGTCATAGGTACTGCTTTATTGCTGATAAAAAGCCTCATTTGTTGTCTAATTGATCATTTAGGACTCTTTTAGTTGCAGCTAACAGAAACCAACTTCCTCTAACAAATAAAAATGGAGAGTTTTATTTTAAAGATACAGTAATAACTCTGTTCAAGAAGGAGGCAGAGCTGAGTCTCAGAAGGAGCTTCCAACATGGAATTGCTCTCTTGTGTTTCTGTCTCTGCTTTCGCTCCTTTACATCATTATTTCTTTTCTTTAGTGATTTGTACTCTCTGCTTAATCCACAGCTCAATGACAGACCTTTTGCAGCCCACACTCCAAGTTTTCAGGAATAGGACTCCAGTGACTCTAATCGGATCATGTGACTGCTCATGGTCAAATTAGCTAAGTTTGAACGCGGGAGAAGCAGACTGAGGAAGGTCGCAAATCAGACACAGCTGCTGGAAACACCCTAAACATACTGGGGACAAATGTATCTAAAAACAAGTTAGTGTTTCCTGGGAAGGTACCTTTAACAGTGACTAAACTTGAGTTCACTGTCATATATCTAAATCTTTCTGTTGCATTTTATGTTGCCTCTACAGCTTCTGGCTTACATTTCAGATTTGGAGTATCTTGATGATATGATTGCGGTATGTGTTATCCCATATGGTTCAGGGATCCATAGAAATCTAATGCAATTTTATAAAGGGGCTACATACAAAGATGTGGGTAGAGTTTAGGAAAACCACAAAGGAAGTGCAATGGGCAGTGAAGCACGCTGAAGCTAGCAGCAGAGGCTCTCCATTATCACTATAGGCTAGAGGAGGCAATCGGAGGAAAATTCCCAACCCCTGAGACAGAGAGGATCATGTGAGAACAGTCTGACAGGAGCTCTGATAAGTGACAGAGGAATGCATCAGCCCACGGAAACCCAGAAAGCAGGGAAATGGAATAAATACCCTGTGTATTTCTGATCCATTAGACATTTCCCATTAGCTGACTTCAACTGGAAGCCAGAAAGCAAGGGAACATTAATGATTTCCATACCAATTAACCTCCTAATGAGCAGAGAATGGTTAATGAAAAAGGTTAACAAGTAATCTGCATGGGGTGGACACACTCTATGATACACCTTAGAAGCTACTCTATGAAGCAGAATGTGGTTGAACTGGACAACTAAGCACGACTCTCTTTCTCCTCCATTGACCTAGGGTTTCCATTTTTAAAGCATCAGCTTCTGTTGGAAAAAGAGCTTCAGGTTTTTAGCCATGTTTATTTTTTTAATAAAATATTTATAAAGGCACTATATTCTTGTGCTTATTTGAAAGGAAGCAAATGTGCAATAGATTTCATATGCTGAGTATTATTTTCAGTGAATCGAAGCTTTTCTGCCCTATCTATTGGCAATGAGCAAAGTGAACAAGTAAGTAAAGAAGCTGGTCTGTCTCCTTTAGTAGGAGACAAGGTAGGCTCAGTTTGGGTAAGACACAGGCAAGGTTGCTCAAGGACAGCTGGTAGCTTATACCTGGTGACAGATTAATCCCAATTACCAAGTTGAGCTAGAGATGCTCTTGCGTTTTTTGGTTTTGGATTTTTTTTTCCTTTGCAGCCTCAGGCTATTGTATATGTCAGATGACATGTTCATTCAAGTCCTCGCTTGCTCTCAGTCAAAGAGAATTTAGTAAGCTCACTCTTAGTTTCTTTGGCTCTAATAGGTAACCTAGGAGTTATACTTTACTTAGACTTTTCAACTATGTTTTTCAGAGCTCTCTTGGGATTCTCAGAAAAATAACTGGTCAGAGACTGATCATCATTAGACAACGTGTAGTTGACCTCCTGGTGGTGGTGCTGGGTGAGAAATTTGTGTTTCAGTAACAGTGTGGGAAAAGAATATTTTACAAGAGAATAAAAAAGAAGGGAAACAATTTTGTTTTCTATGAAAAAATATTGCCTTTGCTTTGGGAATGAAAAAAATTCTCTGCTCTCTCCCTTTGGAGATCTCCTTTTCCAAGCAAGAAGGGAAACTACCTTCATACAATATTTGAAACAATTATTTTCAAATATTTAAAATTATTTTTAGTTTACATTTATTTATATAAATATTTGATGATTTTGACAAATGTTGATCCTGCCCCAATTACAATCCAAGCATATCATTATTTATTTGACTCATTAATAAAATTCTGCCTTCTACAACTATTATCTACTGAGGTTTATATACTAAGTCATTAAATATTGGCACACTGAAGGCTAGTTTCTATGTCTTCCCTTCCTCCAGATATGCATAGATAAATATCATTCACAATCATAGCTTCAATGACGGTGTCTAGTTGAGAGTTCTCTTTTAGATTTATTATTCCACTGTCTGTTTGTCCTCTCTTGTTCATCTTTCAAAAGCGACTCAAATTCAACACCCAGAGCAAAACTCATGATTCGACCAACAAACTTGCTCCTTATCCAATGTCTCTCCTCTCAGTAAATGTCATAACTATTCTTCTAGTTGTACAAATCAGAAACCTAATTTGTACAAATAATAACCTTAGCATCCCTTTTTGGCAACTCCCTTCTAATCTCCGCAACACATCCAATCATCTCCAATTCCTATCTATCTTTTTTGAAAAAATATTTCTAGATAGACATCTATCTCTAACAGCAATACTCTAGTCAAAGACACAAATCAGCAATCAGCTTAATCTCCTGCAATATCTCATAACTCTTCATTTCAGTCTGTTCTGCTTTCAATCTACTTGTCATCCTGAAAACAAAGGGCTCTTTTGAAAACCGAGGCTTATTATAATCAGGCAAATCCTACACTCTTGCTCTTAATTTCATTTAATTCAAGGTTTAACTGGGTTTTGCTTCAGTGAGTTTTCTTTGCTTAAAATGATAACACAAATCTTCTTAATATAGGCTACAAAGTCTTGCTTGTTGTGGCTACTGTCTACCTTCCAGAAGCTTCTTTCTCTAGGCCGGCCCTTCCTCTCGCCAACCAGCCACGTGCTCTCTTTCGTCACAGGATCTTTGCATCCGAGATTCCCTCTGCCCAGAATATTATTTTTTCTCTCCTCTCTATCTCAAATGTGTTCTCTGAGACCTATATAACTTAATCACATACTACTGTTGCAGAATCTCATAATTTTTGTGAGTCTTCAATGCTGTGATGGTTGCAGTTGGAATTTTATCTTAATTTCATAATTAGTTCCACAGGAGCAGAGACTGTGTCTGCTGCATCTTCAGCAATGTGCACTTAATAGGAACGCCTTGTGCTTCAGTTTCTTCATCTATTAAAAAAAATAAGCATGTGTGCTTCACAGGGTTTTAAAAAATTATTCAATGAGCTACATAAACTTGTTAGACGAGTGTCTGAATCATACGGAAGCACTAATTCATGGGTAGCTATTTATTATTGTTTCTGTTGTTTTACAATCCTATTCTCCAGGCTCTACAGTTTGTAAACAGTGGCTGCCCCACTTATCTCGAAAAGACTGCGATGTTGAGTGACTTTCTAACTTAGGTGCCATGTGAGACATTCTTAAATTGGCCTTGCACAGCTGAATTGAAAGTTTGGGTCTAAGCATCACATTCAATTGTATGCATGCATTTCCCCTATAGGCTGGCTGGGGAGAGTTCAACCGAAGCATGGAAATTTAAAACATTTTTTTTTCTTAATGGGAAATTCTGCTTTTCTGTTTAAAGGCACTTAAAACTGATAAACACAAGATGCCGTTTCAGGGTATGGTAACCATCTTTGCAGACAATAAATCATCAATTACATATTTAACCTGAGTAATTATGCCTTTTGTTTTGAGCCTCTTCCTGTTTCAAGTGCAAGCTGAGCCATTTAGGAGTAAATTAAAAAGAATCAGTTACAAATTGTTAACTGTTTACTCTGAAGGGAAAATTGCTTTGGAAACATGGCTGGTCTCACAGCCCAGAAAGTCTAACGGAAGAAAAAACAAAATACAGGCAACAACAAAGACAACATGTTGTGGTTATGTAGCAAATGCTTTGATCTCCTGCCTGGGTCTGTTTTGCTGTACTTGAGGGGGTAGGTAGGACTTGACTCCAGAGGCAGGGCTCAGACACGAGACAAAATTGAGGACTATCTAAAACAGGTCCTGGGCGTCAGGTCTCCATGTGCAAGCCTGGAGCCTGAAAGTCTGAAGTCCTGCTTGGCTTGGCTGATCATCTCCCACCCCCAACCTGCATTTGCCATTGTCCCTGATCACCCAGTGGACCTTCCCCGGACAAGCCCCTCACCCAACCCTGCCATCTTAACTGCATTTCTGCCTCACCCCCACCCGCCATTGTAACTGAACTTGTGGTCATGTATACTCCTTGCCCCTACCCCCCACCACTATAACTGATCTTACTCTGAAACACCCCTGACCCCCAAAAAAACACCCCAACCTATAAAGCCAATTCCCACCTTACCCCCTTCGCCTGTCCTTTCTTGGATTCAGCCCACTTGCACCCAAGTGAGAAATGAAATGGCCTTGTTGCCCACACAAAGACTTTTTGGAAGATCTCTTTATTAAATGCATTTAATGTTTGGTACTATTGGATGCCAATAACACCAGGCAGAAGCAGCTTTCCATAAACCATGGCCATCAGTGTGTCATGTCTGTTTACCATCACCATGGCAACACCTGGGTGTTACCACCCCTTTCCATGGCAAGGGCCCCACAACCTAAAAGTTACCACCCTCATCCTAGAAATTTCTGCATAAACCAAACCTAATTTGCATATAATTAAAAGCGAGTATAAATAGTGAGTACAGATCTCCCTGAGCTGCAACTCTGGGTATGCTGCCTATGGCGTAGCCCTACTCCTCAGGAAGCAGTACCTCTGCTGCTGCTGTGCACTGCTTCATCAGTAAAAGTTGCTGTCTAACACCAATGGCTCACCCTTGCACTCCTTCCTGGGTGAAGCCAAGAACTCCCCTGGGCCAAGCCCACTTTGGGGGCTTGCCTGTCCTGCATCAGAATGGTGTATCAACTTCCAATCTCCAGGCCTGTGGGGTGCTCATAGCTCATGGCAATACTCTTCCCAGGAGATTTTCTGTACACCTAGCCTGAAAATGCCTGTCACGTCACTCATGGCTGGTACCTGATTCAGGGGTGCACAAGCCTAGCCCCCTTTTCTCAAGCTGACATAACTCTGTGGTGCTACTATGCTCCAGAGTTCTCTCTGGAATCAGGCTGAGGCTAAACTGTACTTGGGGCCACATATTTATGTAGCTTTTCTCTCTGCTCTCTCCTGCTTCCTTCATATCCTTGTAGGCTTCCTTTGAGAACCCCTTCAATACATCAGAATCTGTCTTAGGTAAAGTTCAAGAAAGTCTGCCCTAAGTCCCACTGAGATGATTTCAGTCCACTACTCAGGTACAGCTAAACATAGGAAACAGAGGTTCTGAGCTCTGTATTGGTGAGTTCAGGAAAGAATCAAGATGAACTCAAGCAAAAATCAGAACAGAAGATGGAGTCAGTCTGCATGAAGCCATGACCTACTGATAATGCATCTGTATGATCTGATTCTGGCGATGTGAACCAGAAAAGCTCTTTGAACTCTGAGATCTAAAAATCCATATTGCCTTGTGGAGGACTGACTGAGGGTAAACCTACCAATAGCTATTTTTGTTGTTTAGATCCTCTGTGCTTAGACTGGAGAAAAAGGAGTTCTCCTTGAGTAATAAAACAAGTAAGAAGACTATAAATGTAGCCATTAGGGACTGTCTCAGCAAAAGGGATTTTCCCAGATTGAATCAGCAGAAAATGATCATTCATAAAATCTGGCAGATTGGAAGCAACCCTTGTTTAAAAGAGTACCAACAGCTTTCAGAATACATAAAATACAGCAGGTAAAAAAAAAATCAATAAAGAGCTATATTTTAGGCCTTTGTGTTTGTAGATGTTTAAAGATTCTGTCACTATCATGATGCCTTTGAGCAATTTTTAATAAAAACAAACATCTCTCCCCAGTTGTATTTTAAAGCATATTTTTCATGTATTGGAGCATGTTATGATCCATTTAGCATAGGTTTAATTTTTCTCCAAACAATGATTCAGTATCAACGGCTGGGTATTTTTCTGTTGATTTTTTGTTATTCAACTTATCTTCATTTTGCAAAGCTAGTGGTAAATTCCTCTAAGTATCTAGAGAACCTAGATAAATTTAACACTAGCTTTGCAAAATCTGTGTCTTTTGCCCTAAAGGCATAAGTAAAAGTCAAGTCTTTTCCCCAAAGCATGGTCAACAACTACTCTGAATAGGGGATATAAGAACTATCGAATTTGCTAGCCACACAGGAAAAATATTCTATGTAGAGGGAAAACTGTTAGAGTTTCTTTCTTATATGAATGAAAATAAAATAAAGAAAAATTCAGATTATAAATATCAGTATGGCACTCAGGATAATTTTTACCAAAGGGTTTATATTTAATTATTTGTTAAAAATTTAATTGGCCTAGAACACAGTTCAGTTCACAACAAGTGTTTACTAAACACATGTTATTGGAATAATTAAAGAAATACCCCTACTATATTCTAAGTTCCAGTGAAAGAAAGCATTAGATCTCTTTTATTCAATGTCTTGATGTCACAGTACCTGCATATAGTAAGTGTTCAGAAAGTATTCATTGAATAAATAAATTTTCCTGGGCTCTGAGTCTAGAATGGAAAATAAATAGGAAGAGGTCCCTGTTTCTATGGAAGTTGTTAAATCAATGAACACTATGTGAAGTTGCTAATTAGCTTTTGACTTAATGCAGGCAAAAGCAAGAAAAAAAAAAAAAGAACGAACGATGTTTGGAATGAATGGGTACCCACTCTGAAATGAGACCTAAATATGTTTATCTGTACATGGCTAAAAGCCTGAGTGTGTGCAATTGTAAATATTGTTTATAGAGTCATCTGATGACAATTTCTATTTTTTTCTTCTAAGTATCTGGGATTAGAAAAATGTTTTCTGTTCCAACGTGGTCTGATCCAGTCTAGCGTCTTCTGAAAACCTACTGCATGGTCCACACCCGACACCTCTCCATGTCACTGGGACTGGTTGATGGCTCTTTTCAGGAATATATTATTATAGACTCCTTTTTCTTACAGCCTGCTACTGCCATTGCCTCAGAATTCCCTTTGGCTGCAATTTTTATCAATTGGTCTCTATGGAACTTTTGTCCTTCCAACACACACTGTAAAAATTGTTAAGCCAGGCCTGACCTTCATCCATTTGCATGCTTCTCTAGCCAGTACTCTTGCCAGAGAAATTTATTTCCTCCAATTGTTGCTTTCCTTTCATTCGGAGACTGGATTATGTATGAATTAAACTCATTCATACTAATGTATTAAATTTTTTTCAGCAATCTTTCTAAGAATGGGTTACTCCATTACTTAACTCTGTGACACTTCCCATAGACCATCATTAAGTGTGTCCTGGACAGGAGAACTGTAATCTGTTTGAACATTCCATGCCTGAGAGCTGCCAGCCTCTCTAGAACACCATATCTGCTGTCATGAATGCTTCCTTCAGTCTCAGCCATCTGTGCTGACCAGGTCTTTAGCTGCTCCAGATCCCATGGGTCTTGCCTAAAAGCTGAGATATCTATGACCCTCTTACCATGTTCCTTAACATTAGTGATTCTATGGCCACTGAATCATTTCCATTTATATAACACTTTAAAAATGATTAAATTTAATAATTGGAGGGCAGATTAGTAGTTGCTAAGATTTGAGGGGTGGATAGCAGAAAGATGGGTATGGTTATACAGTGACAGCATGAGGGCCAGGCATGGTGGCTCACCCCTGCAATCTCAGCACTTTGAGAGGCTAAGGCAGGCAGATGGATTGAGGCCAGGAGTTCAGGAACAGACTGGACAACATGGTGAAACCTCATTTCTGCATAAAAAATATAAAAATTGTCCAGGTGTGGTGGTGTACTCCTATGATCCCAGCTACCTGGGGGATTGAGAAAGGAGGATCAATTGAGCCTGGAAAGTCAAAGCTGCAGTAAGCCATGATTGTGCCACTGCACTCTAGAACCTGGGCAATAGAATGATACTCTGTCTGAAAAAATGTTTAAATGATAAATACAAATGACAACATGAGGGTTTTTTTTTTTTTTTTTTTCAATCTGTTCCATGCCTTCACTATGGTGGTAGATATACTTACCTACCTATGTAATGAAATTGTATAGAATAACATACAAACACACACATGAGTACAGGTACCCCAGAAAATCTAAAGACTGGTGACTTATATCTTGGTTATGATATTGTACTGTAGTTTTGCACAATATTACCATCGGAGAAAATAGATGAAGAACACATCGGGTCTCTTTACATTAATTCTTATAACTTTCTGTGAACCTACAATTATTTTAATAAAAATTCCAATTAAAAAGAAATTGAAATTGGAAGATAAAGGTGCATGGAGGAGGAACAACAAAGAGAAAGGGAAGATATGGGAAAAGAAAAGGGGAGAAAGAAAGATGAGGAAGGAAGGGAGGAAGGGAAGGACAAAGTGGAAAGGAAGGATAAAGAGAAGAAGGAAGAAGGTGAAGGGAAAGAGGAAAAGAGATAGAGAAGGAAAGAAAGATAAGAAGATGAGAAATGAGGAAGGGGAGGGGGCAAGGAGCAGAGAGATAGGAAATGAGGAGGCTAGGAGAACAGGAGGAGGAGCCAAGAGTTGAATATTCTTGCTGAATATAGATCTCAAATCAGAAATTCCATAGCTCAGCAGAAATACCTGAAAGCTTAATTCCATCATCATTCAGTAAATTACCATTTGTGGAGAATGAATTATCCTCAAATTTAGAAAAGAGAACTTTTCTTCCATAGCTGAATATTTCCCAAGGAAACATATTGCCTTAGTGAAAGATTGGCTCTGTCCCACTCAGATAAATTGAACTGCAGAATTTTTATTTTCATATTTCTGGTCCCCGAAAAGTATTGTTAAGGTGATTTTAAAATAATTTTGCAGAATAAATGCAAAATATAGTCAACAAAGTCTTGTTGCTGCTGAATATTTGGATGGCTTTTGTCTGTTTGCCAACCCTCTACACTAGAGAGCAAGCTAACTGCAATTCAACAAGTTCTTTGATAATTGACTGTTTTGAAAATGTTGTTGCTTGACAAAAAGCACTGTATTCCAATTTAGATTCCACTGCTAATTAACTCGTTATCTATCAGCAAAACATTTGACCATTTGGAATCTGGTACAATATGTTCCTCATCATGAAGGCAACATGGTGTGCTTTGTGACAGCAGGCAATTTGGAGCCAGATATAAGTGGGTTTAAATTCCAGTCCTGTGAAGTTAAGTGACTTCACATAGCTAGGTAAGCCAGAGAAGTTGCTTAACTTCTCCAAGCTCCACTCTATCCATGAAGGATAGTAGTTCCTTTATGTCAGGGTCATTATGAAAATGATGATGATATTACATGCAGAGCCTCTGACCCACAGGGGATCCTAACAAAAGAACTTCACCCCATTTTTTCCCTAGAAGTATTTGAGCTAATGAGTTAAATATTTTGAACAATTAATATAGGACTCTACAATGAATTAGGTGTTTTATAACAAGATATCAGTTAATCTTCCAGATTGTTCTGCAACGCAGATATTCCCATTTTTACAATTGATGAAACTAAGGACTAGGGAAGGTAAGTAGATTAACTACAATGATACAACATGTGTGAATCTGAGCTCAAAGAACAAACAGGTCTGTTTTGGGGGTCTTTTTTTTTTTTTTCTAGATGGAGTCTCTCTTTGCTGCCCAGGCTGGAGCGCAGTGGCAAACTCTTGGTTCACTGCAACTTCTGCCACCTGGAGTTCAAGGAATTCTACTGCCTTAGCCTCCCTGAGTAGCTGGGACTACAGGTGCATGCCACCGTGCCTGGCAATTTTTTTCTATTTTTAGTACAGACAGGGTTTCACCATGTTAGCCTGAATGGTCTCTATCTCCTGACTTCATGATCCACCCTCCTCTGCCTCCCTAAGTGCTGGGATTACAGGCATGAGTCACCACACCTGGCCAACCAAGCCTGTCTACCTAGAATTATAGACAACCTCTAGTCAGGCTCTGTCTGAAATTTCATCAGAGCATTGATCTGGGGCTCTTTGGTTTATAAGGAAAAGAATGGAGGGAAGAAACGAAAGGGTAGGACAGGGAACAGAAATGTTGGGAGAAGGCGGTGTTTTCTGTTGCTGGCTGGTGCTAAAGCAATTCTGCTAACACTGGTTTTCGAAATAGCCTGTCAGTGGTAGATTAACTTTAAAAAATGGACACAAGTGTTAATGTTCAGAAGCCAGGTTAATTCCTTCAATACTTCTTTCACCAGGAGAACTTTGGCTCATGGAAAAATAAGTGGGTAACTAGGAGAAAGCAAGCAGCTTGCAAGGGACTAGATCATTCTTTATCAATTAATTAACCAGAAAGTGTCAACAACTGGTTCTCCCTTCTTCCAGCACATTACAGTTACCACTTTCATAAATGATGCTTAGTATGTGACTGGGCAGGTCGGGATGGATGCTATTAAATCTCCCACACTTTGCAATCTCTCCAGTCCTTCATGTTCATCTTTTTGCCACATTTTCCATTGTGCCCACCCCAGAAAACACAGATGCCTACAGCTCTGTCCTTTTCCTGACTCACCTCTTACCAGCTTTGCCTGTATTACTTCTAGTGCACTAATAAATCGTATTTAGCATCTTTCTTTGGTTGTTTAAAGTAGTAAAGGTTTATCCTTCCTTCCCATGCTCCTGTAAGACCCTTACATTTAGAGGTTGTACCTTATTTTTTCTTCTCAACAATGGTTGTAGAATGATAGGACGCAGTAGATACACAGCTATCTTCTCTTTGAATTAAATTATAAAATTACAAAGCCAGTGCCAACATCAAAAAATAGTGACAGCAATAACTTTCAGAGCAATGGCTAGAAGATACTAAAACATTCTGACACTAAAATATTTTCAAATTCTAACAACCTTATTAATTACTAATAATATCATATTTTCTATTGTTGGGTATAAATATGGAGACTACTCCTATAAATATTGATCATTGCCATCTAGCACATTTATGAAAATCAACAAAAATGTACTCATTTTTGATATCCTTATCTTATGGAATATAGGGGAGCACTTATGTAATCTATGGTAGTTACCTGTTTGTACATTCTGTTAAATATTGTACCAGCAATAAACAATATTCTGTTAATTATTATACCAGTAAAAATCAATAATTCCTGTCCTCAATTATTGATTATGAGGTGAAGACAGACTCATAACTGAAAATAAGCATGGATGTTTTACACTCTGACCACTCTGGAAAACAGGAGTTTACTGATTCATAACTTTGATTAATCTATAATTTTTTATCCTTTTCAGATATATTAAACTAAAGGAATGCATCTTTTCTCATGCTGTTTGACTCCAAATCAGTTCTATTTCTGTGGTAATGCTGGGGAAAAAGAAAGCATTATTGTCAATGTTTTATTAAAGGCACCAACATTGCTGTTTTTCATTACACAAAGCACTTGGGGGGTACATGAAGTATGAATGCCAACAAAGAGAAGCCAATTCTATTCTCTGTTCCATTGATCTGCAAGGAAAATAATTTCAAAGACATGCTGGTTGGGGAGGAAAATTGTACTTCCCGGGTTAGCTTTATAATAGTATTTCTAAATAGAGCCATCTACATAAGCACCATTCCCCTAGATGGATTGGCTCACATTTTCATGATGAAGTACAATTTCTCTGAGAGTGAGAATATGGTCTTGGAAATCAACTCAGAGAACAAAATGGCCTTTAGAGGTTGTAACCTAGTTGTCAGACTTCCTTGTCTCCTTGAATGCTTTGAGATACACAAAAATCCTATTTCATCTAGCACAGGCTGCTTTTATTACCTCTATTTGTACTGAACTTTATTATGTAACTTGGAATATTAGCTATATTGTTAATTAGAAAACATCTTTGAAATTAAAAAAAGTACACCAACAAAAGTGTTATGAACATTTGAATGTCATACATATATGCAAATATGTAACATACATGTGCAATTCAATGATTTTTACAATTTTGAAAAAAAAAACCTTACAATAAATTAATGGAAGATTATTATAGCTTAATAAACAGCACCTATCAAAAACTTTGATAGCTTATTGGGAAATTTATTTCTAAGATATATGTGTGGGCCTAGTACACAGTCACTGGTAATTTTGTTCCTCTTGGTTTCTACAAAACACAATCAAATGAGAGGCAAAAAGTTTGGGGAGAGAAGTAGAGAAAACAAACCAATGACTCCTTTTACTCTTATTCTGGCACTGCTGGTGGGGCCATAAATTGACACAACTCTTTTGGGAAAAGATATGGCACTGTCTGGTAAAGTGAAGATGCACATAATTTACAATCTGAAACATACTGTGATGTAATTTGTACACAAAAGGACTTGGCCAAGATTATTAATAGTGTAGTGTATGTAATAAAAAACAAACAACTAGAAATAATCCAAATGGAGCTCCAACTGTAGCATGGATATTTCACAATTATAGCGTATTCAAAAAATTAAAGTCTCACAATAAAGTTAATAACCTGGAGCATGGGCCAGCAAGCTGTTTCTGAAAGGACCAGGGAGTGGATATTTGGAGCTGAGAAAATTATGTAGGTACTTGAATAACTATTGTATTTTTATAACTTTAAAAAATATAACCATTTAAATGTGAAGAGAAAAAAAAATCCTTAACTATCTGTCCATAAAAATAATAAAATAAAATAAATACAGCTGTCTTGCTAGATTTGACTCATAGACTTTAGTTTGCTAATCCCTGGCCGAGTTTCTCACATTGACTTGGATACATCTTAAAATCATAATGTTGAATGGAAACAAACAAACAAAAAAGTAGATGAAGAAGAATATGTGATGTATAATTTCACTTATAGAAATTCTAAAAGCATACAAAACTAAGCAGTATGTTGCTTAGAACTGTGTAGACATGTAGTAAAATGATGAAGAAAAGAAGAGGACAATGAATCTCAAAATTTATAATAGTCATGGCCTATTTGTGGGGAGGAAGCTAAGTGGGATCTGTCAGGGTTCTGGGGGGTAGGAATGGTGACGTTTTCTTTCTTTAGCTGGAGAATGACCATAGGGGCCTTTATGTGTTTTTTCGTGACTTTAATGTAATGTAAATATCCTTGTTTACATATTAAATAATTAACAACAATTTTAAAATGCAGGTTAACTATTACTTTATGAATAGTATGCTAATTTCAAGTAACAAAATACAAAGCATCTAGGTCACTAGTCAAAGAGATCACTGGATCCAACAACTTATATAGACAAGACTTTTTGCAGTAAATCAAGATGGGAAGCTAAAACAACAGCAGCAACAACAACAAATATTTCACTACATATTGGAAACTTTGCCCTAAAATTTCCAGGTGAGGAGTGCAAACAACTTTCCTAGGCCCCCACCCGATGGCCCAATCACTAGTGGGATGGAGCTTCAAATTCCCCTTGATCTGCTCTTGTTTTTTTCTGTTCCAGCGACAACTTTGAAATTGTCTAAATATCAAGTTCTGCCAACGTTTCTACAGGTAAAAAATATATATATAACATAAAGAGAAGACACTACTCTCCTTTGGTCCACAGAATGGTATTTGTGATGATTTCAATCACGGCTCTTATCAACTTAATGAGGCCATTGTACCTTTACCATCCTTTTATCTCTGCTCTCTGACATTCATTCATAAATAGTGACACGAACAATCAGGAGAGGCTTTGTGGTTCAGAGGAATGGGGGGAACAGCCTGGGACAGTGTACTTGATCAATGTCACTACCGGTGTCAAGAGATGGTCATTACTGCCCAGCAGATTTATTGCCTAGGTCAAAGCAAATTACTTTCTCCTCCTCTAGCCTGCCTGCCGAGGTTTTTAATCTTCCTCCTATGTCTTGTCTTCTCTCTTGCTTGGGGTCAGGCTATGAGTACCACTAGCACTATTTTTTTTTTTTTTTTTGGCAGTGTTGAGGAGGTCAAATTAACATAATGATTGACATATTGGAATTTGTCAGTACATGGGAGATGATTACAATCATTGAATTAAACAATTAAAATTCTCAAAACCAGCAAACTAATAAAAAGCACCCTAATAAAAACCACCCTCCTTTATGCACTCTCCTCTCCAAGATCTGCGGCCACCCCTTTGCAAGGTGTTTGCTTGCAATGATCAGGTCTGCCTCTATAGACACCATTTAATTCATAGTCATTCATACTGTTGCATATAAATAGGTATCTATTACACTTTTTAATCTATTTGTTCTACGTGCACCTACTTTAGCACTGTTAATCTTCAATAGCAAGCTCCCAACATACAGTGACTCTATCTGTTATTTTCTACCATAGGATTTATTCTATAAACACTCTTTGCAAAGATGAGGGCATTTGAAGTGCTCTAGGACTTTCTGAGCCAGGGTACACAAACTCAACGGATTACATGCAGGAGCTGTCCCATAAACAAGTGATGTGGGCTGGGGGCTGAGAGGAGAACACAGAACTCATCAAAACGGGTCAGCTATTGTTTGACTCCAGCACTGGAGTCAGATTTGCTACATCTGCTTACCATTCAAGAGAAGGCAGAAATTTATATTTTTAAGAAATAGTTCTCATTTTTAAAAACATCGGGAAAGTTCAACAAAGCATGTGACTTTCGACTTCCCAGAACAGCTGCTTTTCAACTTCTGACCTGTTATTAAATGTTTTCTATAGTTTTCTTGAGCTATTCTATAACTCTGGAATTTACTCCTTAACCCCTTCTTCATTTGAAATCGACACCCAAGGCCCTCCTCAAAAGTCAACTCCTGGTCATTTCTTCTGTAATATATCTAAAGTACATCAGAATTGCCTGTTGGTACAGGTCTTACCAATATTTTCTTGACAATGATGTGTTTATCTGCTTGAACTATCCCTCTACCAGAAGCTTGGTCATCAGAGCTATGTACTGTTCATGTCCTTAGCTTTGTACTTGTGCACACTGGAATCCACTTAACGGGTTCAATATGTAGCTACAGAGTTCCTGCTCTGAGCCAGGCACTGTAATAGGTGCTGCTAACACAGCAGGGAGCAAATTGAAGTTCATGTGTTTATGAAGCACACATTCAAGTCATAGCGAGAAAAAACGAAGAATGGAGCACATGAAAAGAGAACACAGAGCTCCAACCTAGTCCATAATAACCAAAAATTGTCTTCAAAAATTTCTTATTTTTATGCACAAAGGCAATGTTCTGATAGTTTACACCCTACTATTTGATAGCACAACAGGGTGACTATTGTCAATAATAACTTCATTGTACATTTTACAATAGCTCAAAGAGTGTGATTGGATTGTTTGTAATACAGAAGGATAAATGCTTGAGGGGATGGATACCCCATTCTCCATGATGTGATTATTTCATATTGCATACCTATATCAACACATATTATGTACCCCATAAATATATATACCATATACTCACAAAAATTAAAAAATAAGACATCCTTTAAAAAGAAAGAGAATTTGTTCGTAATTATAAAGGGATCACAAAGGAATTCATGACCTCAAATAAATAGAAACTAGTCAATATCAATGCTGTTCTAAACAGGAAGTAAGACGCCTGCTCTTTCACTTCACTTCAATCTTCTTATGTATGAAGCAGTCCTCATAACTAGCTACTTTTTGGTAGAAAGAACTCAAACTTATATAACTTATTTACAGTTTTCAAAGCACATTTCCTTGCATGATTTATTCTAGGCCTCATAAAAATACCGTGAAGGGGTTATGGACACTACAGGGCTTTATAGTTGAGAAATTGAGGTTCAGAGAAGTTAAGTGGCTTACTCAGAGATGCATGGCTTGTCTGGTGCTAAACCAATACCTGATTGATGACCCAGCAACTCATTACATCACTGCATTACCTCAAATTGCCTTTGTGACCAAACCACACCACTTTCTACCTCAGGTACACGTCTTCACATGGGAGCCATTGTGGATGAAAGATGCAATTTCAATACATCATTCTACCCATCATTAATGAACCCAATTGTTTCTTTCTCATGCTTAATTCAAATTCATTATTTTTTTTCCCACAGGTTCAATTAGCTGACCTAATTACCACTTACTTTCTCCCTCCCCAAAATTAGTTTTTAAAAATCTCAAAAGGCAGTACCTCAGATAACCTGGAAAGCTTTTTGTTTGTTTGTTTGTTTTTTTAAGTAGTGTGGAGTCTCAGAACTGAATTGAACATAGATCTAATAAATGATAGCAGGTATTTCTTGGGAATCAGTATTTTAAGTAGTTTCATAAAATGATGCTAATACAGCCACTTCATGGACCAATCTTTGAGAAACTATGCTTGAATCATAAATTCATATGTTTCATCATTTTCCAACAATGTCATGAGCCTCAAACTGAGAAACCTATTCTAATAAGGTTGTGAACAAACCACTGTGGATTTCTAATTGAAAAAATTCTTTTAAAAGGTAAATTATGTACACACTACACACCACATACATACACACTTTTTAGAGACACAAAGCTCTATAAATTAAAATATGCTTAAAATGATGGCTCATGCCTGTAATCCCAGCACTTCTAGAGGCCGAGACAGGCAGATCACTTGAGGTAAGGAGTGCGAGACCACCCTGGCCAGCATGGTGAAACCATCTCTATTAAAAATATACAAATTAGCTAGGCGTGGTGGCACGCACCTGTAATCCCAGTTACTTGGGATTCTCCTGCTGAGGCTTGAACCCAGTAGTCTCAGTGAGCCAAGACAGCACCATGACACTCCAGCCTGAGCAACAGAGTAAGACTCTGTCTCTAAATAAATAAATGAATAAAAATAATGAGTACCTAACACACTTCTAACCAAACCCAGATTCAGGTGCTTGACACTAGAAAGCCAAAACTCAGAGATGAGAGTTGGTGGGAGGAAAAGCAGGTTTATGTAGAAAACCAGCAAACCAAGAAGATAGTGAACTAGCATCCCAAAATACCATCTCAAGTGAGGACAAATTTCAGGCTGTTTTTTTGTTGTTGTTGTTGTTTTTTGGTTTTTTTGTTTGTTTGTTTGTTTTTTTGAGATAGGGTCTCGCTTTGTCTCCGAGGCAGGAGTGCAGTGGTGCTATCTTGGCTCATGGTAACCTCTACCTCCTGCACTCAAGCAATCCTCCTGCCTTAGCCTCAGGAGTAACTGGAACTACAGGCCTGCACCACCACACCTGGCTAATTGTTGTACTTTTAGTAGTCACAGGGTTTTGCCATGTTGGCCAGGCTGGTCTCGAACTTTTTACCTCATATGAGCCACCTGCCTTTGCATCTCAAAGTGTTGGGATTACAGGCATAAGTCACCATGCTGACCAGGCTCTTTTTGTGTTAAGGGCAGGGAGAGTGAAATGGGGTTGGGTTCAAACATGATCAACAATCACAGAAATCTGGGCACCAGTGAGGATCCGGGGAAGTTGGGAATGTCTTTGTCCCTGGTCAGGTTGCAATGCTCCTATAAAGCTTCAACAAAGCAGAGTTAGTCATTTACATACTTTCCTTTTAATCCCAGAGTTAGTTTCCAAAAACTACATGATTGCATCTCAGTGCTCTAAAATTATCCCAGCCTATACTCGGAAATGGGTAAAGGCCCCATAAACAAAAATGGAGCTACTTATAGTAGCTCTTTTACTGTTTTGCTGTTACATACTTAATTCTAAAAAAATAAAAAAAATAAAAAATAAATTAATACATTTAGTGTAAAATAACTATACAAAGAGTTACTTTTGAAAGGGAAATCACAGGAAAGAATAGTGGTTGATGTAACATTTTTCTGTTTAGTATTTAAAAGTTGAGGTATATCTCATGGGACTGCAGAATAAAGGGATGAAAATATCTCTTCTTTTCTGCATCTACCAGGAGAAGCCAGTGCATAAG
This sequence comes from Cebus imitator, assembly GCF_001604975.1. Lineage (NCBI taxonomy): Eukaryota > Metazoa > Chordata > Mammalia > Primates > Cebidae > Cebus > Cebus imitator. The sequence continues at coordinate 3,478,493 of NW_016107414.1, forward strand.
AAAGGCCAGGTGAAAGGAAGGTTTTTCACTCATTCCTTGCAAGCACAAAGATGGACATTTGCGTTAGCCAACGAGACCCAGAGATGTAACTCGTACTATAATCATCAACTGGTAAGCTAACAGTGATATAATCATTTCCATTGGAGAGAGGAGGAAAGCCCTAGGGGATTTTAACCCTAAATACAACAAAGCAGCCTGAGTGATGGGCATACTCTCCAGACTCTCTAAGTAATGTGAAATGTGTTCTGGCTGTCAGTGCTCTTTGATTACCAATGACAGAAACTCAAACTTATTTCGGCAAAAAATGAAACTCGCTGTGTTACAGAACTGAGGAGTTAACTTCAAGCACAATTGTCTACAGTACCTCAAAATAACATATTTTTTTCTCCCATTCTCTCTCAGCTCTGCTTCTTCGGATCACTTAGTTCCATTCTCTCCTACTATGAGGCTTTCTCCATTCATCTGGGAAGATAGTCAAAATAACACGAAGCACACACAGTTATATCTCACAACACAAGAACTAGAGGCACTGGAACTCAAACTCCAGTTTGAAATATTCTAGATAAAGAGAGATTGGCTTGGCCTTGGTTACATCCAAATAGGTGAGTTCCTATGACTGCCCCAGCCTGTGGCTCACTGACCAACTTCTGTGGGCTTAATCAGGATGATACAGAGCAGAGAAGAAGTCCTCATAAAGAAGCAATACAGAGCAGACCAAAAAAAAAAAGAGAGATGATGACAATAGGCTCTTTTGTATATCACCCTGGTTAAGTTGAATGTTAATGCATCTGTGATGTAACTTGCATGTGTGTTTATTTCTTTTACATTCATAGTATGTCAGTTGATGTGTACAAGTTGAAAACTTATGAAAAATAACGAGTTTTTTTTTAAAAGAAGAGTTAGACAACCAATTTGGAATGAGTCTAAGCCATTCTATTTGATTGTTCAGAGAAGGGTGGCCATGGAAGGTAGAAGCTATTGTAAGAATCAGTCCTACAGAAAAGAGGTAGATCTCATTCACGCATAAATGCACTCATTCATTCACTGGATGTACGTGACAAATGGCATTAACAGCTGTGGCAGGACTTAATTTATTACTTTTAGGAGATGAATCATTTGCAAACCTTAGTGTTTTGCCTATCAGTAACACAAGAATAGAGTGGTAAAAATAAGGCAAGCTTAACAGGCCCACACTATGTAAGAGAGGACAGAACTTCCAAGGGCTACGGGTGATGGCTCTTACCATAATGGCATTTTCACTTCTACCTCAGGCAATCATGTACGCCACAGCTTGGCTTCACTTTTATAATATCCTCGTACTGACTTATGTCTGGATCAGGGTTCACAGTGTCCCCAGTTTGTTTTCTGGCTTTTCTTGGAAAGAATTGCATTATGGGATGACCCATTTTTATCAGCCTCTATTTATCCCTATGCAGAATTGTTCATCTTAGGAAATGCCTGAGGGAGATGGAATAATTCTCTAAAGAATAAAACCTTACAGACTTTTTCTTTAACAATATCCATAGTACAGAGGTGTGGAGAAGTTATTGCCAGGTGGTACCAAAATATAAAGTCAGAAACGGGCCTTTATTCATAAAAACAGTAGTGAGGTGGTGCAGATTTATTATTCTTTAAGGTCCCTTGGAAATGTGTGACAATGTGTCTAACAATCATTCTGTATAAGAATGTCAGCACAACACCACACAGGAAACCAGGGCTTTTGACTCAGTCTGTGCATGGGAGGAGTTTCTAAAGCTAATGGCTTAGGTGCAGATCAGCATTGCATGTGGGTTGCTGGCACTGCTTAACAGAACTCAAGCTCCAGGAGAAGCGAGTCTCCTGTTCAAAGGACATTTTCCCTTCTGTTATTATAAACATACACACAGGCGTGTTTGAGGGCAAGGGATAATCTGTGTAGTTTTAGAATGCTAAAAAAGAGGAACTTTGCAACTGGAAGCATTCTATGAAAGGCATGGACAATTTAACAGGAATTTGTTCTCATGCAAAAGGATAATTTTGTACGTTTCTTACATTTTTATGTGCGTGTATGTGATTACAGTAAACCTTTTGATAAATATTTTTGCAAAGATATGAACTTTGGGAATGTATCCATACTGAAACTTGGAATCTGTATCTTAGGTCTTGTTTACATTTAGGGAATGAATCATAATATATACAATATTGCATTTTTTGAGAAACTCAGATTTAAATCACTAATAGATATTGAGTTATAAAAATCATGGAACCTGGAGAAAATGACCAGAGTGTCTAAATGCAGTGGCTCACTCCTGTAATCCCAGCACTTTGGGAAGCCGAGGCGGGCGGATCACGAGGTCAAGAGATCGAAACCATCCTGGCCAAAATGGTGAAACCCCGTCTCTACTAAAAATACAAAAAAATTAGACGGGCGTGGTGGC
>NW_016107414.1:3481074-3495783 GCF_001604975.1 Cebus imitator
AAAAAAAAAAAAAAAAAAAGTGACTAAATGTTGGCCGTTTGGCAAAAAGGGATTAAAAACTCCTGACATATGAATAACTTGAAAAGGCAAGCTTTGAAATATAGCCCCAATTTTCATGGAGGCTAACTAAGTGCCAAATCAATATATATAATTTCAACACAATGCACACCTCAGAGTGACTTGAAGCAATGTGATCATCTTTGGAATTTCTAAAATGTCACCTGCTAAAAGCAAGGCATCATGGCCTACTTCCTGGCATTATTATGTACTTCATTTGCTGAACTTTCACCTCAAAAACAGGAAGAAAAAAAAAACAGGTAATTTTCTGAACTGATAAATGCTAGCAATCAAAAGCTCCCAGCAAGTCTCTGTTGAAATCCCAGGCATTTTAAACAAAGGTAAAACTATGGCAAAAGTTTAAATAGTAGTGGAAGCTGGAAATAAGGAAAGATAAAATTCCAAGGTTAAGACTGGATTTGCTCCCTCACTCCCTTAAAAAAAAAAGACAACAGGGGTCAGAGCACTATTGCCAAAAAGAAGTATCTGCTGAAAAGTAGAACTCAACTAAACCCGTGTAATCTTTCGTCTAATGGATATGCCTTCTATTTCTCTTAAATGTATATTAATTTATAAAGCACTCTTTTTTAAAAAGAGTGGAGACAATGCATGGCAACTGTTTTTCTCAGTCATCAACACTTTGCTGTTCTGTCAATTTAGCAGTGCGTGTGTGTGTGTGTGTCTGTGTGAAAGCTGACTCTTTTTAACTCTAGAGAGATATTCCCAAATTTTATTTCTATTGAAATTTTGTTTCTTTAAATTAATTAATTGGTTAATTAATTAGAGATGGACACTTGATTTGTTGCCCAGGCTAGAGTACAATGGCACGATCTCGGCTCACTGAAACCTCCGCCTCCCGGGTGCAAGCAATTCTCCTGCCTCAGCCTCCTGAGTAGCTGGGACTACAGGCACGTGCCACCACACCCAGCTAATATTTTTGTATTTTTGGTAGAGACAGGGTTTCACTGTGTTAGCCAGGATGTTCTCCATCTCCTGACCTTGTGATCCATCCACCTCGATTTCCTGAAGTGCTGGGATTACAGGTGTGAGCCACCACACCTGGCTTGTCCAGACTTTCAAAAGTCCATGTGTATCTTGCATTACCAGGCTTTTTTTTAATGACATTAACTAAGGAATTACAAATTACAAACAATGACACCTCCATTTGACATAATCAAGGGTGGGCAGATTCATAGTCTACAGAACTCAGGTAGGCAATATAAACTAGCACAGTGACCATGGAAAGTATGGAGACCTGAATTTCTGTGTCCTACATACAGAAGTCAGTCTCCTCTGTGCAACAATCTGCTGTCTTGCCATAATGTATCTCTTAGCGTTGATAGAACAGATTCTTCAAGATAGGCAAAAAATATTCAGAACATATCTAATAGAACTTTTCAGTTTTCCTTGCTGATAACAAATTCAAACCTTTAAATAGCTGTCACATCTGCAGGCCAGAATTTACAACTTCAGGTCTCTTTGCAACTTCCAGAAAATAATTTTCCTATCTCATTAAAAAAGGGAGGATAGAGTCATTCCTAATCTCTGTTAAGTAATTACTGTTCCACTATTCATTGACAATCAGGTTGAAGACCTTACAAAGATAGAACTAAACAAAGAAACAGAAACAACCCAAACTGACTCTTTTTTTTTGAGACCGTATCTCACCCTGTTGCCCAGGCTGGAATGCAATGGAATGATCTTGGCTAACTACAATGTCCACCTCCCAGGTTCAAGCAATTCTCCTGCCTCAGCCTCCCAAGTAGCTGGGATTACAGGGGCATGCCACCACACTCAGCTAATTTTTTGAATGTTTAGTGGAGACAGGGCTTCACCATGTTGGCCAGGCTGGTCTCGAACTCCTGACCTCAGGTGATCCACCTGCCTCGGCCTCCCAAAGTGCTGAGATTACAGGTATGAGCCACCGTGCCCAGCTACAAATCAACTTTTAAACAGAATTCTAGCAAACATTTTCATAAATTCACAGTATATGTTTTGGTTTTATACATTCATTTAACAAGAATGTATTAGAAGTTCAGATATTCTTGGGTAAATGCAGGAATTGTTTTTGTTTGCTTGTCAATAGGGGATCTCATTCCATGTTGGCAAGCTGATGGAAATGATCCAACTGAACTGAAAACAAAATTATATCTTGGCTCAGTAGAAGCTGAAAGACTGCATCTTATTATTAAGTATGGAACCTATCATTTTCTCACAGACAAATCTCTAAGAGTACCCCACTCTCTCAGGTGCTGTTTGGGTCCATTTCTAAGGTTTCTCATGGTTAAGGGCCTAAGATCTCATGGATCTTGCAGTAGTTTTTCCTTCCTCTAGAATCCTCCTCCTAGGTCCTCCTATTATTCTCTACTTTCTCAAATAATTTTGTCAAGATAATTGAAGTTAGTAGAGTTTGAAGTACCAGTTTCAGGTGAAAGGGACACATTTACTTTCTCATGTATATCAGGAGGACCAATTTTCCCTAGCGCTAGTCTGCTAATAAAATATTTTATCTCTTCACTAAATGCACATAAATACTTCTTCACCAGTAAAAGGTTTAACCCTTCATCCTATTTAAAGCTTGGGGATTGGTGGTGGAGAGTAGAAGGGAGAAGAAAAGTTGCTAGGAGCAGTTTCAAGGAGACGGCATACTTAAAAAATTAATTTAATATAAACTTGGTTCTTACAATATTTCTTTTTTTAAAAAAAAGTAAGTCTGTTTTCTTAGTGTGCCTAACATTTTTACTAGGGGTGGCAAAAGGAAAATGGAGGTTTTATTCTTTAATTTTACTTTAAGTTCTGGGATACATGTGCAGAATGTGCAGGTTTGTTACGTAGGTATGCATGTGCCATGGTGATTTGCTGTACCTGTCAACACATGACCTAGGCTGTAAGATGCGCATGCAATATTTGGTTTTATGTTCTTGTGTTAGTTTGTTGAGAATGATGGCTTCCAGCTCCATCCACATCCTTGCAAAGGACATGATCTCATTCTTTCTTATGGCTGCATAGTATTCCATGATGTATATGTGCCATATTTTCTTTATCCAGTCTATCATTGATGGGCATTTGGGTTGGTTCCAAGTCTTTGAAATTGTAAATAGTGCTGCAATAAACATATATGTGTCTTTATAGTAGAATCATTTATAATTCTTTGGTTATACACCCAGTAATGAGATTGCTGAGTCAAATGATATTGCTGGTTCCAGATCCTTGAGGAATTGCCACACTGTCTTCCACAATGGTTGACTAACTTACACTCCCACCAATAGTATAAAAGCATTTGTATTTCTCCACAGCCTTAGCAGCATCAATTGTTTCCTGACTTTTTAATAATTGCCATTCTCACTGGCATGATGTTACCTCATTGTGGTTTTGATTTGCACTTCTCTAATGACCAGAGCTTTTTTCATATGTTTGTTGGCCACACAAATGTCTTCTTATTTATTTACTTATTTATTTTTTTTATTTCTTTATTTTTTATAGAGACAGGGTTTCACCATGTTCGTCAGGCTGGTCTTGAACTCCTGACCTCGTGATCCACCCACGTTGGCCTCCCAAGTGCTGGGATTACAAGTGTGAACCACTGAGCCCGGCCCCCATAATGTCTTCTTTTGAGAAGTGTCTGTTCTTATCCTTTGCCCACTTTTTGATGTGGTTGTTTTTTTTCTTGTAAATTTTTTTACATTCCTTGTACATTCTGGATATTAGATCTTTGTCAGATGGGCAGATTGCAAAAATATTCTCTCATTCTGTAAGTTGCCTGTTTACTCTGATGATAGTTTCTTTTGCTGTGCAGAATTTCTTTAGTTTAATTAGATCCATTTGTCTATTTTGACTTTTGTTGCCATTGCTTTTGGTGTTTTAGTTGTGATGTCTTGGCACATGCCTATGTCCTGAATGGTATTGCCCAGGTTTTCTTCTGCAGTTTTATGGTTTTAGGTTTTATATTTAAGTCTTTAATCCATTTCAAGTTAATTTTTGAATAAGGTATAAGGAAGGGGTCTAGTTTCAGTTTTCTGTATATGACTAGCCAGTTTTCTCTGCATTGTTTATTAAATAGAGAATCCTTTCCCCATTGCTTGTTTTTGTCAGGTTTGTCAAAGATCAGTTAGTTGTAGATGTGGGGTTATTTCTGATGTCTCTATTCTGTTCCATTGGTCGGCATATATGTCTTAGAACCAGTACCATACTGTTTTGGTTACTGTAGCCTTGTAGTATAGTTTGAAGTTAGGCAGCTTGATGCCTCCAGCTTTGTTCTTTGTACTTAGAATTGTCTAGGCTATACAGGCTCTTTTTTGGTTCCATATGAAATTTAAAGTAGTTTATTCTAATTCTCCAAAGAAAGTCAATGATAGCTTAATGGAAATAGCATTAAATCAATAAATTACTTTGGGCAGTATGGCCATTTTCATGATACTGATTCTTCCTATCCATGAGTATGGAATACTTTTCCAAATTTTTTTGTATCCTATTTTATTTCTTTGAGTAGTGGTTTGTAGGTCCTTCACATCCCTTGCAAGTTGTATTCTTAGGTATTTTATTCTCTTTGTAGCAATTGTGAATGGGAGTTCATTAATGATTTGGTTCTCTGCTGGTCTACTGTTGGTGTATAGGAAGGCTTGTGATTTTTGCTAATCGATTTTGTACCCCAAGACATTACTGAAGTTGCTTATCAGCTTAAAAAGTTTTGGGATTTTCCAACTACAGAATCATGTCATCTGCAAACAACAGCAGTTTGACTTCCTCTCCTCCTATTTGAATATGCTTTATTTCTTCTTGCCTGATTGCTTTGGCCAGAACTTCCAATACTATGTTGAATAGGAGTGGTGAGAAAGGTCATCCTTGTCTTGTACTTGTTTTGAAAGGGAATGCTTCCAGTTTTTACCTATTCAGTATGATATTGCCTATGGGTTTGTCATAAATAACTCTTGTAATTTTGAGTTATGTTCCAGCAATGTCTAGTTTATTGAGAGTTTGTAACATGAAGAGATGTTGAATTTTATCAAAGGCCTTTTCTGCATTTATTGAGATAATTCTGTGGTTTTTGTCATTCGTTTTGATTATGTGATGGATTATGTTTGATTTGCATATGCTGAACAAGCCTTGGATCCCAGGGATGAAGCCAACCTGATCGTGGTGGATAAGCTCTTTTCTGTGTTGATGGATTCACTTTGCCAATATTTTATTGAGGATTTTCACACTGATATTCATCAGGGTTATCAGCCTGAAATTTTCTTTTTTTGTTGTTATGTCTCTGCAGTTTCTAGTATCAGGATGATGCTGGCTTCATAAAATGAATTAGGGAGGAGTCCCTTTTTTTCTATTGTTTGAAATAGTTTCAGAAGGAATAACACCAGCTCCTCTTTGTACATCTGGTAAATTTGGCTGTGAATCTATCTGGTCCTGTGGTTTTTTTTGGTTGGTGGGCTATTAATTACCGCCTCAGTTTCAGAACTTGTTATTGGTTTATTCAGAGATATGACTTCCTCTTGGTTTAATCTTGGGAGGGTGTATGTGTCTAGTAATTTATCCATTTTTTCTAGATTTTCTAGTTTATTTGCATAGAGGTATTTATAGCATTCTCTGATGATAGTTTGCATTTCTGTGGGATCAGTAGTGATACACCTTTTATCATTTTGTATTGTGTCTATTTGATTTTCTCTCTTTTCTTCTTTATTAGTGTAGCTAGTGGTTTATCTATTTCATTATTTTTTAAACAAAACAGCTCTTGGATTCATTTATTTTTTGAAGGGTTTTTGTGTCTCTATCTCCTCCAGTTCTGCTCTGATCTTAGTTATTTCTTGTCTTCTGCTAGCTTTTAAATTTCTTTGCCCTTGCTTCTTTAATTATTTTAATTGTGATTTTAGGGTGTAGATTTCAGATCTTTCCAGCTTTCTGATGTGGGCATTTAGTGCTATAAATTTCCCTCTTAACACTGCTTTAGCTGTGTCCCAGAGATTTTGGTACATTATTTCTTTGTTCTCATTGATTTCAAAGAACATTTTAATTTCTGGCTTAATTTTATTATTCACCCAGGGTTCATTCAGGAGCAGGTTGTTCAATTTCCATGTTGTACAATTTTGAGTGAGTTTCTTAATGCTGAGTGCTAATTTGATTGTGTTGTGCTCTGAGAGACTGTTCGTTATTATTCCCGTTCTTTTGCTTTTGGTGAGAAGTGTTTTACTTTGAATTATGTGGTTAATTTTAGAATAAGTGTGATGTGGTGCTGAGAAGAATGTATATTCTGTCGATTTGAAGTGGAGAGTTCTGTTAGGTCCACTTAATCCAGAGCTGAGTTCAAGTCCTGAATATCCTTGTTAATTATATCTCATTGATTTGTCTAATAATGACGGTGGAGTGTTAAAGTCTCCCACTATTATTGTGTTGGAGTCTAAGAATCTTTGTAGGTCTATAAGAACTTGTTTTATGAATCTCAGTGCTTCTGTATTGGGTACATGTATGTTTATGATAGTTATCTCTTCTTGCTTCATTGATCCCTTTACCATTATGTAATGCCCTTCTCAGTCTTTTTTGATCTCTGTTAGTTTAAAGTCTATTTTATCAGAGACTAGAATTGAAACCCCTGCATTTTTTGCTTTCCATTTGCTTGGTAAATATTCCTCCACTTTTTAATTTTGAGCCTATATATGTCTTTGCATGTGAGATGGGTTTCCTGAATATAGCCCATTGATGGGTCTTAACTGTTTATCCAATTTGCCAGTCTGTGTCTTTCAACAAGGGCATTTAGCCCATTTACATTTAAGGTTAATATTGTTATGTGTAAATTTGACCGGTCATCATGATGCTAGCTGGTTATTTTGCACGTTAGTTGATGCAGTTTCTTCACAGTGTCACTGGTCTTTCTATTTTGGTGTATTTTTGCAGTGGCTGGTACCAGTTTTTCTTTTCCATATTTACAGCTTCCTTCAAGAGCTCTTGCAAGGCAGGCATGGTAGTGTCAAAACACCTCAGCATTTTTTCTCTTTTGCTTATGAAGCTTAGTTTGGCTGGATATGAAATTCTGGGTTAAAAATCCTTTCATTTAAGAATGTTGAATATTGGCCCCCACTCTCTTCTGGCTTGTAGGGTTTCTGCAGAGAGATCTGTTTGTAGGTGACCTGACCTTTTTTTTTGGCTTCCCTTAACATTTTTTTTTCTTCATTTCAACATTGAAGGCTTTTATCTGGAGCACAGATTGTTAGCTGCTGAACACAGAAGCAGATGTTTTAGTTCCATGGAAACTTCTGATTCTGATTCATGACTGATTTCTTCACAGTGTTGGTGTGAAGATACTGGCTTCTCCAACATTTGAGTAAAATATGTGGAATGAAGTACACTGCACGCACACTACAAAAAACACATTGAAAAAGGGACACTGGGTCGTCATCATTTCAAGTGTTTTTGTTGTTTTTTGAGTAGGTAGTAGGCATTATCAGAGAGATAAAGATGCATGACCCTACACTTATGCAGATACCATGAGACATCCCAGATATTCCAGATCTGCAAAGCATGTAAGAGACTATTTAATATGGCTCATTTTAGAAATAAGGAGATTGAGGTCTAGAGAACCAGGAGTCACACAAAGAGCTAATAACAATAATTTCAATAGAATCCAAAGTTTCAGAATTCCCAATTCAGCAAAGCTGTGCCTAAATTAAATATGTAACGAAGAAGCAATGGCGATCGTAATAGAAAGAGCAACCGCACAATAACAAAGAGGCATTCTCAGTGTAGCAGCTGCAGGCACCATGCTAAGCCCAGTGTGCTTTGTCTCTTCCAACATTCACAAGGTATTAAGATTATCCCAATATTACAGTCAGAGAACTGAGCCTACATGGGTTAAATTAACTGCCAGCATTCCACACAATTTTCTATGACTACAGAGATGAGGCTTCACAAGTTACATAGGAGATCTTGGCTTGAGTCTGTACTTAAGATTCATAAATATGTCAAAGATTGATGGTACCTTCAAAGTTCAAATACCTTCGACCCATGCAATTCGGAATGAATCGATATATTTTAAAATGCTGTCACTTAGATTTTTTAATGATCACCATTCTAACTGCATGAGATGGTATCTCAATGTAGTTTTGATTTGCATTTCTCTGGTGCCCAATGATGATGAGCATTTTTTTCATATGTTTGTTGGCCTCATGTATGTCTTCTTTTGTAAAGTATCTGTTCATATCCTTTGCCCACTTTTAAATGGGCTTGTTTTTTTCTTGTAAATCTGTTTAGGATCTGAAGAAATAGAAACACTTTTACACTGTTGGTGGGAGTGTAAATTAGTTCAACCATTGTGGAAGACAATGTGGCGATTCCTCAAGGACCTAGAAATAGAAATTCCATTTGACCCAGCAATCCCATTACTGGGTATATATCCAAAGGATTATAAATCATTCTACTATAAGGACACGTGCACATGAATGTTCATTACAGCACTGTTTACAATAGCAAAGACCTGGAACCAACCCAAATGCCCATCAATGATAGACTGGACAGGGAAAATGTGGCACATATACACCATGGAATATTATGTAGCCATCAAAAACGATGAGTTTGTGTCCTTTGCAGGGACATGGATGAACCTGGAAACCATCATTCTCAGCAAACTGACAAGAAGAGCAGAAGGTCAAACACCACATGTTCTCACTCATAGGTGGGTGTTGAAAAATGAGAACGCATGGACACAGGGATGGGAGCACTACACACTGGGGTCTGTTGGGGGGAAATAGGGGAGGGTCAGTGGGGGGTGGGGAGTTGGGGAGAGATAGCAAGGGGAGAAATGCCAGATATAGGTGATGGGGAGGAAGGCAGCAAATCACACTGCCACATGTGTACCTATGCAACAATCTTGCATGTTCTTCACATGTACCCCAAAACCTAAAATGCAATTAAAAAAATGCTGTCACTTAATATTATACGTCAATAGATGACAAGTTTAGCAAAATGTAACATTTAAAAATTTTGTCTAACTTGTCACTTTTCCTCCTAGATGAAATCAAATAATTGATTAGACTGATTTTATACTGAGGAAGTGAAAATATAAGCTTTCTTTTGCAATATAGATATATTTTCCCACAAGAGAGCATGAGCCTTTCTCCTATGATGGAATGTTCACCCCATTTATTCGATGGCCAGTGTTCTTTGTGTGCCTACAGTATGAATTTCCTTACCCCATTGAATTCTCAATCACAATATGGTCAGTTCACTTCCTACACTGTGCTCTTCTTTAGATGCCATTTTAGGTAGAGTCCTTGGGTATGGTGAACTTGCATTAGAGATTTGCGGTAGCACAAAAGAGATGACATCTTACAAGGATGTGTTTGTCCACACTCTCCTCATGCCATAGAAAATATTTCTCCAGTTATCTAAAGTCATGTTATTCCTCTTGTCTTTCTTCAAGGAATTTTTTTCTATTCTTATCCTTTATCTCCCAAATTTTAAGCCTCCAAATTTTTGTCTACTTTGTGCATATAGGACAAGACTCAAAATCCATCTACTTAAGTATTGTGTTGTCATTTGCAAGTGACAGAACACCCAATGCAAACTGACCTCAGCAAAAAAATTGAGTAATTGTATCATATAACCCAAAAGTTCTGGAGCAGAGCTGGTTTCTAACAGAACTTGAGTACAGAGGTTCAAGTGGTGACTGAGACCAGTTCTCCTTTCTCCATTAGTTCATTCTGGTTCTTCTGTATTTCTTCCATTTTTAGGCCCCATGTGGTAGACAGTAGCTTCAATCCCCATAGTCTATGTTTGTGCAGGAAGTGAATTGACTATGTTGTGATTGAGAATTCAGTAGTAAAAGGAAATTCGTAATGGAGGGACCCAAAGAACACTGGACATCTAAGAATGTGTGAACTTTCCATCATACTTAGAAGAAATGTTCATGTGGTCTTGTGGGAAAATATACCTATATTGCAAGAAAAAAAGCTTCAATTTTTACTTTTTCAGTATAAAAGTGAGTCTATTCAATTATTTGATTACATCTAGGAAGAAAAATGACAAGTTAGACAAATTTTTAAATGTTAAATAAATTTTGCTAAACTTGTCACCTGTTGCCATATATATTAAGTAATAGCATTTTAAAGTATATTGATTCATTCTGAATGGGTGGGGTTAAAGATATTTGAACTACTATCAATCTTTGACATATTTATGAATCTCAAGAATAGACTCAAGCCAGGATCTCCTATGTAACTTGTGAAGCCTCATCTCTGGAGTTATAGAAAACTGTGTGGAATGCTAGCTATTAATTTAATCCACCTAGGCTCAGTTTTCTCACTGTAATGAGAGGGGTAATCTTAGTACCTTGTGAACATTAAAAGAGACAAGGCAGACTGGGTTTAGCACGATGCTATATGCTGCATGGACTGCTACATAGAGAATGTCTCTTTGCTATTATACGGTGGCTCTTTCTATTATTATCATCATTACTTCCTCCTTACAATAAAGTGAAAAAGAGACAGGACCCTTTGCAAAGATCGTATAAGAGTCCTGAAGTTTGTTCTTATTGAACTCACCATGGCCAGTGCAAACAACCATGTCAGCCGTGATTTAAGCCCAGGTAACTGCGTCAGCCCTAAGAAGGCACCAGCAAGATCACAGAAATAAAAAGTTAAGGGGTACCTCAGATAAAGTTTGGGGATATTGTCAGAAAAAGTGAGGGGTGGCTCTGCTGAGGTAATAACAATAGAATACTACATGATTTGTCTAAATTTTCTTCATGTTAGACTAGCCTGAGAGTAGGACTTACATTCATAACCAACATAGCCTTTGTGGTATTTTCACCCAACACAAAAGAAATTCTCTTTATAATAAGACGACTTCTGTATTAGCCTTTAAGCGCAACCAGCTCAAACTTCAACTGGCTCTTGAAAAATAATTTCTCTCTTCCTTCATATTGAGAAACTTTCTAAAGTAACATAGAGAGATGGATTTCTATGATGCTTTTATGTTTAAGTACATGGACAAGCTGAATGGAAGCAGACCAAGCATTGCCTGATGGAGAGTCTGTTTTAATGGATTGATAAAAATGATTTGCAATTTAAGCACAGCTTCTTTGAAGAGATAGTAGAGGTTGGAATGAGCTGTTGACATTATTTGAGAGTGCCCATAAATTAATATTTAAACCTGTTTGAAAATTAAGTTCTTATTTTATGTTAAGTCTAAAAATTTTGATATTTATCAGTAAAATGTATGACTGGTTTTATTGGAGGTTGAATTTTGAAGGTTTCATAAGTTATAAATAGTGATTATATATTTATAGCTTATATAGCTACAGGGTTTGCTATTATTTTTCCTTTATGACTATGGTGAGAATATTTCGGGTAAAATACATAAAAGATGCAATGAGCAATTAAATGATATATTGAAGTACACTGTATGGCTCTTGAATCAATATTCTTGAGGTGAATTCTTGCTGTTATTGTTAATAAAATGATGATTATAATTATGTAGCTTGGAGATAGAGATATTATACAGAATTACTAAAGATTAGGTAATAGAGAACATTTATCAAGAAGTCCAAATAGAAAAATAGAAGAATATGGCTTTATCATACAAAGACATACACACACATGCCACCTAGAAGTACCTTGTGTTCAAAGTCCCAGTAGAAAGCTTCATTAGTTCATTCTCATACTACTATAAAGAACTACCTGACACTAGGTAATTTGTGAAGAAAAGAGGTTTAGTTGACTTACAGTTCTGCAGGCTTGACTGGAAGCATGACTGGGAGGCCTTAGGAAACTTATGATCATGGCAGAAGGCAAAAGGCAAACAAGTGCCTTCTTCACATTGCAGCAGGAGAGAGAATGAGGGGGAAGTGCCACATACTGTTAAACTATCAGCTCTCGTGAGAACTCACTCACTATCGCTAGTATAGTGTGCGGGAAATCTGCCTCATGATTAAATCACCTCCCACCAGGTCCCTTCAACGTTGGGAATGACAATTCACCATGAGATTTGGGTGGGGACACAGAGCCAAATCATATCAAAAGCCTAATACCCGAAATATAAAATAATTATGTCTAAACTCATCCCTTCTTTCAAGGGTGAATGAATGGCATTCTCAGCAACTTAGATGAGACTGGAGACTATTATTCTAAGTGAAGTAACTCAGGAATGGAAAACCAAATATTGTACCTTCTCACTCATATGTAGGAGTTAAGCTAGGAGGATACAAAGGCATAAGAAAGACACAAGTGACTCTGAGGTCTCAGGGGTAAATCATGGGAAGGGGGTGAGGGATAAAAGACCACAAATTGGGTGCAGAGTATACTGCTTGGGTGATAGGTGTACCAATATCTCACAAATCACCACCAAAGAAATTGCTCATCTAACCAAATACTACTTGTTCCCCAATCATCTGTGGAAATAAAAAATATGCTTAAAAATGAAAATAACATAAAATAAAACTTCCATTGAAAGCTCTGCTCTTGTCTACAGTTGATTTGGGTAGACAAATCAACTGTAGACAAGAGCAGAGCTTTCAATGGAAGTTTTTTGTGGTTTTGTCACTCATCAAGTAGAGAGTTTGCTCAACATTAAATTTGCTGTAAGAATTGCATAAGCTGAACCAACTGAGATAGCTATGGAGTTGGATATCATTTGTGCTGTTAATCATCAGCCTTCTTCAGTTAGGGAACAAACAAGATGAACTTTCTCCTCGCAAATTGATGTGAATGGTCTGCCACTGCAGGCTTCATTTTCAACATTGCCTTATCCCTTCTTAAAATGAGCTATCCATTTGTAAGCTGCCAATTTATTTGGGGCAGTGTCCTTGTAAACTTTTGTAAAGCATCAATGATTTCACCATTCTGCCACCTGAATTTCACCACTAATTTAATGTTTGTTCTAGTTTCAATTTTAGCCAAATTGATATTGCTCGAATAGCGACTTTTCTTTTTTTTCAACCTTACGTCTGTAGGGGCGCTTTTCAAGGTGGTGTCTTATCCTTAGTGTCTTAAACTAAATCCTATTCATACATGTTATAACAAGTCAGTATGAGGTTATTTTGGTGCAAAGAAAGGGAAATCTATGCATAGCTTTTTCATAAAATGCATTTTCCATAAACTTTTTGAAGACCCCTTGTACTACTCAGAGGACTCAAGTGCATTTTTGATACTATTAAATTCTTACTGCTAAACTTAAAAGATGTCTTATTTTCTTTCCTATATTAATGTCTTATTCTCTTTCCTATCCATACTAGAAACTTGTCATTGTCAATGACATCCTCCTCCTGTCTTAGGTTCTCTTCAGTTTTCTTGATACAACAAACCTATTGTCTTCCCCTGAATACTGTTTGCTGTTTCTCAGTGTTCTTTGCAGAAATTTCTTCTATTCTACTTAAACGGTTGTAGCCTCTTCTATTCTCACTTTACATACTCTAATAGCCTCAGCTACATCCACCGTTACTACCACCTATTATAACCTGCTGGCTTCTTAAGGCTTTATCTTCTAACCAGGTCTGAGGATCAGCACTTCCACCTGCTTGCAAGCCATCTATCTTTTGAAGTCCCCAAAGGCTGCTAAAACACAATGTATCAGAAAATCAATGTCATCAGTTTGCCCATTCCACATCCCTTTCACCAGTCCCTCCCTTCTGGTGCGGTTAATACCGTATAATGGCTAATATCTTAGCTTTACTCAGTTGCTCAAGTAAAAGACGCAATCATCCTTTATTTCAGTTTTTTCCAAAGTTTCTGATCATCATCATTCCTAAACACAGAATCTCCTGAAATTCTGATTCAGGAAACCTGAAGTTGGGTTGACAATCTGTGTATTACTCATTTTTAGTTATCTTTATGTTTGGAAACATTTGAGAAATGCTATGCTCTTTTCTCTCTCCCTCTCTCCAATTAAATTGATAACAAAGCCCTAGACAATTAAACTTCTGAATAGGTCTTGAATCCATTCACTTTTCCATTCCCATGAAACAAACTTCAGTAAGGCCACTGTCCTATGTTGCCTAGATCATCATTGTGTTTCCTGCTTAACTTATGTCTTTTGCAGTGTGTCTCTGCCTGCCACTCCCAGCGCCTGTCCTTTCTCATCCCCCATCTCTTTCATGTTATTCTGCCAGACTCTTTCTACTCAGCAGTCAGGTATGAACCTAGATATTAATTATTCTGAAAAGCCTACATTGACATCCCAGTTCTAGAATAAGTGCTTTCTAAGTATTTGCTAAAGACAATTGTTTTCATTGGAACACAGACAAGACTCTTGTTTTTATGTATATTGTTGACTTTCATCATCATTTGAAGCTCTGTGAAGGCAAAAGGCCATTGCATTCTTGATACCTTGCAGAGTACCTGGCATATGGGAGAGGCTTGCTCCACGTATTAACTGAATTAATCAATGACATTATAAACTTGGATTATTCATATGCCAAACTATGATTGAAGGTATCATTTCATTGGCTGATTAATGAACACAGACTAGATTTGTAAATTTAAAGAACAAATCAGTAAAAAATAAAGGAGTCTGGATTGGATGCATAGAAACAAGTGTCCCAGGACTGTCATATTTGAGTACTATTTCAAGATGATAGAACATTGACTCCCAAATAGTATAAAACCTATTTGACTAGTATATTAAGACCCTTTGGTAACCTCTGGGAAAGGCATCAAGCACAGAGTCACATTA
>NW_016107414.1:3495835-3523184 GCF_001604975.1 Cebus imitator
CCTTAAACATATTTAGATTTTGAAAATTGCCATTAAACTGATGAGAATATAATGGAAATGCACTTTCAGCATAATTGCCATTAGCACAGCTAATTGTTTGTATTCATTTAAACTCTAAGTGTGTAACTATTCCCTTGCAGTGTAGTTATTACAATTCTGGCCAGAAAAGGCATCAGTAAAAGAGAATTTTAAAAATAGAGAATTCTAAAAATGCTACTAGTTTTTGGCTAATGAAAACTAAATTAGAAAAGACTTCTTTATAGAGGGAATATTTCCAAACTCATTTTATAAAGTCAACATCACCCTGATACTAAAGCAAGACAAAAATGCAAGAAAAGAAAACTACAGACCAAGATCTAATAAAGGTACATGCAAAAATCCTAAATAAAATGCTGGAAAATCAAATTCAACAACTTATTTAAAATATTACACAGCATGGGCATATGGGATTTATCTCTGGAATGCAAGACTGGTTTAATGTATGCAAATCAATCAATGTGATATACCACATTAACAGAATAAAATATACAAACCACACAATAATCTCAATAAATATAGAAAATGCATTTGACAAAGTTCAGCATCCATTCATGATAAAAACTGTCAACAAAATAGGTATAGAAGAAATTTACCTTAACACAATATAGGCCACATATGAAACTTCTACAGCTAACATTATAATAATGGATAAAAGATAGTTTTATCAGCCTAATAAAGAACATTAATAAAAAAAACTCCAGTTAACATCATACTCCATACTCTCTGGTACAAGGTAAAGAGACCCACTCTTGTCACTTCTATTCAGTGTAGTACTGGAAGTACTAGCAAAAGCAATCAGACAAGAAAAAAACATCAAAGGCATTGAAATTGAGAAGGAAAATAAATTATCTCTCTTTGCAGATCACATAATCCTATATATAGAACACCCTAAGAATTTACACACACACACACACACACACACACACACACACACACACACACACACACAAATATTAGCACTAATAGATAAATCCAATAAAGTTGCAGGATAAAATATCAACATACACAAATTAGTTGTGTTTTTTTAACATTAAAAATAATATATTCCAAAAGAAAATAATTTTATTTATAATAGCATCAAAAAATAAAATACTTAGGAAAAAAATTAACTATAGATGAAAGATCTACACACTAAAAACTATAAAATACTCATGAAAAAAAGAGAAAAATAAATGGGAAGAAATTCTGTGTTCATGGACTTGAAGAATTAATGTAAAAATACTAATATCTTCCAAAGGTATTTATAGATGCAACACAATCTCTATCAAAATTCCAATGGCATTTTTTAACAGAAATAGACAATAAAGCTACAATTTGTATAAAACCACAAATTACCCTAAATAGCTAAAGCAATTTAAGGAAGAAGAACAATTTGCAGGCTTTGTACATCATAACTTCAAATTATATTACAAATCTAAGATAATCTAAACATTATGGTACTGGAATGAAAATAGATACATAGACCAATGGAACAGAGTCAAGAGCTCAGAAATAAAACCTAGCATAGTCAACTAATTTTTGACAAGGGCATCAAAAATATGTGACTGGGAAAAGATAGGCTCTTCAATGAGAAAACCAGGTGTTCACATGCAAAAGAATAAAATTGGACCATTGTCTTATATCATACACAAAAATAAGCTGGAAAGAGATTAGAGAGTTACACCTAAAACCATAAAACTCTTAGAAGAAATCACAGAGGAAAAGCTTCATGATATTGCTATTGACAATGATTTTTTGGATATAACACCAAACGCTTAGGCAACAAAAGCAAAAACAAACATGTGAGACTGCATTGAACTAAAAGACTTCTGCATAGCAAAAGAAACAATAAACAAAATGAAAGATACCCTAAGGATTCTTGAAAAAAATTTGCATATGATATATGTAATAAAAAGTTAATATTCAAATTATATAAGAAATTCATGCAACTCATGCATTAGCAAAAAAACCATATAACCCTATTAAAAATGGGCAAAGAACCTAAAAAGACATTTTGTCAAGAAGACATACAAATAACCAATATTTTGTTATAGTTGTTATTCAGCAACACTAATTATCAGGGAAATGCAAATCAAAACCAGAATGAGCTATCGCCTCATACTCATCAGGATACCTATTATCAATAAGTCAAGAGATAATGAGATTTCTGAGGTTGTAAAGAAAAGGAAACCCTAGTATACAGTTGGTAGGAAGGTAAATTTATACAGCCATTATGAAAAACAGCATGGAGGTTTCTTAAAAAAAATAAAAATGGAACTATCATATGATCTAGAAATCCCTCTTCTGCATATATACCCAAAGTAAATGAAACTAGTGCCTCAAAAAAATTCCATGCTCTCACGTCCATTGCAGCATTATTCACAATAGCCAAGATGTAAATACAACCCATGTTTCCTTTGACAGATGAATGAATAAAGGTATTATGATACATACATACATACATATATATATATATATTCTAATAATGTTCTTCAGTTTTATTCATGCAGTCACAAATTTCAGGCCCCCATCTTTCTTAAGACTGAACAACCATATTGTATGTGCATATAAATATATATATGTATTTATTTATATATATATAATATATATGGCTGGGCATGGTGGCTCATGCCTGTAATCCCAGCACTTTGGGAGGCTGAGGTGGGTGGATCACCTGAGATCAGACATTTGAGACTAGCCTGGCCAACATGACGAAACCCCGTCTCTACTAAAAATACAAAACATTAGCTGGGCATGGTGGCAGGCACCTGTAATCCTAGCTACTGGGAGGCTGAGGCAGGAGAATTGCTTGAATTCAGGAAGTAGAGGTTGTAGTGAGTCAAAATCACACCACCGCACTCCAGCCTGGGCAACAGATCGAGACTTCATCTTGAAAAAAATTATGTGTGTATATATATATATATATATATATATATATATGTATAGTGTGTGTGTATTATATAAGGTATTCTTAATGTATAAATATCTTATAATAAGAACACACTTTAATACTGTGATAAAGATATGAAAAGACATCAGTTTAACAAAAACAATTGTCTAATATTTCCAGAGGAAAAATTGTTCAATCTAATTAACAATATTACATAAGCTGGAACTAAGATTAAGAATAGGTAATATATAAGGACACGTGTACACGAATGTTCATTGCAGCACTGTTTACAATAGCAAGGACCTGGAACCAACCCAAATGCCCATCGACGACAGACTGGATAGGGAAAATGTGGCACATATACACCATGGAATATTATGCAGCCATCAAAAACGATGAGTTTGGGTCCTTTGTGGGGACATGGATGAACCTGGAAACCATCATTCTCAGCAAACTGACAGAGGAGCAGAAGATCAAACACCGCATGTTCTCACTCATAGGCGGGTGTTGAACAATGAGAGCACATGGACAAAGAGAGGGGAGCACTACACACTGGGGTCAGTTGGGGGGAAATAGGGGAGGGACGGTGGGGGGTGGGGAGCTGGGGAGGGATAGCAGGGGGAGAAATGCCAGATGTAGGTGATGGGGAGGAAGGCAGCAAATCACACTGCCACGTGTGTACCTATGCAACAATTTTGCATGTTCTTCACATGTACCCCAAAACCTAAAATGCAATAAAATAATTAAATGGGAAAAAAAAATAGGTAATATAATTTGATGAATTTTAAAATAAGGCAAAAGGGCTTGTAGCACAGACACTGGGGGTCAAATATACACAGAATAGGAACTTTGGGAGGAGAGAAACAATACGTGGACAGGAAATAACAAAACAAAAAATAGGATAATATTTTTATAAATTATCAAGAACAACAATATCTGAGTGTTCATATTTAAAATACCAATTTATTTATTTAATGGAGGTGAAGCTATAGTCCTAGATATGGGTCAAATCACAAGAACTCTAAACATTTTGGATTTTTAAATTAAGTCTTATTGGGAGCTAGGCCAGGAAGATGATAAGTAGAAGGTAACATGACACATATTCTATTATAGCAAAATTCATAAAAAGAAACTCTCATTGAGACAAATCCAGGTAAAATTTCTGAATGTCAAGATTAATAAGCTTAAGGAAAGTACTGTAAAACAAACAGCAACAATTGAGTGTTTATTTCTGAGTGTGGGAATTAAAAGTAATATTTATGCTTTGTACCTTTCTGTGTTTTCAAAATTCCCTACAATGTGCACACACTACTTTTTAATCAGAGTAAACAAAAAAAAATGAGATTTTTTTTCATAAAATCAGACCAGCTCATATCTATTAGCCACTAGCACTCAAGTTTTCCCTTAACTGTTATGCTATTATATTAGAGCTATTTGTTAGCAACATTTCATTGTAAAAAGAACATATGAATAGGCCTTTAATTACATAAGGGATTTGTACTGAAACCATTTTAATAAATCAAGCTTGAAACATCTGCAAACATTTATACATAAACTACATATTTGAAGGAACAACAACTAAAAACAGAAAAGCTCAGAATCAAAATAAAGATAAAATATTTCAACACAAAACCTGCTGCCAAAATCACAGTTGAAAATCACTAGTTTTACTCGCAGTTCCAATTTGTCTAATGAAGTATTGGTTGTCTTGATGCAAAATAGCAAATCAGTCCAAATAGATAAACAATGTTTTTCTCTAATACATACTCAATGAGAAAAATCGCAGAAATCAAGGAGAATAATATCACATGGAATTCTCTTTGGTTTTCAAACAAAAGCATATTGCCACCATTCTCAAAATCAACAGAATACAACTGAGCTGATACACCCATGAAACACCAAAGGGAGGAGGTACCTACTACCTATAACTGGTAGAAAATGAGCTCCTTACTCCTAGAAACTGATTTGAAAGTAGAGGTAAAAATAGTCTCCCATGTTTATGAAAGTATGTGTGCTCTGTAAAATACATGATACACTTGCTTAATCAATTTTTAGTATTTTTTTCTTTCTAGTTCTGTTTATTGAACATTTGTTGAGTAAACTAAATAAATAAATTGTGGGTAATAGAACAGCAATTTGCTTGTTAAATATAAACTATCCTAATATTGGTAATGGTTTTCATGTAATAACCTACCCTGGGCTAGCATCACTGACTCCATCTTAGCTGTAAACTCCAACCTAGCTTCCCCTTCCCTACCACAGCCCCTTTGGGTGCATAACTGGGCCACACTGACATTGTGTTTGTCACGCTGACTCTGTGCTTATCCTACCATATAACCAATGTAACTATATCCTGCTTGGCAAGCACACCTGCTATGGTGTAGAACTCTTTTTGAACCCCCCTTGGTGATTATTTGGAAATACTCTTAGCAACCAGCAATCCTGGGAATCTCCTCCCCACTGGTTACTAGCTAACTTTCCTGTTCTGCTTCTGTAAAATTCCGCTTCAACTAGGCTTCCCATCCCCTACCTAAATCAAGGTATAAAGGGAAATCAAGCCCCTTCCTCGGGGCTGAGAGATTTTGAGCACGAGCTGACTATAGGTCACTGGCTAATTAATAAAGGACTCTTAACTTGGAACTCAGAGCTTGGCATGTTTCCTTCTAACTTGCGTGGTTATTACATTCATACACTCGTGAACTTGAAAATATTAGTTGATAATGTCAGTAAATCAAAGTATAGAAATCAATGCAATTTCTTAAAAGGGTAACGGTAAAGTGACCTTGTAATCGAGCAATCTCACTCTAGGAATATCCAATTGGATTTAAAACATGTACACAAACATATACACACACAAACCCACTCAAACATATACACACATTTACTCAAACATTAATAGCAATATGATTCACAATAGAGAAAAAGCAGAAATAACTAAAGCACTCATCAACCGATGAAACAAAAAACAAATTGCTGTATTCATATTCCAAAATGTTATTCAACTCTAAAAAGGAATAAAATAATATTGCATGTATACATGATACATGGATGAAACTTGAAAACCTTTTTAGTAAAAGGCACTAAACATGAAGGTTGACCAGAGATAGATTGAAAGTCTGCTCTCTATAGAGACTCACAGTCAGGAACACCCAACCAAATTACACCTGAATTTCTGACTCAAAAACTTTTAAAGTTCAGAGTAACTTGTTACACATGAATATACAACTAATATAGTTATCTATTATTTTATTGATTGTAACATTGTTCATAATAAAGATTTTAGAAGTCTAAATGTTTGTACATACTGAATATACAAATTTAATATACATATGCTCAATGAAATAGATATGCATAACATTAATAATTATATGTATTTGTGGATATTTGTTATAGAAAAAAGATGCAGAATAATTTGTGAAAAAAATAAAATTAATGTATGTACACACAGCCAATATATGCATTAAATATCTCTAGAAGGGAAATAGTAATTTAGTGACATTTGGTGATTCTCTTCCAGGGTGGCTGGGAGACAAACTTGAAAGAAGACTTTTTACTGTAATCTACATGTTTATTGCATTTTCAACCACTGGAAAATATTAGTTTTTTTAAAAAAATTCATTTCGGTTCCCAGAAAGACAGCATTAGAAATTCAGGCAATTATCCTCTAAATACAACAAGCATACAAATGTACAAAATTATTTTAAGAAAAAAGCTTATTACAGGGCACTGGAAAATGACTAGACACAGCAAATTTTGAGAAGTGTTTACTCATGGGCAACTCTATTGCAACAAGTAAGGATAGCAGATTTGTAGCCCTCTTGCCTGGAGATATTTCTGTCTCTCCCAGCTTGAGCAACACAAACTCAAAGTTTTACTAGCCAGAGGTAGTGGTATGTAGCAGAACAGCTGGAAATACAAATTGGAGATAATGAGAGAGAACTGTAGAAGGGCTGAAAGAATACACTCTTCATACATTTTTACCTGATTTTAAAAAGAAATGTAGCATGGAAAGGAGGGAATCTGGTAAGTATTCAAAGCTCTGGGAACCCCATGAATCAACCTGCACAACTAAATGTATTTTTCAACCCACATAAAACTTAGGCAACAGTGTGTAAAAGATTTACTGTCTTGATATTGCTGAGCACAACCTCTGTCCACATCAATGATTGACTGCTAATTATACCAGCAAAAGGGAGAGAACTAGGGAGCTAGTAAACAAACAAGCAAACAAATGAAACTTCAGTATAGATATCTGTGACTACTCTAAGTGAAGGAGATAGATTTTACAACGTGAATCCGGGCAAAGAATGCTCCTTCAAAACAAAAACATCAATATCCTTGGAAGAATGAAACAGAATCCAGAGTTGCAACAACCTGCTGTCTAAGAAACATAGTTTAAAATAAAATTAAAAAAAATAGACTTATAAAGACAGAGAGAAGTATTTCCCATGCTATAAAAATAAGAAGTCAATAGAAACAAATTCTAAGTTGGACTACATTTTGGAATGTGTAGATGAATACTTCAATGCACACATTACAAATATGTACAGAGAATTTAGGAAAAATATGTTCAAATAACTGAAGTGATTATGCCAATAATAAGTGAGTAAATGGGGACCTGTCACAGAGAAATGGAAACTATAAAAATAAATTTAAAATTAGATCTGAAAAGTATAACAAAAATTTCAAAAAATGTATTAGATGAGTGCAAGAGCAGACCTGACATAGCAAAAAATCATAAGCTTGAGTATAGAATAACCAAAATCATATGGCCCAAATAAGAGAGAAACTATACGAAGAAAAGTGAACAGAGCATTTGAAACATGAAGGACAATATTGAATATATAAACATACCTATGATTGGAGTTCAACAGACAAATAAAAGGCAGAAAAATTATTTGAAGAAAACATGCTATAAAAATCTTCCAAATTTGACAGAAGATAGTATTCTACAGGTTCAGGACTCTGAAGAAAATATGAGTAGACTAAGCTCCCAAACGTATCACCTAAACACATCATATTCAACATGCTAAAAGCTAGTCTAAAATAAATATAAATAAGTAGTAAGATGTTTAAGTGACAAGAAAGAATTATCACAAAAGACATGTATCAATCTTAAATGGATATTTCTAAGTAAAAGACGCCAGTCTAAAAAGGTTACAGTATACCGTATGATTTCAATTTACAACATTCTGGAAAAGGTAAAACTATAAAGATAAAAATCATATTAATTGCCAGGGGTTCAGCAGAAGGTGAAGAAAGATTGAATACATTAAGCACAGGGAACTTTTTATGGCAGTGAATCTATTCTGCATGGTATGATACTGTAATTGTGGATACACGTCACTATGCATTTGTCAAAGTCCATAGAGTTTTCCAGTACAAAGAGTAAACTTTAATGCACACAAATTCAAAAATAATTTAGAAGGTCAGGAGATCCCAGGGTGGAATGCAGAAAGTGACCAATTTCATTTTATTATGTGTATGAAACAATTCATTGATGGAGTGGGGTAAAGGTACGAATCTATGTAGTTTTGGAAATAACTCTATAGGACTAAATCAAAGAGAAACATGATATAATCTTTGGAGTCTTGCATGAGATATGGGGTAACAATTGTGACACTACTTTGCCTCTAGGCTGGAATTAAACAATTAAGTTAATAGATGGTAGATAGGCAAGGCCCGATCTCTCATTGTTGGAATGGAAAGTTAGCAATAAGCAAAAATAAGAGACTAGAATGATCCATGTTTTAATGAATTGGAATAGGAGACAGTAGTCTAAACTCACATTTAGCTTAATATAGATATAGATGTTTACGTGTAAAAATATTTACAGATCTGTGTATAATACATGTGTTAGTTAATGCACATATCATTTCCTTCCTCTGCAAGCTAAATTTATTGACACCCAGTAATACTGAGCATACTTAGTGCCCAGATATTGGTTTCAAATACCATCATCCAGTAAACAAAAACAGAAATTGATTGATTGAAAAATTGATTCTAGGAATTGGGCAGAAATTACATAAGATGAATTGTTGCATTTTGTAGTGCCAGAAAGAGTCTAAAATTTATATAAAAATAGAAATGAAAGAATAATCAAAGCAATTTTTAAAAAATGAAAGATGACTTACCCTATATAATTGAATAAGTTACTATAAAGATACAGTAATTCAAATAGTTTGGTACTGGTGAACAGGTAGACTTAGAGATCAATGAAACAGCAAAGAGAGGTCAGACACTGATTCTCACACACATAATGACTTCACTTTTTGACAGAGTTACCAAGCCAATTTAATTAAGGAAGAAAACTTTTTTAAACAAAATGGTGTTAGATCAACTAGATATTCCTATGGAAAAAAAATGAACATTGACCTTTTCTTCAGTCATAACAAAAATTACTTCGAAATGTACAATCTAAAACTAGAAAACCTCTACAAAAAAATGAGAGAAAATCTTTTCAGCCCTGGGGTGGGTAGGCAAAGCTTTTAGAACATAAAACATATGAAACTAAAATTTAAGAAATGCTAAATAGAACTTCACCACATCTAATGTAAAGAGGTAAGGTACAATGATAGAACTTTTAGTTGGTTTAAGTTCTTTGCTCTAAATAAGAAACTGTTTCGTATTGCGGAATAGCTGGGATATGTTACAGGGAATATTAGGTCTGTTGAAGAATGTATGAGAAGATACCAGTTGATAGAAATGAATAACCCTGACATCTGTGTGAGAGGATACTGGTCAATAGAATTGAACAACCCTGATATCTCAGTGGCTGAGAACAGTAGTTTTGTGTTTTCTGTTTTATTTCTCACTCACATAAAAACCAATGTGGTGTATGTGGAAGGGTGGTTTCAAAGTTCTGCTCCACTCAAGGATCTAGGCTGACAGAGGTTGTGTCATCATCAACCTACAGACATCAAGTTCAGTCTGGTGTTTAATATCCAGGTAGCAAGCAGCAAATGAAGGAAGGACCTCTCATGAGGGGGTTATACGGACCATGCCTGAAAGCTGAGATATCACTTCTGCCCAGTCTGCATGGGCTGAAACTCAGTCACATGGCCACACCTGCTTTTAAAGAGGCCTGAGAATTGCAGTCCAGGAATGTGGCTAGGAAGAAAATGACTAGGTTAGTAAACAGTCAATCTCTGCTACAGAGAATACAATAAATGGATGTTGTTTTTATATACTGAGAATTTATTTTACCATTTCCTGGTTTGACCAACCAAATTTTATTTGAAATGACACAGTATCAATCTGTGTGTTATGGATGGGGACTCAATGCATCACATTATTTAAGTAAGCCAATCCGTCAATGATCCAGCCTGGAATTATGTTGGAACTATGGAGATTTACTAAGCTTGCAGTATATACACATGGAGCTAATCATGACCACCTTCATGAATGTAACAAAGATGAAAAAGAGCCAAGAGAGATGGAGAGAAAGAGTTCCGATGATATCATCTGAGCTGCTAGATCTAGTTCTCTCTGCAGCAAATGGTATATTGGAACTTTAAGCTTATATAAACCAATAAATTTTCTTGTTTAGATTACAATGATTTAAAACAGTTTTCAGTCACTGAAAACTAAGAGTTCTTATTGATACAATATGTTATTGTAGCAAGAATCCAGGTAGAGAGAGAGTTTGAGCAAAAGATTGATTAGGCCACAGTAGCTAGTGGCTAGATTGGGTTCAAGATCATGCTTTATTTCTAAAGGGTCAATGGCATGAACACTTGGAACTGTGTAACAGGGCAGATGTTGAGTCTGAGAGACACATCAAACCACCTGGAACTATTTAGCTTCTGCTTATATGAATACCCAGTGATAAAGTTCACTCCAGAGACATGGAATCAGAGCACTCTGATTCATCTCACTTAATGGATAAAGAGCTAAGGCATGTTCTTCATTTGTTCAATGATGAAGCAGGGCTGAGACTGCAGCCTTCAAAAGAAGCCAAGTTCTTCTCCCACCACAGCAACTTACAGGCAATTGCACAGCATGGAGGAAATCTCACAATTTTAAAACGTATTCTTCTAATAGGATGGTATTTCCTGGAGAGTTTGAAATTATGTGTTTATTTATACTGAGAGATGTTAATTTACTAATCATCACTACTTTCTACTCTTGATCAAATAATACTTGGCTGATTTAAATCAGAAATTTCACTCCGATTCACAATACCTATTCCAGATGCCAGGGAAAAGCAATTTAAAAAAACCAACTGTCTGCTCTCACTCTATAACAAGGAAAAAAATAATGATTCATAATTGAAATGGCAACTGACCATGCTAGGATTCATTTTTTTTAAGGACAAATGAACAACTAATTTGTCATTGTCTTAATTATGAACGTTATGTTATTTATGCTGTTGATGTCATGTTGATGACACCTAATCAGACTCTACTACGTATATCTCCAGCTGTCATTTGCAGAAATAGTACTATAATTATGCCTTTGGAGAGATAATTTATTAGCTGGAATATCCACTTCCTGAAAACACTAATATGATATGGTCACTGTGTTAGGTCTATTTTGCTGTTTCTAACTACCTTTTGTTTGTTTCATATTACAAATTTGTACAGGGGTTAAATTCATTTCTAAAACTGGAATCGTTATTATGATATATAAATTAGATATTATCTATTATTACTGAACAAGAAATAGGCTTAATATATTGGGGACTGGGGCTTCTTTTACTTGATTATTTTTATTTAAAAATAAACATTCTTCAAAGAGTAAATAATGTTTCTTTCAAGATATTCATATCCTGTGAAACTTTTGTCAAAATAACTTCCACTGACAGAAAATGTAGATGGTTTTTATATCCCACCATGTTTCCCACCATAAGTCTCTGAGGCTAAGCAAGTTATGAAATTAAAAATGCATTTGTACTTATTAATTTATTCAATAAATATTTATTAAGCAAGTAATATGTGCTATACACTGTCTTTTCAATTATCAACCAATCATTTTATCATGTATTTCCTTGTGGAACCATTCAAAAGACTGTCCTAAGAACTCATCTGAGAGGGTACTGTGTATTTCTGAAAAGTTTATAATATAATAAAGATGACATATTAATAACCTCTACAAATAATAGAGGAATGCTGCAAGTTGACATTCTACCTATTTCTGTGAGGTCAGGTAACACTCTGTGTCAAGGGAGAATACCAGTTTTCCAGGAGTGTTGTGTGAGATATTGAAAGACAGATTAAGGATATTTTCATGGAAACACTATTGTAAGAACTAGAGTTTCCTTCCATATTACTACCTACCAATAATATTATCTCCTTATATTCATGCCTATTTCTGAAACAATATAAAAAATAGAGCATAAAGGGTAAATAACAGGAGATTTATATAAAGTAATCTTTTTCTTATGTCAACCAGAGCTGTCACCTGTCAACGAACTACCTCAATATACTATCAATTGGCTTATTTAAAAAATACCGTACAAAGAACAGAGAGCTTCAAAACACAGCATTTCTTCTTCCAATGCATTCACTCCTGACTTTTACAATAACAATGGCTGAGTCTCAGTTTGGGAACTGGGCCTCTGTAGTAAATAAATGTTACATTTTTGTTCATTTAGCTTCTACTATATCCCAACTTCTGGCACCACAGTTTCTCCTCTTGGTCCACTTTTGATATTGCTTTCATCCTTGTGGTCAGTGAAGCTAAGGAAATCTCCATATGTCCCAGGGCTGAGCAGGCATTTTATACCCAGGCGCAGAGTATTCAGTTTGTACTGGTCACCTGGACCTTTGATAGATGGCCTGACCTGTCAATGAACAACCTCAA
This sequence comes from Cebus imitator, assembly GCF_001604975.1. Lineage (NCBI taxonomy): Eukaryota > Metazoa > Chordata > Mammalia > Primates > Cebidae > Cebus > Cebus imitator. The sequence continues at coordinate 3,508,548 of NW_016107414.1, forward strand.
CTTATGACTTTAGTTAGAACTATCGAGAAATGGAATCTGTCTTTCCACTGGGGTTTCTGAGAATGTTGGGCTGCCATAGCGAACTACCAGAGACTGGATGTTTTAAATAATAAACATTTGTTTCTCACAATTGATGAGCCTGGAGAGTCTAGAATCAATGAGCATGCAGATTTGATGTCTCAATGATGACTTACTTTCTGTTTTACAGATGACCATCTTCTGGCTATATTGTCACATGGTGGAAGGGGTGAAGATAACCTCTCAGATCTTCTTTAGTAGGTCACTAATCCCATTCATGAGGGCCCCACCCTCATGACCTAACAACCTTCCAAAGATCCCAACTCCTAACAACATCACATTGGGGATTAGGACTCCAACATATGAATTTCGGAGGAACATGAACATGCAGTCTATAAAAATGAGCCATGGAATTTAGCGCCATTGCATTACCATGTGGGACATACTTGCCTTAGAAAAGTAACACAGTGAGGAGCAGGATTCAGAGTTAGAGAGAAAAGTCTTGATTTGAAGCTTGATGTAATTTTTATACAGACCTTGCATTTATTTAAACTAATAATTACTTTTAATTAACTCTTATGGATTACTTAAGCTAGATTGAATTGACTCTCTTGTTTTTATTTGCTAATAAGCCTGAAAAATGCAGCATACAAGTATCATAATCCAATGAAAAATAACCTTAATGCCTGATTAAATGGGGCGCTGCTTGAGGAACTTGGCTACCAAATGTTCAAATACCATGACTGCCACTAACTGACCAGAAGATCTTGAGCAATAGACTTGACCATTTCAAATTTGAGACTCCCTACATAAAACGTATAGGCCCTACCCCCACAAATTTTACTTTGCTGTTTCCTCAAGTATTTTATTAGGGCATAGAAGGTGGCTGAGTGGCATGTGTTAATGAATGTAAGTGCCTCCCCCTGCAATGTCCTCCAGGAGGCACCAGTCCTATAGAATACAGTATGAGGAATATGGACATCATGAATTACACAATGAAACAGCCTTGGAGTGGTATATAAGATCACCTTGCAGCCCAGGCATGTTGGCTCATGCCTGTAATACCAGTACTTTGGGAGGCCAAGATGGGCAGATTGCCTGAGGTCAGGAGTTTAAGATGAATCTGGACAACATGGTGAAACCCAAATCTACTAAAAACACAAAAAATTAACTGGGTGTGGTGGCAGGTGCTTGTAATCCCAGCTACTCAGGAGGCTGAGGCAGGGGAATCGCTTTACCCCAGGAGGCAGAGGTTTCAGGGAGCCGAGATCACACCACTGCACTCCAGCCTGGGCAACTCCATCTCAATAAATAGATAGATAGATAGATAGATAGATAGATAGATAGATAGATAGATAGATAGATAGAAAATCACCTAGCATAGTTCACTCACAAAGGTTTTCTTTCGTCGGAATGTCAGACCTGGAAGCAATCCAAATGATCATCTCATTTAACTACTTTACCTTAGAAATGAAAAAATGCAAGCCAAAAAAGAGGAAGGGAGATAATTATAAAATCTTATAATCCTTTGGATATATACCCAGTAATGGGATTGCTGGGTCAAATGGAATTTCTATTTCTAGGTCCTTGAGGAATCGCCACACTATAAGGACACATGCACACGAATGTTTATTGCAGCACTGTTTACAATAGCAAAGACCTGGAACCAAGCCAAATGCCTTTCAATGTTAGACTGGACAGGAAAAATGTGGCACATATACACCATGCAATATTACAGAGCCATCAAAAACGATGAGTTTATGTCCTTTGTAGGGACATGGATGAACCTGGAAACTATCATTCTCAGCAAACTGACACAAGAACAGAAAATCAAACACAGCATGTACTTACTCATAAGTGGGTGTTGAACGATGAGAACACATGGACACAGGGAGGCGAGCATCACACACTGGGGTCTGTTGGGGGGAAATAGGGGAGGGACAGCAGGGGGTGGGGAGTTGGGGAGAGAGAGCTTGGGGAGAAATGCCAGATATAGGTGATGGGAAGGAAGGTAGCAAATCACACTGCCATGTGTGTACCTATGCAACAATCTTGCACATTCTTCACATGCACCCCAAAACCTAAAATGCAATTAAAAAAACACATTGAGACTGAATTACCAAAGATGTAAGAAACAATTGGCTAACTTAAAGATAACATGTTATATATATTCATAAATAAGGAAAAAGCACAACAAAAGGAAAATGAATAGAGTCTCAGTGAAATGTGGAATAAGTGGTTTCATATATAAATAATGGTGTTACAAATGGAAAGGAGAAAGAACTAACATAAATAGTATTATGTTGAAAATGAGTCATTTATTTTTATCAATAATTCCTCATTAAAATTAATTTTTAAAATTTCTTAAAAAAAAAAAAAAACTTATGTCCAGCAACTGGCAGAGATAAGCTTAGATTTCAAGCTCCCTTCTTCCTTGTAGAAAGTTCTTTTTATTTCACCATTTTAGTTGCAATAATTAGGAAGGGAGTGGTGGTGTATAAAAATGGGATCTGAGCATGTTGGTTTAGAATACAGCCAGCTGGCTTGCTTATTTCTAGAGCCACAAAAATATATTTTTAAAAAAACGATGTTGGGTTAACCTTTTGCAGGTGAGGTTGAGTGGCAGTTGCTATGCAACTCAACAGGGAAGATTTGTAATCTGCAAGAGTTGAGTGGGAAGCAACTGATCTTACTCAAAGTGGAGGTCTCAGTGAATAATAGTAGGTAATAAAATGGCAGGTAATCATAGAAGATAATAAAATCAACCAAGTCTGTCTTTGACACATACATTATCATGGAATATGAATGGCGAAGAACATTTAGGTTTTAAGAATTTAGGGGTCCACGTGTTCAGCTACACTATTTAGATAATTGTTCTTATATTGTTTTTTATTAAATTTGTAGATACAGACCCTCACAGATAAGAATGATACTATCTTTATGAGATTCTTTTTTTTTTTTTTCCTTTTGAGATGAAGTCTTACTCTGTCTCTCAGGTTGGAATGCAGTGGTGTGATATAGGCTCACTGAAACCTCTGCCTCCTGGGTTCAAGCAATTCACTTGCCTCAGCCTTCCAAGTAGCTGAGATTACAGGTGCCCAGCACCACACCTGACTATTGTTTTGCATTTTTGTAGAGATGCGGTTTCACCATGTTGGCTGGGCTGGTCTTAAACTCCTGACCTCGTGATCCACCCACCGCAGCCTCCAAAGTGCGGGGATTACAGGTGTGAGCCACCGCGCTGGGCAGTCTTTATGAGATTCTTACTTTTCCACATTGAAATTTAATTCAATATTTACATCAAAAGTAGGGTCAACATAATCCCAAAGCACTGTCCTATATGTTTCCTTCAAACACACACTCACTCTCACACTTATCACCGCTAATAAAAAACATCAGCCCAAACAATATTTGTAAGTCCAACAAAAAAAAGACAGAATTTTATAACTTTAAATAACCATCTAAATATCACTAGTAAATTTATATATTTTTGAAACAGCCTTTTCTTAAATTTTAATATAAATATTTGAACAGCAACCATCTAATAAATTTGGAAATATGCAATTGCGATCATTTTTTATCCCTTTTTATAATTCCCTGACCCCATTGTACTTTGTTTTCCTTTAAAAGTACCAGGATTTCTTTGTGCTTTCATTAGCTATCCAAAGCCCCAGTGTGTTTCCCCACTGTGTTTCCACTCTTCAAATTGAAAAGCCTCATTAATTGAGCTTAGTTTTTCTTCAACGTTACATCAAAACTTGTCTGTAGTAAATACAGTTCCCACAAGAATGTATTATCATCTTGGGATCTCACAGAAAAACAAGCAAACATCCAAGAGGCAAATATCTAGCTCTTGGGAAGATGCTAGGTGTTTCTTCTCTGTCTCTTAGTTATTATTTTCAGTATGAGATCACTTCTAAGTATTGTTGACAACAAATTACTTCTAAAATTTGATGTTCTATTTAGATTCTAATATATGTGGGACTTGACACTCTTGGTAGACTAGGTATCCTAAAAATCTTCTGCTACTGAAAACCTAAAACTCTGGTAAAATGTATATTAAAATACCTTTTTAAGCACATGGCTGTGACATGAAGTGGGGCATACATTCAGAAGGGCACTGAGGCAGGCAACTAACTGAAGGGCTTCTGCTTATCTCGTGGGTCAGAGGAAACCTTCAGGTGCAAGGGCCCTAAGAAAGATGGAGATTAGCCTTAGTCCCATGGAAAGCAGGGAGCTGGAGCAGAAATCCTTGCATTATCCAAGTCTCCAATGCTTGTATATTAAGTGATAGTTAAAATAAAGAAAAACTCAGCCTATTTCACAAAAGGAGCTGTCAAAGACACCTGTCTGTATGCTTTGACTCTACCTACAGGAGAAAAAATGTTTTTCCTGAAATGTACAGTCACCAAATGGCCCTCAAATGTAGAGTTTGGATTTACTTTTCTGTGATATCTAAGAATTGTTTTGTTGTTGTTTTATTTTTAATCTTTATTTCAGTAGCTTTTGGGTACAAGTGGTTTTTTGTTACATGGATGAATTATATAACGGTGAATTCTGAGATTTTATTGTACTCATCACCCTAGTACTGTACATTTTACCCAATATGTAGTTTTTGTATCCCTGGCCTCCCTTCCACCCTTCCCCTCTTAAGTCCATTGTATGACTCTGTATGCTTTTGCATACTTATAGTTTAGTTCTGACTTACACCTGAGAACATATTTTTTTGGCTTTCCACTCCTGTATTACTTCACTTAGAATGATGGCCTCCAGCTCCATCCAGGTTGCTGCACTAAAGACTATTTCATTCCTTTATATGACTGAGTAGCATTCCCTGGTGTATGTATAGCAAATTTTCTTTATTCACTCATTAGTCAATGGCCCATTACATTTGTTCCACATCTTTGCAATTGTGAATTCTGCTGCTATAAACATACATGTGCAAGTGTCTTTTTATTATAATTACTTCTTTCCCTTTGGGTAGATACCCAGTAGTGTGATTGCTGGATCCAATGGTAGATCTATTATTTGTTCTTTAAAAAAATCTTCATACTATTTTCCATACAGGTTATACAAATTTACATTCCCAACAACAATATATAAGCATTCCTTTTTCCAGACATCCACCTCAGTATCTATTGTTTTTTGAATTTTTAATAATGGTCATTCTTGCAGAAGTAAGGTGGTACTTCTTGTGGTTTTATTTGCATTTCCCTGATTATTAGTGACGCTGAGCATTTTTTCATGCTTCTTGGCCATTTGTGTATCTTCTTTTGAGAACTGTCTATTCATGTCCTTTGCCCACTTTTTGATATGATTATTTGATTTTTTTCTTAATGATTTGTTTGAGTTCCTTGCAGATTCTGGATACTAGTTCTTTGCCTGATGTGTAGTTATAAATATTTTTATCACATTCTGGGGGTTGTCTGCTTACTCTGATCATTATTTCTTTTGCTTTGTAAAGCTTTTTAGTTTAATTAGGTCCCATTTATTTATTATTGTTTTTGTTGCATTTGCTTTTGATGTCTTAGTCATGAATTACTTGTCTAAGCTGATGTCTAGAAGAGTTTTCTCAATGTTATCTTCCAGAATTCTTATAATTTCAGGTCCTATATTTAAGTTTTTGATCTATCTTGAGTACATTTTTGTATAAGGTAAAAGATGTGGATCCAGTTTTATTCTTTTACATGTGGATTGCCAGTGTTCCCAGAACCATTTATTAAATAGGGTATCTGTTACCCATTTAGCATACCCATTTTTGTATGCTTTGTCAAAGATCATTTGGCTGTACGTATTTATTTCTTGGTTCTCTATTCTGTTCCATTGGTCTATGTGTCTACTTTTATATCAGTACCATACTGTGTTGGTAACTATAGCCTTACAGCATAATCTGAAATCTGGTAATGAGATGCCTCCAGATTTGTTCTTTTATCTTAGGTTTGTGTTGAATATTTGGGCTCTTTTTTGATTCCATATCAATTTTAGGATAGTTTTTTTCTAATTCGGTGAAAAATGATGTTGGTATTTTGATGGGAATTGCATTGAATCTGTAGATTGCTTTGGGTAGTGTGATCCTTTTCCCAATATTGATTTTTCCCTGTGTAAGCATGTGTTTTCATCTGTATGTGTCATATCTGATTTCTTTCAGGATTATATTGTAGTGCTCATAGAGTTCTTTTACCTTTTTGGTTAAGCATATGTCCAAATATTTTATTAATTTTTTGCAGCTGTCATAAAAAGGATTTGATTCCTGATTTTATCCTCAGCTTGGTTGTTATTGGTATTCAGCAGTGCTACTGATTTGTTGGTATATAGTTGGTATATAGGAGTGCTACTGATTCCGTAACCTGATACACTGAATTTGTTTATCAAACCTGTCTTTTGTAGGTGTCTTTAAGATTTTCTAGATATGCAATCATATAATCTGCAGTGACAGTTTGACTGCCTTTTTTCCAGTTTGGATGTCCTTTATTTCTTTCTCCTGCCTAGTTGCTCTGGCTAAGACTTCTAGAACTATGACGAATAGAAGTGGTAAAGTGTGCACCTTTGTCTTGTTGCTGTTCTCAGAAACAAGAAAATTGAAAACATCGGCTTTGAATTTTTTCACATTTAGTATGTTGGCTGATGAGTCTGTCATATATGGCTTTTATTATTTTCAGGTAAGTCCCTGATATGCCTCATTTGGTAAGAGTTTTTATCATAAAGGGATGTTGGATTCTGTCAAATGCTTTTGCATCTATTGATATGATGATATGGCTTTTTAAAATTCTGTTTATATTATGTATCACATGTTTTGACTTGCATATGTTAAACCATCTGTGCCTCCTTGAGATGAAACCCACTGGATCATGATGTACTACCTTTTTGATGTGCTATTGGATTTGGCTACCTAGTATTTGGTTGAGAAGTTTTGTATTCATATTCATCAGAGATGTTGATCTGTAGTTTTCTTTCTTTCCTTTTTTTTTTTTTTTTTTTTTTTTTTTTTTTTTTTTTTTTTTTTTTTCCCTGTAGTTTCCTTTGGTATCAGGATGATACAGGTTTCATAGAATGATTTAAATAAGACTCTTTCGAAATTTTTTAGAATAGTTTTAGTAGGATTGGTACCAATTCTTTTCTGACCACCTGGTAGAATTCATCCATGAATCCATCTGGTCTTGGATTATTTTTGTTGTTGTTAGCAATTTTTTAAATTACTGATTTGATCTTGCTGCTTATTATTGGTCTATTCAGGGTTTCTATCTCTTCCTGGTTTAACTTAGGAGGGTTGTATGTGTCCAGGAATTTATCCGTTTCTTCCAGGTTTTCTAGTTTGTATGCATAAAGGTATTCATTGTAGTCTCAAATAATCCTTCATATTTCTGTGGCATTGGTTACTATGTCTCCACTTCCATTTCTAATTGACCTCATTTGTATATTTTATTTTATTATTAGCTTGTTAATCTAGCTAATGATCTATCAATTTGGTTTATCTTTTCAAAGAACCAGCTTTTTGTTTTGTTGATCTTTTGGAGTTCTTGTTTGTTTGTTTGAATTTCATTTAGTTCGGTTCTGATGTTTGTTATTTTCTTTTCTTCTGCTAGATTTGAGTTTAGTTTATGCTTGTTTCTCTAGTTCTTTCGGATATCACATTACATTGTCAAATTTGTGCTCTCTTCAGACTCTTTGATATAAGCATTTAACACTATAAGCATTCCTCTTAGAACTGCCTTTGCTGTAACCCAGAGGTTTTGAAAACTTATGTCATTATTATCATTAACTCAAATATTTTTTTCAGTTTTCATCTTTATTTCATTGTTAACCTGGAAATCATTAAGGAGCAGATTGTTTATTTTCCATATATTTGTATAGTTTTCAGGGTTCCTTTTGCAGTTGATTTCTAGCTTCATGCTGCTATGGTCTGAGAAGATATCTGACTTGATTTCTAATTTTTAAGTTATTAAGACTTGTTTCGTGGCTGATGTATTTTGGATTTGTGTACCCCTGCACAGTCTCATGCCTAATCATCATCCCCAATGTTGGGGGAGGGGCCTGGTCAGAAGCGATTGGTTCATGGAGGCACATTTCTCCTTTGCCATTTTATGTTACTGAGTGAGTTCTCAAGGGATCTGGTTGCTTAAAATTGTGTAGCTCCAGCCAGGTGTGGTGGCAGCTGCCTGCAATCCCTGCTACTTGGGAGGCTGAGGCAGGGGAATCACTTGAACACGAGAGGCAAAGGTTGCAGTGAGCTGAGGTTGTGCCATTGCACTCCAGCCTGGACGATAAGAGCAAGACTCCATCTCAAACAAACAAAAAACAAAACAAAACAAAATAAAAAGTATGTAGCACCTTCTCCTTCACAATCCTTCTTCTACTCGGTATGGAGGAACAAGAGCCTGGTGGAAGGCCAAGGAGAAGCTCCATGCCTGCTTCCCCTTTGCCTTCTGCCATTATTGTAAGTTTACTGAGGCCTCTCCAGCCATGCTTCCTGTACAGCCTGAAGAATGTGAGCCAATTAAACCTTTTATCTTTTTAAATTACCCAGTGTCAGGTAGCTCTTTGTAGAAGTACAAGAAAAAACTAATACAGAAAACTGGTCCTGAGGAGTGGGGCATTGATTAAAATGTGAAAGTGACTTTGTACCTGGTAATGGGCAGAAGTTGGAACAGTTTGTAGGGCTCTGAAGAAGATAGGAAGATTAGGTAAAGTTTGGAACTTCCTAGAGACCTGTTAAATTGTTATGACCAAAATGCTGATAATGATACTGACAATGAAGTCCAGGTTGAGGTTGTCTCAGATGGAGATGAGGAACTTATTGGGAACTACAGTAAAGGTCACTCTTGCTATGCTTTAGTAGAGGCTGCCAGCATTGTGTCCTTGTTGCATGTATCTGTGGAACTTTAAACTTGAAAGTGATGATTTAGGGTATCTGCTGGAAGATATTTTTAAGAGCAAAGTGTTCAGGATGTCCCTTGGCTGCTTCTAGCACCCTATCTCACATTTATGAGCAAAGAAATGATATGAAACTGAAACTTAAAAGGGAAGCAGAATGTAAAAGTTTAGAAAATTTGCAGTCTGGCTATGTGGTAGAAAAGAGAAATCCATTTATGGGGAGGAATTCAAGCTGGCTGTCAAAATTTGCATAAGTAAAAAGCAGACAAATGTTGATAGCCAAGATAATAGGGAAAACACCTGAAAGGCATTTGAGAGACCATTGCGGCAGCCTCTCCCATCACAGGCCTGGTGGCCTAAGAGAGAAGAAGAGTTTCATGGGCCAGGCTTAGGAACCTGCTTTTCTGTGCAGCCTTGGAACATGGCATCCTGCCTTGTGGCCACTCCAGATCTAGCCTGGCTACAAGGAGCCAAGGTACAGCTTGGGCCATTGTTTCAGAAGGCACAAACTGTAAGCCTTCACAGCTTCCATGTGGTGTTAAGCCTATGAGTGTGCAGAGTACAAAGATTGAGGCTTGGGAGCCTCCACCTAGATTTCAAAGGATGTTTGAAGATGCCTGAATGTCCAGGCAGAAGTATTCTGCAGAAGCATAGCCCTCATAGAGAAATTGTATTAGGGTAGTACAGAGGGGAAATGTGGGGTCAGAGCCCCCACACACAGTCCCTGCTGGGACACTGCCTAGTGGAGCTATGAGAAGGAGGCCACAATCCTCTAAATACAAGAATGGTAGATTCACCTACAGTTTCCACTATGTGCCCAGAAAAGCCACAGGCACTCAATGCTAGCCCATGAAAGCAGCTGAGGGGGCTATACCCTGCAGAGCCCCAGGGGCAAAGATGTCCAAGGCCTTAAGAACTCATTCTTTGCATCAGTGTGGCCTGGATGTGAGACAGGGAGTCAAAGATTATTTTGGAGCTTTAAGATTTAATGAGTGCCCTGCTGGTTTTCAGACTTGCACAGGACCTGTAGCCTCTCTCATTTGGCTGATTTCTCTTTATTGAAACAGGTTTATTTACCCAGTGCCCAAAATCCCATTGGATCTTTGAAGTAACTAACTCATTTTTGATTTTTCAGGCTCATAGGCAGAAGGCTATTGCCTTGTCTTGGATGAGACATTGGACTGTGGACTTTTTAGTTAAGGCTGAAATGAGTTAAGACTTTGGGGGACTGTTGATAAGAGATTATTGTACTTTGCAATGTGAGGAGAACATGCCATTTGGGAGTGGTTGAGGGTAAAATGATATAGTTTGGATTTTTGTCCCTGCCCAAATCTCATGTCAAATTGTAACCCCCAGTCTTGGAGGAGGGGCATGGTTGGAGGTGATTGGATCATGGGAGCACATTTCCCTCTTTTCTTGTGATAGTCAGTGAGTTCTCACAAGATCTGGTTGTTTGAAAATGTGCTGCCATGATGCACAGCGGGACTGGATTCACCATAATTGACTCCTGCTCTCCAGGGTTGAAAGGCCATTGGGCATCTATTGGCCAAGTTTGGATGCATCTACTCAAGCCACCCATGAAGTCACTATTTCAAATAACTTAATTGGCTGCATAATCGGGGACCAAGGCACCAACATTAATGAGATCTGCCAGATATCTGGGGCCCAGATCAAAATTGGCAATCCAGTGGAAGGCTCCTCTGTTAGGCAGGTTACTATCACTGGCTCTGCTGCCAGTATTAGTATGGCCCAGTATCTAATCAATGCCAGGCTTTCCTCTGAGAAGGGCATGGGGTGCAGCTAGAACAATATAGGTTCCCTCAATAACCTCTTTGTGCTGTTTTCCCATGATCCAACTGTGTAATTTCTAGTTAGTGATTCTAGGTTTTAAATAATTTGTAAGTGTTCAGTTTCTACAAAACTTTATCATCCACTAAGAATTTAAAAATCACATTCTCTGTTCAGCTGTTAATGCTGGGATCCATATTTAGTTTTATAAGCTTTTCCTTGTTTTTAGATTTGTTTTGGGTTTTTTGGCTCATGAATTTTATTTCTGTTTGTCGATAAGAAATGCAAGAGTGGAATGTTAATAAATTTCAGTTTCGTTCTGTAATGTCAAGAATTTAAGAATTAAAAAAAACAAATTGGCTAAAAAATAAAGTGTGTAGCACCTTTCGCTTTGTGATCTTGCTCCTGCTCCGGCCACGTAAGACATTCCTGCTTTCCCATTGCCTTTTGCCATGATTGTAAGTTTACTGAGGCCTCCCCAGCCATGCTTCCTATACAGCCTGGAGAACGTTAGCCAATTAAACTTCTTTTCTTTTTAAGTTATCCAGTTTCAGGTGTTTCTTTATAGCAGTGAGATAATGAACTAATACAGTGACCTATCATATGGTCTATCCTGCAGAATGTTATATGTGCTGATGAGATGAATGTATATTCTGCATTCTTGGTAGAATATTCTGTAAAATATTTGTTAAGTCCATTTATTATAGTGTGTCATTTAGGTGTATTGTTTCTTGGTTGCCTTTATCTTGATCTGTCTAGTACTGTCAGTTGTGTACTGAAGTTTTTTACTGTTATTGTGTTGTTGTCTAGCTATTTCTTATGGCTATAGTAATTGTTTTATGAATCTGGTAGCTACAGTGTTAAGTGGATATAAATTAAGGATTATACTATATTTTTGTTTAATTGATCATTTTACCACTATATAATGACATTTTTGTCTTTGTTTTACCATTGTTTCTTTGAAGTCTGTTTTGTCCAATATGAAAACAGCTCCTCTTGCTTGCTTTTGGTTTCCATTTGCATGGATTTTTTTCTTCCTACCCCTTTACCTTTAGTTCATATAAATCCTTACATCTTAGGTAAGTCTCTTGAAAACAGCAGATACTTGGTTTGTAATTTTTTAAATCCATTATACCATTCTGTATCTCTTTAAGTAAAGAATTTAGGCCATTTAGATTCAACATTAATAGTGCAATGTTAGATACTGCTCTCTTTATTATGTTAATTGCTACCTAGAGAGTTTGTTTTTTTGTTGTGGTGATGTTATTGTTTTATAGGCTCTGTGAGTTTTAAGCTTTCAAGAGGTCCTATTTTGGTGCATGGTGAGGTTTTGTTTTAAGGTTTAGAACTCCTTTTAGCACTTCTTGTACTACTGGTTTGATAGGAATAGATTTCCATAGCATTTGTTTATTTGAAAATGACTTTATTTCTCCTTCATTTATGAACCTTTGTTTTACTGGCTACAAAATTCTTGGCTGGCAGTGATTCTTGTTAAGGAGGCTGAACATAGAATCCCAATCCCTTCTGGCTGGCCAGGTTTCTGCTGAGAAGTCTGCCGTTAGACTCAAAAATTTTAATTTATAGGTTACCTGATGCTTTTGTCTTGGCGCTCTTAGAATTCTTTCCTTCATAATGACTTTAGATAGCCTGATAAGTATAGGCCTTGGTGAAGATATTTTTGCAATAAATTTAATAGGAATTTCTTGAGCATTTTGGATTTGGATATCTACATTTCTAGCCAAGCTAGGGAAATTTTCCTTATATATTCCCTCAAATAGTTTTCCAGATTTTTGTTTTCTCATCTCCCTTAGAAACACCAATTATTTCTAGATTTAACCATTTTACATAATCCCATATTTTCAAACACTTTGTTTCTTTTGATTCATTTTTTCTTTATTTTTGTCTGATTGAGTTAATTCAAAAACCTTATATTTGAGCTCTAAATTATTTTTTCTATGTGTTTTAGTTGATTGTTGAAATTTTACACAGAATTTTCTAATTCTCTAAGCATATCATTCATTTCTGGAAGTTTTGATTGGTTTTTCTTTATATCTGTCTCTCTAGAAATTTTATTATTCATATCTAGAACTGCTTTTAAATTTTTGTTTATGAGGGTTTTTTTATATCAGTCTATTCTCACATTTCTAAAAAGAACTACCTGAGAATGGGTAATTTGTAAAGAAAAGAGCTTTAATTGGCTCATGGTTCCGCTAGCTGTACAGGAAGCACAGCTGTGGAGGCCTCAGGAAATGTACAGTCATGGTGGAAGTTGAGGACGAAGCAGTCATAACAATATGGGTGGAGAAAGAAGAAGAGAGAGCAAAAGGGAAGATACTACACAGTTTTAAACTACCAGATCTTGTGACAACTTCATCACTATTATGAGAACAGCAAGGGGGAAATCTGCACCCATGATCAAAGCACCTCCCAACATGCCTCTCCTCCAAGACTGGGGATTTAGAGGTTGACATGAGATTTGCGGGAGGACACAAGTCTAAACCATATCATTTCACCCTTGCCACTCCATCTCGTTCTTCTCACATTGCAAAACATAAGCATCCATTCTCAACAGTCCCCCAAAGCCTTAAGTCATTTCAGCATTAACAGAAAGCCTAGAGTTCAAAATCTCATCTGAGACAAGGCAAGACCCTTCTACCTCTGAGCCTGTAAAATTAAAAACAAGTTAGTTACTTCCAAGATATAATGAGGGTACAGGCATTGGGTAAACATACCCTTTCCTAGAGGGAGAGGTCAACCAAAACAAAGGGGCTACAGGTTCCATGCAAGTCTGAAAGCTTGCAGGGCACTCTTTAAATCTTACAGCTCCAAAGTAATCTCCTGTGACTCCATATCTCACATACAGGCCACAGTGATAAAGGGAGAGGTCTTCAGACCTTAGAAAGCTCTGCCTCTGTGGTTCCACAGGGCTTAGATCCCATGGTTGCTCTAAAGGGCTGGCATCAAGTGCCTGCAGCTTTTCCAGGCACACAATGAAAGCTGTCAATGGATCTACAATTCTAAGGTCTGGAGGATGGTAGCCCTCTTTTCATAGCTCAACTAGGCTGTGCCCCAGTGGAGACTCAGTGTGGGGACTTCAACCCCACATTTCCCCTCTGGACTGCCATGGTAAATATTCTCCATGAGGGCTCCACTCCCACAGCAGACTTCTGCTTGTATGTGTTACATGTCTGTATCAAAACATATACCCCATAAATATATACACTTCCTATGTACCCACAAAAATTAAAAATAAAAAAATATTTTAAAAGATAGCTTTAGAAAACTTAAAGATATACATATTAGTCTAGCACTGATAACCAGAGTGTCAAAGCAATAGAAAAATACAACAAAGAAGTTGACAGCAGGCAGGATAAGAAGTTTTACATATTTAATCAGAGTTCCAGAGAGAGAAAAATAAAGAGAATTAGGGAGGGAGTACATGAAAAGAAAAATACTGAGAATTTTCCAAAAGCTAGCATGGACATAAATTATTAGAACCATTGTTGTAAAACTACAGAATATCAAACCATAACAGGAACATTCGGGAACAGCCAGAATAAATAGTAAAATCTTCTGCAAAACAAGGTTGAGTATACTGACAGCTGACTGCTGCACAGCTATCATGGAAGCTAGAGGACATACACATTTATCTTCGAATTATGACCAAAATATTACTACTAATTTGTAATTTATACTAAGGGAAATAAATTCTCAAGAATCAGGGTAAAATAAAGACATTCTCAAATAAATATGGAATATATATACTAACATAAGACCATCACTTTTAAGAGAAAACTTTTTCTTTTTGAGATGGAGTCTCACTAGGTCTCCAGGCTGGAGTGCATTGGTGCGATCTCAGCTCACTGCAACCTCCACCTCCCAGGTTCAAGTGATTCTATTGCCTCAGTCTCCCAAGTAGCTAGGACTATAGGCACGTGCCACCACACCCAGCTAATTTTT
>NW_016107414.1:3523359-3537560 GCF_001604975.1 Cebus imitator
TAATAATATACAATTGTTTAAAAAAAAAACCTCACAAAACTAAAATATTGAACACCAGCATATGCTTTGAGAAGGAAATTAACAGAATTGCTGAATTCTAGGCCTGTTCTGCAGTACGAAATGAGATTGATTTTACATTTAATTATACATGCATGTCAAAATTTCAAGTATAAAACCAAAGAGAACAAAAACAGCGTAATTAAATTCTAAACCTGTAGAAGAAAAACTGTTAGAATAAACAAGAAAAGACAAGTAATACAATATGATAAAAAGAAGGAATTAGTTCTGAAACTGAATCAGTAATCAAAAGCCTACCAACCAAAAAAGTCTCTGGACCAGACGGATTCACAGCCAAATTACATACAAAGAACTAGTACTAATACTATCAAAATTACGCCAAAATATTGAGGGGGAGAAACTCTTTCATAGCTCATTCTACAAAGCCATCATTGCTCTGATACCAAAGCCAGGCAGAGACATGATTAAAAAAGAAAACTTCAGGCCAAAAACCTTGATGAATATAGATGTAAAAATTCTCAACCAAGTACAAAATACTAGCAAAGGAAATCCAGCAGAACATCAAAAAGTTAATTCACCACAATTAGCTAGGTTTTATTCCTGGAATGCAAGTTTGGTTTAACATAGGCAAATCGATAAATGTGATTCACCACATAAAAAAATTAACAACAAAAACACGTGATTATCTCAAGAGATACAGAAAAGGTCTCTGGCCTAACTCAATGTCACTTCACGTTAAAAACCCTCAGCAAACTAGTCAATGAAGGAAAATACTTCAAAATAATATGTGCTATCTATGTCACATATGTGTTCTCACCACAGCCAGAATCATACTGAATGCTCAAAAGATAAAGCATTCACTTTGAAAACTGGAGCAAGACAATAATGCCCATTCTCACCATTCCTATTCAACACAGTACTGGAAGTCAATGCCTAAGCAAGCAGGCAGGAGAAAGAAATAAGAGGCATTCGAATGGGAAAAGGAGTCAAACATTTTCTTTGCTGACTATATGATTCTATGCCTAGTAAACCCCATAGACTCCACCAAAAGCTTCTAGAACTAATAAACAACTTCATAAAGTTTTAGGAAACAAAATCAATACACAACAATCGATAGCATTTATATACACTAATAACATCCAAGCTGAGCCAAATCAAGAATGCAGTCCTATTTATAATAGCTACAAACAGAATGAAACCTAGGAATACAGCTTACCAAGGAGGTGAAACATCTCTACAATGAGAGTTACAAAACATTGCTGAAAGAAATCAGAGATGACACAAACAAATGAAAAAACATTCCATGTTCGTAGATGGAAGGAATCAGTATTGTTAAAATGACATATTGCCCAAAGCAATGTGTGGATTCAGTGCTGTTCCTATCAAGCTACCAATGACATTTTTCACAGAATTAGACAAAAGCATACTAAAATTCATATGGAACCAAAAAAGAGCCCAAATAGCCAAAGCAATACTAAGCAAAAAGAACAAACCCAGAGGCATTATACTACCTGACTTCAAACTATACTATAAGGCTACTGTAAATAAAACAGCATGATATTCATACAAAAATAGACACACAGACCAATGGAACAGGATAGAGAATCCAGAAATAAAGCCACAATATAACCAACTAATCTTTGACAAAGTCGACAAAAACAAGCAATGGGGAAAGGATTCCATATTCAATAAATGATGCTGGGATAAGTAACCAACCATATGCAGAAGATTGAAACTGGACTCCTTTTCTTTCACCATATTCAAAAATTCCATCAAAAAAATTAATGAATTAAAATAAATACAAAAATTAGCCAAGTATGGTCTAATAGTGGATGGCTGCATTCCCAGCTACTAAGGAGGCTGAGGCAGTCAGGAAAATTGCTTGAACCCGGGAGGCATAGGTTGCAGTGAGCTGAGACTGTGCCACTGCACCCCATCCAACAAGATTGCTCTTGTTGAAATATTGCAACAAGAGCAATATTTCCTACCAATAATTTTTCATCCACAAATTTCCACCCTGCTCTTTGGCAAAAACTTTCTACTGGCCTATGCAGCGTTTGGAGTTACGCCCTGTTCTATGTCAACATTTCTTTTTCCTTATTACAATCATCTTGAATCAAATCTTTTTTCACCAACTTAACTGCTCTGGATTTTTTGGACAATTATAATCCCATGACTCAGAGAGGATCAGGTCCATCATTGACTCCAGGCCTCCTCACATAAGGATCTCAAGTGTGCACCTCTGAAGCCTTGGTTCTCACTCCTGACTTATTGGGGATCTGCTGGCGAGTCCGACTCCTGAGCCCGTGGCTCCAGATAGCAGTACATGGAAATACGGTAAGAACAGATTCTGACTCTAAGTATTCTGAGTGAACTCTGGAACTTGGGTTTAACTCCCAGATAAAAAGATCCTGGGCGCAGAGCTAACCTTCTCCAGTTATAAGAAGTTAGTTTTTGTAAGGAACACAGAGTGTGTTAGAGTCCCAACTTCTTCCATGTGTAAGTGTGAAGGTACCATTGGCTAGGACATTAGAGCTTCTCATTTGATTGAAATCTCTCTTTTTTGAACCCCTGCTGACTCTGCCCTCCACTGACTCTGCTTCCCTTCTTGTTGGCATGACTTTACTAAGGATACTTTGATGGAATCAAGATTTTCCTGATCCTCTCCCTTCTCCCACATTCCACCCTCCAGTAGGCACCAATGTATGTTATTCCCCTCTATGTGTCTGTCCATGTGTTCTCATCATTTAGCTCCCATTTACAAGTGAGAACATGCCATATTTGCTTTTCTGTTCCTGCTTTAGTTTGCTAAAGATAATGGTTCTGGTGCAAGGACAGACACATAAACCAATGGAACAGAATAGATAACACAGAAATAAAATTACACACTTACAACTACCTGATCTTTGACAAATCTGACAAAAGCAATGGGGAAAGGACTCCCCTATTCACTAAATGTTGCTGGGAGAACTGGCTAGCCATAGGCAGAAAATTGGAACTGGAACCCTTTCTTATGTGATATACAAAAATTAACTGAACATGGATTAAAGGGTAAATTGTTTTAAAGTGAGGGAATACATGATCTCATTTGATTGTACATTATTCCAATAAAAGCAAAACATACATTAGAGAGAATAATTCCTTTTTCATGTTACAAAAAGTAGTTCATCCTTTCGAAAAAAAAAAAAACCTGGAAAAATGACATGTATACACTCAGAAAAGCAAAGTAATAATTATCTCTGCTATAAATATGGAATAGTTATAACTAAATATTAGTCCACAGAATCAGTACTCCAGACTAGAAAACATATATTCTAACATGATCTATTTATCAATCACCAAGTAAAGTTTACTCACGGCCTAGAATCATAGTTTACAGTAATTACATCCATAAATCTATTTTATCACATTAGAAATTCATACTATAAAATACAGAGTCCATAGATTTAAAAAATTAATAACAGTTAACATCAATTTCTAATAGTAAATTATATTAATAAACTAGCAATTTAAAAATTAGTTCTTTGTAATAAAGAAAAATCCATCTGAAAGCAATAGCTGACATTGTACAAAAAAAGTAAAATGTAGAGGCTTCCTAATTAAAGAATGAACATCCAATTTGTGTTCTTATTAATTTAATACTGTTCTGAAGTTCTAGCCACCAGAATTTCATAACACCAGCAACAAAATATGATTGATGAAATTATTACTAAGAATGAAACAAAATTCACATTATTTTTAGAAGATATTATCAGTCTAGACCAAAATAAAAACACAAAGGAGAGTTAACTGAAAAACCATTTAAAAAATGGGAACTGTAATAATTTTACAGGACTCAAAGATAAATACAAAATAGCAGTAATAACTCCATATTCCATGAATCACTAGAAAGAGCTAATGGGGATAAAGGACGCCCTTTAAATAATACCAACACATGCAAAATATTCACAAATAGTATTAGCCCTGCATATGTTGAACATATGTATATGAACTCAACCAAACTGCTATATAGTACCAAAAATAAGAAAATAAATAAGAAAATGATTACCCCATGTTAGTCCATTCTCATGATGCTATAAAGAACTGCCTGAGACTGGGTAATTTATAAAGGAAAAAGGTTTAATTGACTCATAGCTCTGCAGGGCTGGGGAGGCCTCACAAAACTTACAATCCTGTGTAAGGGGAAGCAAATACGTCATTTTTCACATAGCAGAAGGAAAGAGAAGTGACGGATGAAGAGGGGGGAAAGGCCCTTGTAAAACCATCAGTTCTCATGAGAAATCACTCACTATTACAAGAATAGCATGGGGAATCACTCCCATGATTTAATCACTTCCTATGAGGTCCCATCTCCAACACATGGGGATTATCATTCAGATTACAATTCAGGATGATATTTTGGGTAGGGACACAGCCAAACCATATGACCCCCATTCAGTTCTAAATTTCAATGGGCATTGAGAGCCAAGAAAAATTTTAATCTATAAAAGAAAAAATATTTTACCTATAAAATTACTGAAAGTCTTTTAAAATTAGAAAAATGAGCATAGGTGCAAGGACATGGCTTTCATTTACTGATGGAATCATATTTAACACAGCATTTCTGGAGTGTATTTTAGAAATGAAGATCATAGAACTTGATGTACATGAATTCTGATTCTGCTGTTCATTTCAAATATTTTTGTCACAATGAAGTAATCACAGATGAGGACAAATCTTATCTATTCTGTTGTCATTAAGTGGTAATGAATGAAAACGTTGGGAAAAAATGTTTTTGGCTAACAAAAAATATTGGATCTATTTGATATTTGATATTCACAATCTATAAAGGATTGATTAAGCAAATTATAGAATGGAAAGTATATTGCAGAACAGAAAACCAACTACCACATGTTCTCACTTACAAGTGGGAGCTAAATGTTAAGTCCACATGGACACAAAGATGGGAATAGTAAACATCCCTGAGAATTCCAACAGGGGGAGGGGGAGAGAAGGAAGAGGGATAATGACTGAAAACTGCCTACTGGGTATATGTAAAATGGAATACTATATAGTTATTTAAAATAAACCATCAATTGATATCACATATATAAAATGAAATGGGTTATGCTCTCAGAGTTTAACAATGATGAAGATCTCGTATAAGTCTTGAATACAGCCAGATCTGAATTTGAATCCTGCTTTACTCTTTACCAGCCACGTAACATTGAGAAGGTTAATTAACTTTTCTATGCCTCAGTTGACTCATCAATCAAAATGGCGATATATCATTGGGTTAACAAAAAGATTAAGATATATAGTATCTTTACATAATTAATATATAATATTCCAAAGCTGTCATTACTGTCATATTTAGTAATAACTTATTATATAATTCAAAATTAATAATAATGCATTTATAGTAGTATAAGAAACAAACAATATTATGAATCATTAAATTACAAATATACATTGATGTGTAAACTGTAATAAAATAATGATATACATTATTTTTACATTTCCTTGAAAAAAAGTATGAATTGTCACATTCTGATGCCCCAAGTAAAAATCTCAGCAATTTTCCCCAAAGTGTAAATTATGTCAGCCACATTATCTATTATGTAACAAACCTAGAAACTAATATAAAAAGATTAAATACCTAAACTCTGCCAGCCTTTGAAAAAACAAGATATGGTTAATTTACTATTGAGTAAAAGAAGTAATTAAAATTGTATTCACAGGTTATTTAGAAAATAATAATGAAACACTAAATATCAGAATTATGGAGTATGTTCAAAACTGCAACGTGAGGCAAATTCAGCATCAAGTCATTTCATTATTACAAAAATGTACTAAGGTGAAAAGCAATGACAATGGAAATAAATGAAAAATAGAGAATAATTCAATTTAAAAGCAAAACTTTATTTACTTTTTTAAAATTGTATTTTAGATTCAGGGAGTACATGGGTGAGTTTGTTGCATGGGTAGATTGTATGGTGGTAAAGTTTGGGCTTCTAACCTTGCTATCACTCAAGTAGTGAACAAAGTACCCAAGAGGTAGTTTTTCAACTTGTATCCTCTCTTCTCTACCATTCCCCTTGTTGGAATACTTAGTGTTCACTGTCTCCACCCATGTAACCCAATCCTTAGTCCACACTCATAAGTGATAAAATATGGTATTTGGTTTTCTGTTCCTCATTAATTTACTTAGGATAATGGCCTTCAGCTGCATCTATGTTGCTGCAAAGGACAGAATTTCATTCTCTTTTATGGCTGCATAATATCCTATGGTATATGTGTACCACATTTACTTTATCAAATCCACCATCAATGGGCATCTGGGTTGATTCCATATCTTTGCTACTGGGAATCATGCCATGATACGCATATGAATGTAGGTGCCTTTTTGTGAGAATGAGTTATTTTCCTTTGGGTATATACCTAGTAATATGATTGCTGGGTGGAATTGTAATTCCATTTTTTAGTTATTTGAGAAATCTCTGAATTTGGGAAGTAGAATTTTAGAAAAACATGGAAATCAGAGAAAACACTGGAGTTAATGATAATGTTTAGGAACTGGTTCTTTATATGCATTAATTCAATGTTTGTAACAGGCTTTCTAGCCTAATTGAGAAAAACAAAGGATAAATCAAAAACGAAGAATATTAAGATGGATAAGTAAGATGGTCTTTCATACAATAGATATAATATCTAAAGTATAGCTTTCCATGTGTAAAATATAAGTGGCCAAAAGTAACTCAGTATATAGACAATCCAAAAGAACAGGAGCTATAATGAATGAAAGCTTTTAAAAGGTATCAGATGATTACTGCAAAAACAAATCTCTGGGATCAATTCAGTTCTTTTCATTCTTTTATTCGATATTCATTTATTTTAAGAAATATATTTTTGGGAACCTGTGAAGGCAAGATGTGGCTCCAGGGTCCAGGAATACAGACCCGAGAAAATCCCTACTTAAATAGGACAGACAAAAACCAAATCTATCTCAACAGTCAGGTGAATGCTACCTAGGAACAAATCAGAGAGCAAGTAAGAGGGAAGGAGAAGAGGAGTGACAGCAAATACATCAGCCTCTTGTTCTTTATTTATTTATTTATTTATTTATATTTTTTTGAGGAGTCTTGCTCTTTCACCCAGGATGGAGTGCAATGGCGTGATCTCTGCTTACTGCAACCTCCATCCCCTGGGCTCAAGCAATTCTCATGCCTCAGCCTCCTGTGTAGCTAGAATTACATGTGCCCACCACCTTGCCTGGCTAATTTTTGTATTTCTAGTAGAGATGGGGTTTCACCATGTTAGCCAAGCTGGTTTCAAACTCCTGACCTCAAATGATCTGCCTGCCTCAGTCTCCCAAAGTGCTGTGATTATAGGTGTGAGCCACCATGCCTGGTCCAGCCTGTTGTCCTAACACCCTCAGTGCATTATATAGTAGCTGTGTGAACTTGGGCAAGTTATCTATCTATCTATCCACAGATGGAAGCTCACTCTGTGCCAGGCTGGAATGCAGTGGTGCGATCTTGGCTCATTGCAACCTCCGCTTCCTGGGTTCAAGTGATTCCCTTGCCTCAGCCTCCCAAGTAGCTGGGAGTACAGGCACATGCCACCACTCCTAGCTAGTTTTTTTGTATTTTAGTAAAGATGGGGTTTCACTATGTTGGCCAGGATGGTCTCGATCTCCTGACCTCGTGATCTATCTGCCTTGGCCTCCCAAAGTGCTGGGATTACAGGTATGAGCCACCGCTCCCATCTCAGGCAAGTTATTATTTCAAACATTCACAGCTTTTCTTCCTACAAAATGAGATTAATAGTACTTACCTCGCAATGTTGTTGTGGGAAGTATGTGAGTTAACATAAAAAAATCCTTAGCAGAGTGCCTGGCATATGAAAATCCAGATATGTTTAACTTGAGAAAGATGAGAAGTTCTCCTTTACATAGTGTAATGTTTTTCAAGTAAGATATCCTAGAAGGATGGCAGTCTGGGATAAGTTCCAGGATAGAGAAGATTTGGTACAAAGTCCCTGAGGTGAGAGGGTGCTTGGCATAGAACAGAAATCACAAAAGGAACCAGGCAGGTAGCAGAAAGTGAGTAAGATGAGGGAAGAGCAGATAAGGAGTAAAAGAACAGCAGTACAACTTTTAGAGAGGAGCAAAAAACCTTGGAGCGTTCTCAGAAGAGGCTGTGATCTAACATGTGTTGCAGGACCATGCTGACTGCCCACTGGGGAATATACCACAGGGGACTAGCGATGGAAGCTAGGAGAAAAGTTAAATGCAGGCAAGAGATAATGATGGTGCTTGGACAAGGGTGGCAGCAGCTGTTCAGTTATACTTTCCAAGAAAAGGTACTTTCCAGATCATTACTATTTTTCTAAACCCTAAAAAAATTAGAATTTTATTTCAATTCAACAAGAAAGACCTAGTATTTCTATATTGCCAAAATCTGAAACACTAAAGTAGTATGCACATATGTGCACACATACAGACATGCCAACTTATAGCCCAATCTCACTTCAAAATCTAGGACCAATGTAGAATACAATTATAAGTTAAATGTCATCATATGGTTATCAATTGTACCAAGAGTACTAAGGTAAGAGGCAGGACTTGACTCTAGAGGTGGGGCTCAGACTCTCCAAACCAGATTGAAGACTAGATGAAACACGAAAGAGGGAAAAGAATCTCTCCATAAGACACCACCCCCTCCACATGTCAGTTTACTGTTGCCAAGGCAACATTCAGAATTTACCACCCAAAAGTTATCATCCAAAAAATGTGATCTCAGGTCTGTAATATTAAAAGTGATATTTTCCTATTTTACCAGATTTTTTTTTTTTTTGGGGGACGGAGTTTCGCTCTTGTTACCCAGGCTGGAGTGCAATGGCGCGATCTCGGCTCACCGCAACCTCCGCCTCCTGGGTTCAGGCAATTCTCCTGCCTCAGCCTCCTGAGTAGCTGGGATTACAGGCACACGCCACCATGCCCAGCTAATTTTTTGTATTTTTAGTAGAGATGGGGTTTCACCGTGTTGACCAGGATGGTCTCGATCTTTTGACCTCGTGATCCACCCGCCTCGGCCTCCCAAAGTGCTGGGATTACAGGCTTGAGCCACCGCGCCCGGCTTTACCAGATTTTTCTATACTCAGTACATATTACCTGTGCAAATTTTTTAATGATTGGCAATTTCACATTACTTATCAATAATTTATGTATATCTATATTTTATTCAGTAGTTTCAATTAAAAAAAATGTATTCTGAGGTAAAAGTCATAGATGTGTACAATAATTTAGCTTCAAAGACATGTCTTGAAGTATTGCTTATATTATGGAAGCATTAGAAACGATTTAAATGTCTAACCATAGGAGGCTCTTTAAATGAATTTTGATTCATCCAGACAATGAAATTGAATGTGTATGTGTGTGTGTCTGTGTGTGCATCACAGAAGATCACTTGTCTTAATAAAATGCTCTCAATACATTGACCAAGAAAAATATAAGTTAATTTAGAAAACACATTGTAACTCATACTATAATTTCTATTACACAAATTTTTTTTAACTATGAGATAATGTTTATTAATTTAGGCCACTACATTTTGGAATAATTTGTTACACAGCAATAAACAATGAATAGAGGTACCAAGTTCTGCTCAAGCTGTAGAAATGATCAATTGAATTTCTTAAATAATTTTATCCTTTCCCAAACCCAGCCTAAGTAACAATGTACAGACAAAAATCCCCACACTTAGCACGTAAAGCATTTATATTAAAAGCTTTCCTTGTAACTAACAGCATCTATACCAAAATACAAAGGAGAAAATATCACAATTTATTCTTTCTATGCTGCTAGTTTCTACTGAATTTAGAATATTTATTATTTGCATAATAAAATATATTTAATTATTTTATCATTTCTAACCTTTATAAACTAGGAACACAATAAAAGTTCCTGAAACAGTAAAATTTCTGAGTCTATGACTTTACACTTGTACAATGGATAACATTTTTATAGTCTCTATTCCAATAACAACATTTACATAAGAAAAAGCATAGAAAGCTAAAGACAATCACTGATAACACGGAATGGATCTCTATTAAAGCCGAGGACACTGAAGTAGGCTTATCAGTTTGTAAGCTAGTAGTACATAAAGTAAAAGTTATAATTTCTAGTTGGAGGCCCATAGAACAGGAACTGATATTTTCAAATCTACATCTATTTGGAATTACACGTTTCCAAATTATAGGGACTATAATGAAATCAGAAACATCTCAAAACCTAGGATAAATTTTCTCCAATTAGAAGTTTAAAGGGATGATTAGGAATCTCAAAACTAGCAACACAATTTTTAAAAAGATCTTAAAAATCTTCAAAGTCTTCCCCACAGTTATAATGTATTATAGTAGTACATTTATTCACTAAGCTACCAAATATTTATTAATCATAAGTTTGGGGTAAGAAAGGTGTAGGTGTTATTGATATTCAATAAATAAATGTGTCCTTCTCCTCAATGAATTTATAATTTAATGGGAGAAATAGCTAATATCCACACAGTTCTTTATGTTTACATGTGCATTTATAGGCATATCGGAGTGCTGTGCAATCATCTCCAGCTCACCTGATCTTATGGAAGTCTTTCAAACCACTAAATTCATTGGTGTGTTTTAGTTTCTATTCCACTTGACCTCAATGATCATTTTCTACACTTCCTGAAACACGTTTTTTTTTTCTCTTTGCTTCTGGGCCATTACATTTCCTTGATTTCCACCAATGGCCTCATGGACTTTGCCAGCTCTGTTCCCCTACCCATCTTCAGTGCTCTATCATGGGCTAGTTCCCCTTTAACTACACACTTCTTCTGTGTTTATCTCAATTATCCCCATGATTGATGACTCCCAAGTCTCCATCTCCAGAGCAAAGCTCCCTAGAACTGAAAGCTGACTGCTTATTTGACAATCTCATGAAGTGTCTCAGAGTTTATCCATCCAAACATAAAATCATCTTCCAACCCAAATCGACTTCCTTTTCAACATTTCCAGTCTCAGCAAACAATGCCGTCATCTTTTGGGTTGCTAAAGTCAGAAACTGAGTCATTCTTGACAACTGCTTTATGCCTCCAACTTGATTTACAGTCATCAATTCCTGTCAAGGCAAACTCTTACATATCGCTCAAGTATGTCCCTTCTCCCCAGTTCCACCGCAATTTCCTTGACCCAAGCACCAGGATCTGGAATGCAAAATTACTGTCAGAGTCCCGTGACCATCTGAGCTGCTTTCTCTCAATCCATGCTTCATACCTCATACACATTCTGTGACACAAACAATTCAAAACTCACTACCAGTTACGAAGATGAGGAAAACACATGTTCATCTAAAATGGACGTCCATGAGGGAGAAAGAGCTGAGAATGGTGTTTGATTAACAAACCAACAGGGTCTGGGTCTGTCAAGGCCACAACGAAACTTATTACTATAATAATCGTTTATGTGGTGAAAATTGCATGTAGACTAGAACACTAATTTTCAAACTTAGGCACACTTTGGAATCACTGGGGAAGTTTAAAAACACCTCTGTCTAGGTCCAACTCTTAAATATTCTGATTTCAATGAGAAAGGTACTGACATTTTTATAGCTCTTTAGATGATTTTAATGTGTGGTAAACTTCAAGAACAATTGATCTGCAATTCTGCTGAGTCTTTGTTCCCCACTGCCCTACCCCCACTACCATCACTGCTCAGGACCTTCCACTACCCCTTGAACTTTACTTTTTTTTTTCTTTTGCCTCTCAAGAAAATCTATTAGAAGGCAAGATTTGTTTTTATGCTGTTTACCTTGATAAGATTTTCTTCCTGGGATATGTACATAGTGTTTATTGAAAGGAATTTCTCTCTAAATTTTGGTAGTCTGATAAAAGAGAGCACACGGAATGAATTTAAAGGCTCTAATTTGGGATTTGTCAGCAAAAGAGAGAAAGGATAAAAGGTTTCCACCAAACGATAGCCTTGTAACCCCAGATCTCCAAATCAGCTTTAGCCAATGTAAAAGGGGAAAAGTAATATCAGGATTAATTATCACATTTTGGGTAATGTCTCATTAGCCTCTCTACCTATAGCATTTTCATTTTCCTTTCACATTTATTTAAGGTACATGACATTTTAGATGGAATAAGATTTATTCAAATAAATGGATAATTATCATATGAAACAATGTTTACTTATTTACAAATCATGTAATATTTTGCATAGAACTTTGCAACCCCAGATCCTCAAATCATCGTTAGCCAATGTAAAAGGGGAAAAAGAACTATCAGAATTATTACCACATTAGCCTCTCTGCCTACAGTATTTTCATTTTCCTTTCATATTTATTTAAGGTATATGACATTTTAGATGGAATAAAATTCACTCAATGAAATAAATGGATTATCATCACATGAAACAACGTTTACTCATTTATAAAACATGGAATATTGGGGGAAATATTGCAGAAAGTACATTTAAGAGGCAAACTTTCTCTGAACTCTAATGGGAGCCTAAGGTTACATTCATGGTATTCCACTAAGATTTTAACAACATAACTTATTCATGTATGCCCTTGGTTATTTTCTAGACTACACTTCCCCATAGATAAAGAAATATGAAGAAAACCCTTGAAGAGCATCAGGTCATAATAGACAAAATGTCTTATGCTACTGATGGATGGCTATAAGGCTATAACACAGCAATGAAAGACCCATAATGTCTACAGCAGACATGCAGAGGAGAATTTGACAGGATCCAGAATTACTTGGTCGTCTTAAAATAGAAACCTGAATATAAATGGGTAATGTTAAAATTCAAGAAAAACAAATGAATATGGTGACAAAGGGCACATAGCTCAGAGAGTCACAAGCTCACTGGCAAATGACAGAAGGAACAAAACGTAACCTTGTCTGTAAATAATCTGAAATAACATTTACTCTAGGACCAGCCAGTGATGGAACATTCTCTCCAGAATATAACACATTCTTCCCATAGATAATGGGGTTTTGTGAGGAATGACATATTCTTAGATTCTCAGAACACATAAAGGCACCCTGTATTGAAATTGTAAGTTAGAGTCGGCTGTGTTCATACAATTCAACATGAATAGGAAACAGTCAACAGGACAATTTAAATTTAAAAAAAAAATCTACTCTTATAAAATGAGCAATTTTTCTGGCAGTTACCATTGTTCAGAGAAGCTGAGTTACAGGAAAATGCCTTTTCCTTTTGATCTGGAGGCCCTATCCTCAGCAGAATTTGGGAGGATTCTCTGCCTACCCTCAGTTGTTGTTAAAGTCATGCATAATATTGTGACTCAATGGCAGCCCTGACATGCATTCCAGCCTGATCTTTGGGGAAAGTAGACTGGCTTCCTTGAACAGGCTCTTCTACCAGTTATGATAAGTAAGCTTCATCCTTGGAGCTAAAGCATGTGCTACCTGAAGAATGGGATTGAGAAGCCTACCTTATCTACACTCAGGGGCAAATAGTGTCCAGTTGATTAGCGATGCTGGCCCAGAGCAGGGACGAGTACGTGTGCTTCCCTGCACTTGCTATTCTTTCATTGTTTAGAAGGTGGATTTCTTGAACCCAAGAAACTTTAGGTATACTGAGTCTGGGACATGCTATCCAAGGTTTTGCCGATGGATAGCTGACCCAAGCATTGACTGGGTGTGTGCTTCAGCATTCCAGTAATGGTATGATTACCTTTGTTGTTTTAAAAGAAGAAAATATCAGATACAGGTGATGGGGGTATGAAGGCAGCAAACCACCTTGCTATGTATGTACCTATGCAACAATCCTGCATGATCTGCACATGTACCCCAGAACCTAAAGCACAATAAAAAGAAAAGAAAAGACTCAGAATTAAAAAAGAAGAAGAAAGGCCAGGCGCAGTATCTCATGCCTGTAATCTCAGCACTTTTGGGAGGCCAAGGTGGGCAGATCACAAGGTCAAGAGATCTAGATCATCCTGGCCAACATAGTGAAACTCCATCTTTACTAAATATATAAAAACTAGCTGGGCGTGGTGATGCTTGCCTGTAGTCCCAGCTACTTGGGAGGCTGAGGCAGGAGAAACGCTTAAACCAGGGAGTCAGTTGTGATAAGCAGAGATCACACCACTGCACTTTGGCCTGGAGACAGAGCAAGACTCCATCTCAAAA
>NW_016107414.1:3537581-3581136 GCF_001604975.1 Cebus imitator
AAAAAAAAAAAAAAAAAAAAAAGGAAAGAGAGAGAGAAGAAGAAAATGCTTTAAAAGTATGGAATCAAGCTATCAATCATTCTGGAGAATTCCTATCTATGACTGTACATTACATATTTTATGTCAATGATTTAGCTTTTACCTGAATGGATGATCTTGGGTTCTTGGGTTCTGTTCTGGCTTATGCTGTATGAAGTTCACACATTAGGAACAGCTGCTGACATTTCTATATCCAGCTGTCCAAGACTACATCCCACAGCTCTGGGAATTTTTCCTGTATGAATTACTGACCAGATTTGCAATTTAAATTTGAGATAAATCGTCTAAATTTACCAACACCAACTTTACTAACCCTGGCAAATAATAGACACCTAAAAACTAAAAAGATAAGATGTCATCTCTGTTTTCAGTCTTAGTCCCAAAGGTAGTTTATCTTCACCAAGTTCTACATTGGTGAGAATAATTCAAGTGAGAAAGTCCCCAGAATCCCATAGTACAGTACTCAAATTCAAACTCATGCCACTATCACCAGACCTGCTTGTTGGATTAGACAAGTGTTGGCATGAATGCTGTGAGCTTTGAAAATCCAAATCTCCTTAATAAAGATGCTGAATGACTATATTTTGAAATTTTTTATCCCAAAATATTCACGTACCTCCTATAACAGCTATATATAATAAGTAGTAAATTACAGTATTTCTGCACATTAAAAAGAAAATAGTACCAGATTTAGTTTGAAACTGTCTTGAAAATGCAATAGTTATTATACAAGCAACTAATTCCTTTCCTCTGGCATAGAACTTGTTGGACGAAAGTATGCTCAGATATCAGGCTTAAGAGAAATAGTTGAAGATTACATTTAAAAATGGTCTTTATGGGTATCTGCAGACTAATTCAGTAATAACTGCAAATGATAAATTATAGGTGGTAAGAAATTATGGTTGAATAATATTAAATTTTAATTTTTGGTTTAAGGGAATGTAGTTTAATACATTAGCCAACATTAAGTTAGATTTCCTTATTTCCACATGTCTTGGTATATAACTCTTTCAACTAATTTTCCCAGAATAGTTTGTCTTTCTTTTTTTTCATTTTTTTTCTTCCCTAAAATGACCTGATAGAGTACTATTTGAGCATGGTTTTGATACTAACAACTAAATGGTGACATCACAACTTTCAACTTTTTTCTTGTCTGTGATTTCTCATGGGTGACATTCTGAAAGTTGTCATCACCTTGCTCTATGATTTCTTGTGGTTCTGAATTGCTGATGATTTGAGCTGCTTAACAATAAGAACTTTATATCTTCAGGACACCGTATTCTCTCATTCAAAATATGTGTCTCTCTACCTCCCCTGAGCCAGGGACTACTCTGGGTATGGAAATAGAACTCCACATTTGCCCTCGTTAGGCTTCCATTCTTGCACCTAGCAGACAATTGATCAATATCTATTACATTAGTAATTGTGTTGGTCTATTTTAGTTGCCTCAAACTCAAGGTTTCATGGAGGGTAGGCAGGAAGCATGCAGGACTGTCAGGATGGAGCCTGATTCTGGCAACAAGAAATCACATCTTATTTAAGGAGGGAAGTCCTAGCTGATTGCTAAACTGTGAGAGTGTGGCCCCAGAATTGCCTATTTTTCCATTAGTAATTATAAGGCCGAGTACAGTGACTCATGTTTGTAACCCCAGCACTTTGGAAGGCCGAAATGGGAGGATTGCTTAAAGCCAGGAGTTAGAAACCAGCCTGAGCAACATGATGAGATCCAGTTTCTACCAAAAAACAAAACAAAAAAAATTACCCAGGTATAGTGGTATACCTATAGTCCCAGCTGCTCAGGAGGCTGAGGCAGGCAGATCGCTTGAGCCCAGGAGTTCGAGGCTGTACTGAGCAATGATCTCCCACTCCACTGTAACCTGGGTGACATAGGAAGGCTGTCTCTGAACAGAAAAATTAAAAAATTTAAACAATGATAAGAATAATTCAGATTTTTATGATAAATTTTCATTGTAAAGAAATTTGTAACTAACTACATTTATAATGAAATGTTGTACATGCAAGCAAAACAAACATGGTTTAGGGCAGATTTGGTCCAAGTCTACCAATGTGGAACTTTGGAGTAAATGAAGTTTATTTGCAAATTTCCTTCCACCTCTAACATTCTGTAAAAGTCATAAATCCAAAGCTGCAATGGGATTTCCTCCATTAGGGAGCAACATGGTTTAAACTTTCTGTTGACTAAATTGAGAAAGGTGAACTAGATGACCTTTAAATTCTCTTACAGTTCTAAGGACTTACAAGCCAAGTAAAAAAATATTAGTTAATTATCAATAAAAATATAAACTATAAGAGGAAAAGAAAAAATAACCTGTTGCTATCCCTGACTGAGTTTGTTTGAAACTCCTGCCTATTTACAGGAAATTTTAAATTTTTATTAAAACACATTTTGGTGCTCTATTGAATTAGTGAAAAATGTGAACTTTGAAATAAAAGAGTGAAATACGCCACTTTCAATTAATTCTTGCAATTGGCAAATTGTTTTTTCAATTTGAAGTATTTTAAAACATTGTAGGGAGTTATTTCATCTTTAGAGGTTGCTTAATCCACCTAGCAGTTAAAGCAAAACAGACCAGGAGTGTAGAAAACAGTTTAGAATATTTACTCTCCATTCTTTCAGAGAATCTTTAAGTCCTTGTTAAGTGTGCCTCAGAATACAAAAGAGTTAAAATGCTGACTAGTTCTAGTAAAAGTGGGTTAGGAAGACAAGAATCCTACTTACTTTTCCCATTAGAAAATAAGGCTTGAAAAGTATCTGTTCGGACAAAATAACATTTTATCTACTCCCTGGTGATCACCTGGGACTCTATCCTTGATCTACATTTTTTTTTCTTTTCTTTTTTTTATCTTTTCATTTCAGGATACATGTGCAAATTTGTTACGTAGGGTTATGTGTGTCATGAGGGTTTTTTTTTGCAGATTATTTTATAACCCAGGTATTAAGCCTAGTACCCATTAGTTATTTTTTTCTGATCCTCTTCCTCCTCCCACCCTCCAGCCTCTGATAGGCCCCAGTGTGTTTTGTTCCCCTTGATGGGTCCATGTGTTCTTATCATTCAGCTCCCACTTGTAAGTGAGAACATGTGGTATTTGGTTTTCTGTTCTTGTGTTAGTCTGCTAAAGGTAATGGCCTCCAGTTCCATCCATGTCCCAGCAAAGGACATAATCTAGCTCTTTTTTTAGGGCTGCATAGTATTCTATGGTACATATGTACCACATTTGTTTCATTCAGTCTATAATTGATGTGTATTTAGGTTGATTTCATGTCTTTGCTATTGTGAACATTTTCTGTTAATATTCATGTTTACATGAATATTAAAACTAAATCATCTATTCTCATAATTTCAATTACCAGGATAAGGACTTTAAAATATAGGCTCCTATTTGGCATTTCTTACAATATTTCCAGTGGCCATCTTACCACCGAGATGTCCCATACACATATTTCTTCTTAGAATGGGCTCTCCTGTTTCTCTAGCTCAGCTGTAGGAATCATCACATATCACCATAGAAGTCAAAGTTTTGAAATTCATCCATGATTCCTTGCTCATCTTTATTCCCATGTCTAATCAATCACCAACCCTACCTATTTTACAGAAAAGGTATTTGTTTTCCATTCCTCTGACAGCTTCCCTAGTGGCAATTATCATTATATCTCATCTGAAATATTTCACCAACTTTGTAACTGGTAGCCTCCCTCCAGCGGTGCCCTGGTAATACAGTTTTCTTCTTTCCTTTCCTTGACTACCCCCACGCAAACAATAAGCCACCCTTGTGATTAATTTGAAATGGAAAGCCGACTAGGTCATGATCTGGCTTAAAATTTTTAAAACATCTTCATCAAGTATAGGATAGAAACTCACTTTCGGAATACAACACACAGGCCCTCCTCCATAGTCTAGACACTCTCTCCATCTCTATCCTTAACTCTTACCGCCGTGGACCTCAGTAAATTACACATTACTGTAAATTCTACACACAAACATCAAATGCACACATCATGCCGATTCAAACCTCTCTGGCAACCTTCTCTCATCCCACTCTCACCACAGAAATTTCTCAAAGTATCTCTTATCCTTTAGGTGTAACTCAGGCTACCTATGCCAGGATGTGTTCTCTGACTCCAAAATATAGCACATCTTTTTAACGATGATTTTTCAAAGCAGTATGATGGAGGTATAGCCTACAAACCATAAAATATACCCATTGGAGTGAGCAATTAAATGATAATTAGTCACTTGACATGATTGTGCAACTACCACTGCAATCTAATTTTAAAACATTTTTATCACCCCCAAAAGAAACCTCATGTTTACTGGCAGTCACTCTTTGTTCCCATCCCCATCCCCATCCTCATGCAACTTCTAATCTACTTTCTATCTCTCCTGAGTGGCTGTTTTTGTGGATTCATTTCACATCAGAGGGATTATATAGCATGCAAGGGTTTTTTTTGTCTGTCTTCTTTCACTTGGCCTAACATTCTTGAGGCCCATTTCTGCTGTGGTAGTATCAGTACTGTTCCTCTTTATTGCTGAATGCTATTTCATTGTATGGATTACACTACATTTTGCTTATCCATTCACCTGTTGGTGGATACATAGATTATTCCTACCTTTTGACTGTTATGAATAATACTGTTCACTGATATTCTCAAAAAAGTCTTTAGAAGGACATGTTTTTATTTCTCTTGGGTTGACACTGTCTTAAAATGCCTAACATTTTAAGAAACTGCCAAGCTGTTTCCAAAGTGGCCTCACCATTTTACATGCCCAATGGCAATGTATGAGTTAATGGTGACTTCGATGATTATATGTATTTCCACTTCTATACTGTAAGTTGCATGCTCCCAGAAACTATCCAGTATTTCTCATTGTATCCACTAGACTTTTCACAGCACCTGGCTTCATAGCATGAGCTCAGTGGTGGTCATTAAATACATTAATAAGTGATGCTACTTATGGTGCCTACCTTGCAGAGTTTACCATAAAAGAAATCATTGTCCAGTACCAAAACTTATCTCACCACCAGCCAGATGTTAATATATCATTATTATTTGATTCAGCCTCAGTTAAGGAAAATACTGAGAAGCACTGCTTGCTAACAGCTTTCCATGCAGTAAGACAAAGATTGTGCTCTCAAGAGATTCATGTTCTTTTGGCAGAGACTACCTATGAAGTAAAGGATTTAAAACTATGTTCCTTTTAGCACATAGCTCAAGGACTGTGCAAATATTTTATTTAAAATTCAGTAAAATATGATTAGATTTTATTTTAAATATAATAATATATCCTGCCCCATCTAATATTATATGCCAAGGGATAATACACTGCAATCCAAAAATGTACTCACTCATATTGTCCGGTTAATTTATTTGATGCAACTCTGTGTATAAACTATTTTTTGCTATCTTTGTGAATATATTATCATGGTTGCATTTTAGCAGAAACTGAGTCATGCAATTATACTAAAACTCTGACTTTATCCAAAATTGGAAATAATTTTAATCTCTCCAAACTACCTTTTATTAAGAATCACACAATATCAAAGCTTGTCTTGATTTGAAGGAATTTTAAATCAGGCTTAGTTGTCAAGAAAAATCTTGTATATAGAAGTTGTCCTCTGTATAGTAGGCATAATCAGAACTTTTGTGGTGCTACACTTTCCTTTAATACCCAAGCCTATACCACACCACAGATAGTTGTGTAAGCAAATTCAAAACCAGATCTTATAAGGTAGTATAAGAAAGTAAATGATATATGGCAGCTACATTTACTTACAAACCCAGCAAGTACATTATTCACAGTATTGGGATAGAATGTAGTAGACTAAGCAAACTTCCAAAAACAATTATAAACTGAATAATTTAAACAATATTTTGAAGGAATTTGTGATAGAATGTATAAGAGGCCACCAATGCTTTCCCTCTTGTGTCCACAGCTTTATTTGATGCTGCAGCTCTTCCCATCAAAAGGTGGAGTCTATTTCTCAACGCTTTGAACATGGCTTTGCCACGTGACTTGCTTTTGTCCACTGGGATATTGACAAAGTGGTACAAGTGGAGCCATGAAAAGTGCTTGTTCATTAAGATTTATTTTTGTTCTATTTTGAAATCCTGTGATCATCAGATGAAGAAATTCAAACTAGCTTGTCGGATGAGAGACATATAGCCTATTTGCCACTGTTGACAACCTGCTGCCAGGCAGGTATGTGAGTAAGAATATCCGAGACAATCCAAACAGCATCTATCACAGGTACACAAGTAAGCCTAGCAAAAATCAGCCAAGTTAACTCAGATGAAAACCTCCTCCCACAGGAACATCACACACTGGGGCCTGGGGGGTAGGGGGCTAGGGAGGAATAGCAGGGGGTTGGGGGATTGGGGAAGGATAGCATTAGGAGAAATACCTAACATAGATGACGGGGCAATGGATGCAGCAAACCACTACCATGGCGCATGTATGTAACAAACCTGCATGACCTACACATGTACCCCAGAATTTAAAGTATAATAAATAAATAATTTTTTTTAAAAAGAAAACCTCCTAGCCAACACACAGAAGGGAGAGCTAGGTGAACACTGACTGTTAGAAATATGAAGTTCTGGGATGTGTCTGTACACAGCACTATATAACTAATACCACAGGAGAGAAAAAAAGATAGGTAGAAAGAGATAAAACCTTGAAAGAAGGGGTTCTATTGGGTGAGATCTATATTTATATGTTTGGAGGAATCAGATATATTGGTTGAAAACACCAGTGTGGTTGGAAATGGGGGAGTCACCAATTCTGCATAAAACCAGCCTTAAATGACTTATTGACTTCTAGAATGCCCAAGTGAAGATCCCCGCAAAAAATAGCCAGAAAGGAAAGTTTAGCAGACTCCTGCCCAATGTTGAGGAGATAGAGTTTTGAGTTAAAATCCTGCTAACTTCAAGGAGCTTAATAAATACTGTGGCTTTTTATTCAAAATAGTCATGCATTCAAAGTAAGGATCATATACTAGGATTAAGTGATGTACCTTTTGACTGCATGTAACAGTGATACTGTTCCAGTTTTAAACCACAGCTACACAACATTGAAGAGATCTTCCATTAATTTAGGTACCTGCTAAGGCAAAACTTATAGAGTCATTATTTTTTGGAAGATAAGAGAATTTAGAGCTTATCTAAGCTCTAAAAGTATTATCCACAATACCCACTGCCAATAAATAATTAATAGACTTCTGAAGACAAAGAAAACTGAGATCCAGAGTCAAAGGAAAAAGAAATCAACAGAAAAAGAAACCTATTCATAGATGATCCACATGTTGCAATTAGCAAAGACTTCGGTCATTTTAAAAATGATGTATCGGGATCCAATCAGCAAAGAGAAACCATCTAGTAATTTGAATATGAAAAGTTCAATATAAAGAAATTATTTAACTTTAGCAGGAGACTTGAGTAAAAGGGGATTGGCTAGTAGTGAATGATGATAATTCTAAAGAATACAGAAATAACACATATAAAAAGTAGCCACCACTTCTTGGGCTGAGATAGAGTGCTGATAGGAGAGGTCCCCTACACACAATGGCTGTGATCTTCATTAGAGGAGCTGGGGTCATGGTTTGCTGGAGAACTTTGTTAAGGAGTTGCACAACTGGGACCCTCTATATATCTCTCTGGGAGTGTCAGTGTAAGCTGGCTATAAGGCAATGTCATGGTAGAACTCACTGCAGAAACCTGAGGGGTTGCCAGTGGAAAGCTCTTCACAGGAGATGCTACATGCTACTGGTTGCTTCATGTCATACACTGCAGGAGCCAGGCAGCAAAACCACATGCCCTGCAGAGGCCGTCTGCATTGCAGAAGCTGAACGCAGCAGAAGCCCTGCATGCTGCAGAAACTACTAAGAGAACATGCCAGAACTAAGAGGAGAAACTGCTTTCTCCCCCAGCATCACTCCAGGTGTCTCTACTAAAAAAGCTTAACATAGTGCCAGCCGGCAAAGGAGAAAAATCAACAGGGCCCAATTCCATTATTACAGAGCAGACGCTGAAGGATAGACTTGGGTGGAAAGGTAATAATTAGCACAGATGATAAATGACTTGCAGAAAGAAACTGGTTTACTGCAGGGAAAGATGGAGAATTTCAAAAGAGAGATAATTTGGACATTGAGGAAAATTAAAGTCCCTAAATATCAATTAAAATGTTTAAATTTAAAATATGTATGGGTATCAAAAGGACTTAGTGTTAGCATTGCTATAATTAAAAATGTATAAATATTATATTAGTGAAATCAAAAGTATAGCCTAGTTAAATACTATTTTTAATTTTAAATGCTATTGTTAATTCATTTCTGTATTGTGAGGTTCAGCAAAGGATTTTGTTTAAAATTTCAGTTTTGTTACTTAAAATTTTAGCATTCCTGAAGTAAATGGTTACTTTCATTAGTATAAACTATTTTTTTGTTGTTTTAAGTAACGAAATCACATAATTGAAGCTGAATAAAGGAGGCTTAATTGATTATTGTTTGATTAAAACAGCAGTTTGATTTTTTATACTGTTTAAAATAATCTTAATGGTTTGATTTTCTATTGTTTTGATTTTTAGTTGTTTAGTTTTTAAATTGTTTTTACTATATTCAATGAGAAATTGAAAGTAAAGGGTCTGTTTCAGTAAATATTCCTTAGTTGCAACTTATTAAAATAAAATAAAATGAGGCTCATAAGTTGGAAGGGAAAGACATCAAATCAGACTTGGAGGAACCACGTATAAACAAGAAGAATCACTCAATAGTCCTGCTTCTGGAATGACTGAGCTCAGGCCATTTCTTCATTCATGGTACAACTCCAGTCAAGATTCAGAGTCTAACAAATAAACAAATTGACTATGGTTAGATCTCCTGACCTTCCCAGGTCCCTACCAAGGTTGATGACACTATGACGTTAGCTAAATGAAGGATCCCTTCTTCTCTTATAATGAAATAACAGGCACATGAATTTATCTTGATGGTCAAAGACAATTTCTTAAAAACAAATTGGGGTTTGGCTGCCCAAGTATCTTTCTACAACCTCTGCAACCATGTTTCTCCACCAGGAGTGATTTTAGACCCACAGGACAGTTGGAAAGAAAGGTCTGGAGACAAATTTAGTATCCTGACTAGTGGTGGATAAGAGCTCCTAGGATCTACTGGACATAGACCAGAGATACTGCCAAGCATCCTACAATAACCAGGACGGTCCCTCACTCCCTTCCCACGTATCCAATGGTTATCCAGTCCAAAATGTCAGTAGTGCTGAGATTGATAATCCCTCTCTATGGATTAATACTAGAATATAGGTAGAGCACAAAATTCTAATCTCTTCATTAGAAGACATTTAATTGATCCAGGCTACACTGTATGATGGATTTATTCAAGAAAAATAGTTTTTTTCTTGAATACCAGGCAACTCCATCCTCCCAACACAGAACACAAAAGCTGGCCATTTGGCCCTTTTCTGCCTTAAATGCCTCTTCATTTTTATCTCTGTTTACATTTGCCTTTGGATTCTTCTAAAGTGAATGAGGGAGTATATAACAATTCATGCACAAGCTCATCTTTTGAGATGAAGTTTGCTTTAGGATAAGATTTCCAAATCCCATAATATATCCCGCTAGAGCCTCAGTTAACACTTTATCCATAACAAGGTGTTTGATTGATAAATATTGGAGTAAGATACTTTTGAGCTGTTTAAGATTTCTCCCAACACTTTAGGAAGAAGAAAAAAAAAATTAAAAGCTGAAACCTGACATCAAACACCCTCCATATGGCTATTTGTACATGCAAATAAAAGTCATAATAGCCAGATCCTTATCTGGATAATTAATAGGTTTTTGCCTGCATTATCTGGATAATTCAGATATAGCTGAAGATGAGTTTGGACAGGTAATTATCCCGCATGTACACTTCTTTTACTTGGGTAGAAGCAGCCTTTGTTCTTGAGCTGTTTCTAGCATGACATTTTCAAACCGTGCCTGAGTAGTAGAGAGGTTGAGAGGGTTTCACATTTACCAAAGCTTTGTTTTCTTTGTTCTTCCAGTTCGTTTCATGCATAAGTTGGTCTAAAGGGGTATTTTTAAAACTCCAACCGTCTATCCGGCCGTTTCTGTGACCCGAGGAACTCGTCTGCTACTAATCTCACATGGAGATAAAAAGGTCTCCTGCTGTAGCTGGCCTGTTCCATGTCATGGATAAAGTTAGGTTGAACTGAACTCTGAGAGAGAAACAAGCTGGGGGAGAAAAGGCCTGTGAGAAATACTTCCAGACCCGGGACACAGAAATTAATCACATGCATCCCATATGCCCAGTGTCACAGTCCTGGTTCAAGCTGGAGCTCAGCTCGATCCACACAAGGAGTCTTGAAACTCTAAGTCAGATTGTGTTAGTCATTTCCTTAAACAATTTCCCACCAATAATACACTGGTGCTGCAAGGTCCTACACGATGGGGCTCCTGCCAGTTTCCCCAGTCACGCTCATTCTCCCTTGCTCATTCGCTCTTTTCTCTGTGGGACATTTTTCAATTCCTTGAATTTGCTAAACTCTGTCTTGCTTTACATTCTCTTCTCCTGATATCTCTTTGGCTAGCAAGGACTCCCCTTCCCACCCTGCTGCATTTCACCTGTACAGCCCTTGTTTCTCC
This sequence comes from Cebus imitator, assembly GCF_001604975.1. NCBI lineage: Eukaryota > Metazoa > Chordata > Mammalia > Primates > Cebidae > Cebus > Cebus imitator. The sequence continues at coordinate 3,548,294 of NW_016107414.1, forward strand.
TTCAAGCCTCATCCCCTACTCTCAAATTGAAGGTGGAAGACTTCCAATGGCTAAAGGGCTCTCGGTCACATAGCTGACTCACCTTGCTCAGCTTCTAAGGATGGAGGATGAAAAGTGTGCCTACCAAGTGCAACCAATCCCACTATCTTAAAGGATGTCCACCTAAAGACATCTTGCTCTTTGAAGACCCTGCACATTAGGGTCCTGTCTGTTTACACTTAGTAACTTAAGGACTTCTGCCTTAGGGGCTCTGCTTTATGCTGACCCTGAAACATCTATACATGCACACGCACACACACACACACACATACACACAGATGTTTACATCTATACCTATTTTTAAATTTTTCAATATCTTAACTACCTCTTTTTTATAAGTTTGGTGATTTTTGTGAAACAGGAATTATAGGAGAAAAAAATTAAAGCTCTGTCCTGGGACACTAGGATTGGATGCTGTGATGTAAATAATAAAATCCAAAGTAGGTTTTTTGTAAGACCGGATTCTGCAGATACTTATGCCCCTCTTTCCCCTCTGGTATCCTGAACTGCGATGCTAGAATGGCCTGGACATTCTAAGTCAGGAAAATGAGATGTAAGAAAAGAAATCCCACTTGCATTGATTCTTATCCCAGTTTATCAGTGACTGGGCCAGGGTGAGTCCTGGGTGAGTCCTCTCGGTGGGGGGGCTCGGCTCGCAGGAGTCCTGGGTTCTACCTTTCCTGGGCTCTGCCCGGCTTTGCCTGTCTACCCCAGCGATCTCTGCTGCCACTCGAATATGCATGTACCAAGACTGGCAGGTCAGTGGGGAGAAGTGCAGCCCCTTCAACCTCTGGACAGTAAGTGGTGATTCTGGGAGTGTCTGTTGGTCCCCAGGCACAAATGCTAGCTGGGCTATTGGTACAGCCTTATTGATAATGGTTTAATATTTAGATATATGAGATGTGGGCTCATTTGTATTCTTACCTTGGGCTCTGCAAATGTTGAAGGCAGGCCTACTTTGCTTACTGATTTTATTCTCTTCAAATGGAATTATTTCTTCATGTGGCTGAAGAAAGGGTTACTGGCACTTCTGGGTTCACCTCTTAGCAGGGCTGCAACTAGGCTGTGTCTAGAGAGGCAGACACACTGGGTAGAGCATTTAAGGAGACACTTATTTTCAAGCATCAGCTTTGTATTTGCGTGACACTGAGAGTCAATGTCTCCTTAAATTTTGTGCCCTAAGACCCTGAGTGACTCATTTTTGTCCCCAGTCCTACATGTTAACAACAGCACAATCAGAAAAAGAGGTAAAAGTCCTTTTCTCACCTTCAAATAATTTCAGACACTTCTAGGACGGGCTTTCGTTAGCTTGGCTTGGGTTATGGGCTAACTTTTGGTTCCTTTGCTATGGTAGTAAGAGTGAGGTACTATTATTGGCCTATCCTGGGTTACATGCTCACCACCATGGTTGTGGATGGAAGGCGATCCAGGTAAACATTCCAGAATAAGGGAGAAGGAGGGTGTGCAGGTCAAAAGAGAAAGGAATAGTCCCAGGTGCTGGAGAGGATGTGGGGAAATAGGAACGCTTTTACACTGTTGGTGGGAGTGTAAACTAGTTCAACCATTGTGGAAGATAGTGTGGCAATTCCTCAAGGACCTAGAAATAGAAATTCCACTTGACTAAGCAATCGCATTACTGGGTATATATCCAAAGGATTATACATTGTTCTACTATAAGGACACATGCACACGAATGTTCATTGTGGCACTGTTTACAGTAACAAAGACTTGGAACCAATCCAAATGCCCATTGATGATAGACCTGACAGGGAAAATGTGGCACATATACACCATGGAATACTGTGCAGCCATAAAAAACGATAAGTTCGTGTCCTTTGTAGGGACATGGATGAACCTGGAAGCCATCATTCTCAGCAAACTGACACAAGAACAGAAAATCAAACACAGCATGTTCTCACTCATAGGCCAGTGTTAAACAATGAGAACACATGGACACAGGGAGGGGAACAACACACACTGGGGTCTGTTGGGGGGAAATAGGCGAGGAACAGTGGGGGGTGGGGAGTTGGGGAGAGATAAAGAGATAGCATGCAGAGAAATGCCAGATATATGTGATGGGGAGGAAGGCAGCAAATCACACTGCCACGTGTGTACCTATGCAACAATCTTGCATGTTCTTCACATGTACCCCAAAACCTAAAATGCAATAAAAAATAAATTAAAAAAAAAGAAAAAGAAAAAGCAATAGCCCTCACAGTAGCTAACATTAAGCTGAACATTTGATGAGCATTTACCTATAATCTGCTATTTGTCATAGCTAATACCACAGGGCTATGTTTTCCATATATTGTAGGTTATTATGAGATTATGTACGAGATTACTGTAAAGAGGCTAAACTAATACTAGGCATAATGCACTTGCTCCATAAGTGCTACCAGTAATTATGATTGTAATACATGATCTCGGTATACAATGTACACAAGTTAATTTGGAGTAGCCAACTACATACACACACACACACGCACTCCTCTCAAGGTTAAACTTGAGTGGAAAAGAAAAAAAGACTGCCCATGAAGAAGGACGCCCTCTTTTCCTAATCAAGGCTCAATAGGCTGGCATTCCAGAGAATATTGTCAATTTATAAGGGAAATAATGAGCTCAGCATTCTGCTAATAAATGGGAGACAAAGATTAGTTATCTGGCTTTGCATCTGAGCCAAAACATAACTCCATGGCACATTAATTTGACATTGAGCACAGCTTTTCAATTAATAATCACTGTAAGATCCACATTGTAGGAATTCAGCAGTATATTAACCTGAATTGCCAGGCCTCTGGTATGTCATGGATCACATAATTTAGCATGGCACTGGCATTTCAGATGAAGAGGTAGAATCAACGTGAGGGCTACTTGCTGTAAATTAGCTGCACGTCCAAGAAAGTGCATGTGTTAAAGGTGATTAAATCTAGACTAGCAATGGCCAAATGCATGGTTGCATAGCAACTACCAAGTGCAACCTCCCTTCCCCCTTTTTTCTTCAATTATTACAAACAGACTATCTGGGACTTATAGCAGGGGTTTGTATAATTTCTCTTCTAAAACCATAAGGAGGTTTCTTAGAGTTTTCAGAACAAAGGTGTCTTCTTGGCAGACATTCAATAACTTGAAAGAGACTTACTTTAATGAGCTCCATTTATTCTACTGGACAGAAAAGGTTGATTTTCATAAGCCTTTCAAACTGCAGCCATGCCCTGGCAGTCACTGTATGAAGGTTTTTTGCCTGCCTTCTTATTTGTCTAGCTTAACAACGAGTAAGCCTTAAATAATTTGGCAACACCTGAATTTAAAATTTTGAAGATTCTTCTTTAGACACATCTGCCAAGTTTGCTTATTCTTAGAAACTTTTCCAGATAGGTTGATCAACAAAAAAGAAGATGCCACTTCTGGTACCACATTTGACACCAGATGTGTGTTTTTTTCCAACGCCAACTAATTCTCTAACATAAACTTCGGGCCCAACAATTCTATTCAATTCTGACACTAACTATCTGGAGTTAGCACAGACTGTGTGGATTGCACCAGTCCCACAGATTGCCCTGAATTTAGGTCCTGGCTGCAAACAGAGTACCTAGGCTTCTCACATTTCTGCCTGGTGAAATGCAAATGCTTGGGTTTCTGTATCTGTCTCCCTTCCCTCCTCCAGTTTGATAATTTCCTAGAATGACTTAAAGAACTTAGGAAAATACTATACTTATGCTTACTGGTTTATTATAAAGAATGCAATTCAGAAACACGCAAAGGGAAGAGACGTATAGGGCAGGATTTGGTGGGGAGAGACACAGAGCTTCTTCCATGCCTCCTGGCACTTTGAGGTGCTCACCAACCTAGAAGCGCTTCAAAACCTTTTTAAGGGTTTTGATGAGGTTTCCTTAGGTAGGCATGATTGATTACATCACTGGCCAATGGTGACTGATCTCAATCTCCAGACCCTCCCTTCTTCCCCAAAGTGGGCAGGGTGGGGCTGAAAGTTCCAAATCTCTAATCATGGGTTGGTCTTTCTGGGAAGCAGTCCCCATCCTGAAGCAACTTAGGGATCCTGGCTAGGAACATTCAAAAGATGCTATTATCGCTCTGAAGACCTGAAGGGTTTTAGGAGCTCTGTGCCAAAAACTGGGGACAGAGATAAAATATTTATTTTTCATTAGACCACAGTTTTACTCAACTTGCCCTCACCTCAGATACTTTCTTTGCCCTTCTCTGACATGCTTTATTACCCCAACCCCATGGACTGCATGCTCCAGCCTCCCTAGATGGCTGGCTTCCAGTTGGGTTTCCCAAGGGAAAGCACAAGACAGAGATCCAAGGGCAGGAGAGATAGAGGTCAGAATGTGTTTCCCCAAACTACTCACTCTTATAGTCTGAGATGAAAATATGTTATCCCCTAGTCCTTCAGGTCCAGGCTGGTGATGACTTCCCGCTGTTGCTAATCTCAGCACTTTAAATCCCTGCCAGTTCCCTGCATTCTGCCCACATTTATTTAGCTTCTTCAATAAAGTTTATTGAACTGTCTGAATTGGATCCTGTTTTCCACAGGCAAAACCAGATACATAATTTGTGGATTCTAGGGCAAAATGAAAATGTGGAGACTTTTATTCATAAAGCCAAAAATGAGCATAGCTAAGGGTACTAAGCTATGAAGCTTTTTCCTATATTCCATAATCTCTCCTTTGACTTGTCAGAGTGTATTTTTTCATTTGTTATTTTATGTTACTCAAAGTGAAAATAATCAAATATTTTTAAAATTATTAATATGAATTTATTCTTTTTTATATTATGCAATGGCAGTTCTAGATGCAAATATTTGAGTATTTAGCTTATACGCAGAATCACCAAAATTATTACATGATTTGTATTTTGTAGTTCATGCAAGCAGATATAGTTTGTTCTTACCAGGACGGTGGACATCACCGCAGGAAACTACCTCGCTCAGCTGTCTTTATTTCAAGCACATCCTCTACCAACACCCCTTAGCTTCAGTTTACTGATGAGTAAGAAGGGGCAGGAAGGAAAAGGAACTCTGGCTTTCCCTGTATTTCTGTTTCCTCTAGGTCATCATTTTCATCATGAGTTTGTCCAGTTCAGGAAAGTGACATGAATAAGAAAGGTTGTGACAGAATTCTTTGGTTCTCCATGTCTCTTATGTCAACCTAAATAACAAATATAGGCAGGGTGTGGTGGTGAGTACATTTCGTCCCAGCTACTTAGGAGGCTGAGGGAGGAGTACTGCCTGAGCCCAGGAGCTCCGGGTTGTGGTGAGCTATCATTGCATCACTGCACGCCAGCCTGGGTGACAGAGCAAGGTCCAGTTTCAAAACAAATAAATAAATATAGAGTGAAATTCTCTAAAAGAAAATGATGCTTATTTGGTAATAGAACCTTGTAATGGGAGTACACAGGTCATAGTAAATAATGTGCATATTTAGGGAGGCAAAGAAAGACAAAAGTTTTTAAAGAAAAATCGAAGAGGATTACATAATGGTTTGAAATGATAATCACTGGCTACAAGAACCAATAACGATGACACCAGTCTGAGGTTGGACAGATGTCCTTGCCCAGTTATTGTTTGTGTAAGGTTGCAAGAACCTTTGTGCAAGACTGGTTTCAGTAGTTTTCTGTGATAGTTTTGTTAGGTGCACAAATGTAAGAGCCTTCTCTTCACAGCCTTCTCAGACTCTGTTAGTCAGGGTTTTTAAAAAATACTAATGTCTTCATTTTTTTTTTAAATAGGGTTTTGCTATGTTGCCCAGGCTGGCCTCAAACTCCTGAGCTCAAGCAATCCCCCACCTCAGCATCCCGAGTAGCTGGGACTAGAGGTTGGCTTAAATAACTCCATTTTAATTCTAACAACTTTCACTATTGGAACACCATTGTCTTCTTTCTGAGACACAGGCAAGTTCTGGCTTAAATAAAAAGTGTGGCCTCATGGCTCTTGCTTCATTAATCATAGCTGTGATCTGGTTACCTTGTACATAAGTCCTCACTTGACATTGTCCACAGGTTCTTAAAAACTTAGACTTTAAATGAAATGAAAACCTGACCATAGGCAAGTTTATATAAAAGAGAGTTAAGTTCCTATGACCTATTACTTTGTTTGCTTATTTTCTGTTTGCTACTCTAAATGAATGTATGTTTCTTGAGGGCAGGGATTTAATCTATCTCACTCTTATTCACTACTTTAACCCTTAGCATAGAGAAAAGCAACCGGCAGGGATAGTTCTTGTATTCATGTGGAATGCATAAATATCAATTGGGACTGCTAATTGCTGTCAGCATTCCTTAAATCACTCTGTTTGAGGAAAGTTCAGGATTGGATGCTTTTATTCTTTTTGAGTTGATTTCTAAAAGAAATTATAGATGAGATGAATTAAAGACAAAGGTGGAACTTAAAGTGAATAAAGCCGTCTCTTGATAGGCAAGTAAAGTTAAAACTGAAGGAGATATTTTGGAAGTAATATGATTCTTGGTCAACAAATTTATAAAGACCTTCTTGACTTTCTATAATTTGTGAATGGTATGAAGAAAAACCCAAGTGTCACCAGGGTGAGAATTATCTCATTAATTACATCATTCCCTTTCACTTTCTCAAAAAAGGGTTTCCAAAGGAGAGAAATTCTCAAGAGAGTCATACTCATTGGGTCTCCTGGTTCCAACTTACAAGCTAGAAAGTTAAGAGTTACTGGGTATGTTGGCAGAAAACCTCTGTATTATTTTTAACCTCACTGGCTCACTATGAGAATAAATGGATGTGCTAATTAAATATGCAGTTGTATGTTGGACTGTAGCCAACTGGTAAAAATGCAGGCATCAGCAGGCAGCAGATAATTATCACTGATGAGAACCTATAAACATTGTTAAATTTTTGATTTGACTAATAAAATATCAAATTGTTCTCAACATCCTGTATCCTGCATCTGCGATTATTAACACCTTCAGACATAGAACAGTGTATTGGTTAAAAAATAACCATGAGAGCAAGGAAAGATCTAAAATCAACACCCTATTGGGAAAATTGAAAGAACTAGAGGAGCAAGATCAAAAAAACTCAAAACTTAGCAGAAGACAAGAAATAACTAAGATCAGAGCAGAACTGAAGGAGATAGAGACACAAAAAAAACCTTCAAAAAAATCAATAAATTCAGGAGCTGTTTTTTTAAAAAGATCAACAAAAAAGACCACTAGCCAGATTAATAAAAAAGAAAAGAGAGAATAATCAAATAGATGCAATGAAAAACAATAAAGGGGATATCACCACAGATTCCACAGAAATACAAACCATCATCAGAGATTACTACAAACAACTCTATGCACATAAACTAGTAAACATGGAAGAAATGGAAAAATTTCCGGACACTTGCATCCTCCCAAGCCTAAACCAGGAAGAAGCCGAAACCCTGAATAGACCAATAACAAGGTCTGAAGTTGAGGGAGCAATTAAAAGCCTACCACCCAAAAAAAGCCCAGGTCCAGATGGGCTCACAGCCAAATTCTACCAGACATACAAAGAGGAGCTGGTACCCTTCCTTCTGAAACTATTCCAAACAATCCAAAAAGAGGGAATCCTTCCCAAATCATTTTATGAGACCAATGTCATACTGATACCAAAACCTGGCAGAGACTCAGCAAGAAAAGAAAAGTTCAGGCCAATATCCATGATGAACATAGATATTCAAAAATCTTCAATAAAATACTGGCAAGCCGATTGCAACAACACATCAAAAAGCTTATCCACCATGATCAAGTAGACTTCATCCCAGGGACTCAAGGCTAGTTCAACATACCCAAGTCTATAAATGTAATTCACCACATAAACAGAAACAAAGATAAAAACCACATAATTATCTTAATCGATGCAGAGAAATCCTTTGACAAAATTCAACAGCCCTTTATGCTAAAAACCCTCAATAAACTAGGTATTGATGGAACGTATCTCAAAATAATAAAAGCTATTTATGACAAACCAACAGCCAATATCATACTGAATGGACAAAAACTGGAAGCATTCCCTTTGAAATCTGGCACTAGACAAGGTGGCCCTCTCTCACTACTCCTATGCAATATAGTATTGGAAGTTCTAGCCAGAGCAATCAAGCAAGAAAAAGAAATAAAGGGTATTCAAATAGGAAAAGAGGAAGTCTAATTGTCTCTATTTGCAGGTGACATGATTGTATATTTACAAGACCCCATTGTCTTGGCTCAAAATCTCCTGAAACAGATAAGCAACTTCAGCAACATCTCAGGATACAAAATCAATGTGCAAAAATCACAAGCATTCCTATACAGCCAATAGCAGACTTAAAGAGAGCCAAATCAAGAACAAACTGCCATTCACAATTGCTACAGAGAGTAAAATACCTAGAAATACAACTAACAAGGAACATAAAGGATGTCTTCAAGGAGAACTACAAAACACTTCTCAATGAAATAAGAGAGGACAGAAATAGATGGAGAAACATTCCATGTTCATGGTTAGGAAGAATCAATATCGTGAAAATGGCCATGCTGCCCAAAGTAATTTACAGATTCAACGCTATCCCCATCAAGCTACCAATGACCTTCTTCACAGAACTGGAAAAATCCACCTTAAACTTCATATGGAACCAAAAGAGAGCCCGCATAGCCAAGTCAATTCCAAGCAAAAAGAACAAAGCGGGAGGCATCACACTACCAGACTTCAAACTATACTACAAGGCCACAGTAATCAAAACAGTGTGTTACTGGTACCAAAACAGAGATATAGACCAATGGACAGAACAGAGGCCTTGGAGGCAACACCACACATCTACAACCATCTGATCTTTGACAAATCTGACAAAAACAAGCAATGCCGAAAGAAGTCTCTGTTTAATAAATGGTGTTTGAAAAACTGGCTAACCATGTGCAGAAAGCAGAAACTGGACCCCTTCCTGACACCTTACACTAAAATTAACTCCAGATGGGTTAAAGACTTAAACATAAGACCTAGCAGCATAAAAACCCTAGAAGAAAACCTAGGCAAAACCATTCTGGACATAGGTGTAGGCAAGGACTTGATGACCAAAACACCAAAAGCATTGACAACAAAAGCCAAAATAGACAAATGGGACCTAATCAAACTCCACAGCTTCTGCACAGCAAAAGAAACAGTCATTAGAGTGAATCAGCAATCAACAGAATGGGAAAAATTTTTGCAATCTACCCATCTGACAAAGGGCTAATATCCAGAATCTACAAAAAACTAAAACAGATTTACAAGAAAAAAACAAACAAGCCCATTCAAAAGTGGGCAAAGGATATGAACAGACACTTTACAAAAGAAGACATACATGAGGCCAACAAACATATGAAAAAATGCTCATCATCACTGGTCATTAGAGAAATGCAAATCAAAACCAAATTGAGATACCATCTCACGCCAGTTAGAATGGCGATCATTAAAAAATCGGGAGACAACAGATGCTGGAGAGGATATGGAGATATAGGAACACTTTTACACTGTTGGTAGGAGTGTAAACTAGTTCAACCATTGTGAAAGACAATGTGGCAATTCCTCAAGGACCTAGAAATAGAAATTCCATTTGACCCAGCAATCCCATTACTGGGTATATAGTGAAAGGATTATAAATCGTTCTATTATAAAGACACATGCACATGAATGTTCATTGCAGCACTGTTTACAATAGCAAAGACCTGGAACCAGCCCAAATGCCCATCAATGATAGACTGGACAGGGGAAATGTGGCACATATACACCATGGAATACTATGCAGCCATCAAAAACGATGAGTTCCTGTCCTTTGTAGGGACATGGCTGAACCTGGAAACCATCATTCTCAGCAAACTGACACAAGAACAGAAAATCAAACACCGCATGTTCTTACTCATAGGCGGGTGTTGAACAATGAGAACACATGGACACAGGAAGGGGAGCATCACACACTGGGGTCTGTTTTGGGGAAAAAGGGGAGGGACAGTGGGGGGTGGGGAGTTGGGGAGAGATAGCATGGGGAGAAATGCCAGATAAAGGTGATGGGAAGGAAGGCAGCAAATCACACTGCCATGTGAGTACCTATGCAACAATCTTGCATGTTCTTCACATGTACCCCAAACCCTAAAATGCAATTAAAAAAAGAATTTAAAACTCTAAAAAAAAAACCTAATACTTACATCGTATTGTACAATTAACAAGCTATGAAATGGAATAAAATATTTATTTTCAAATCTGATGTCGTTGTCCTTTCGTTTTAACAGATTGTATGTTGTATTATTAGCACAGGAACATATGCTTATATAAATATTGCCTATGTAAATTAGCAAAAATAAAATAATGCTAATTTATATTATCACTACCCACAGATAATTACTTTTAAAGTGTTCTGTATTTGTACCGTCTTTATTCTGCATGCATTCTTCAAAAATTGTATCACATCTCACATCTTTCATAACCTGCTTTTCTCAACCTACAATATGTTATAAACATTTCTCATTTCATCGCATATTTTTCTATAGGCTTTAAAATGGGTACATATTACTACATGCCGTGGATATGTATGATTTTTAAGTCAGTTCTTTCTGCTAAGTATTTAGCATGTTTTCATAATTTTCTATTCCAAATAATACTACAAATAAAATGTAGATGAGTACCTTCACAATCTGAAGGTAGGCAAAGATATTTTCAACCTGACGTGGAACACATTGACCATAAAAGGAAAAGACTATTTATCAAAAACATTAATTATAGAGAAAATTTCAAGATTCAAAGTGGGAGATGAGATTGTTATTACTTAGCTCTGAAAAACAATTTGTGATTCAAATATATAAAAATCAACAACACATCAATAGGAAAAGCAAGAGACACCCAGCAAAATATTTGAACAGGTACTTCACAATTGAGTTAATCCCAAAACATAGTGCCTACAAAGACACTCAACAGGACTGTCATTAGGAAAATGAAAATCAACAGCCAATACAATGTCTAAAATTCAAAGGACTGAGTACACAAAATGAAAAGTGTAGGGGCGTGAATTTGTAAAACCACTTTAGTATTACCTATTAAAACTGAATATATGCATATTTGTTATATAGTAACACAGTAAATCCACTCCTGGCTATATGCACAAGCAGAAAAAAAATCAACTATGTTATGTTTATACAATGGGATACTCTGTAGAAATGAGAAAGAACAATTACTTTTACATGCAACAATACGGATAAGTTTTATGAAGTTTATGATAAGTGAAAGTAGTAAGTAGATGTTAGAGTTTCCTACTAACCATTTTTATTCCATTAATGTAAATTTTAAACCAGGCAAAACCAATGTATGATAAACAGAGCAACAGTACTGGTTACTTCTGGGATAGGACTGATGAGCTTGGGACTTGAGGAAGACCTCAGCAGGGCAGGGTTGTTCTATATCTTGAGCTGGGTGAACGCATTTATTCACTTTGTGAAAATATGTTTAAATGTGTACATATGATTTGTATACTTTACTGTGTGTATATGATACTCGAGTACATTTTATTTAAAGAAATAATACTGCAATTAATATATCCTTAGCAGTATCCTTATATAAGTCTATAATTATTTGGAGGGCATGAATTCCTAAACATGGAAATTCACTATGCATTTAGAGTTTACAATCTGCTACTGCTTTGTTTATCAACATTTTAGTGGACAATTTAACTTATTTCATGACAGAAAAAGGGAATAGAAATCTTTAAGTGTCTGAAGATTAGATTTTATATTTTCTTCTCTACAAAAGTTCGGGTGTCATTTTTGTGAAACAGATGCTAAAATAGTCTCCTTTCCTCCCTCCTCTCAATAGAGGTCTCAGGTATATTCTCTTACATAAAACAAATACCTATCTTTTAAAAGCTCTAACCCCTAACTAAATCATAAGAATAATTAGCAAATTAGTAGGATGACTACAGTTATAATATCTCATTCTATTCTATGGCTACCATGGAAACAGTTCTACTATTTTTACCATGTATAGAGGAAAATGAGCCTTAAAAGTGATACATCAAATACCTGGCAGAGATAGGATTCAATCCTAGGACTTTGCGAATTCTGGAATCTGGCTCTTGGCGGCCCTTAAGATGATGTCATATTACCTCATCTAAGAGCATCTCACTTGATATCGCTGACTTTCCTTATCTTGAAATACCTGATGCAGAAAACTTGCAACTGTATATTATTTCTCTGCCCCTTTGAGATGTAAATCATCTTTCAGCCTCTTGACATTTTTACAACCCAGAAATCACTTTCTCAAGGACTCGGGAGTCATTCCTTGGAAATGTTATCACAAAAGATTAAGACCCTATCTCCTCCTCCTCCTCTCTGTGGGAGGGCAGGATCCTAACTTAGATAAGTGCCAATTAGCTAAAACACAGAGCCTAATGACATTGACCATCCTTTACCCTGAGGCCCTACAGAGCTTTCCCCATAGCACCTCCATGCTGAAAAACTCTCCCACCTTTTGCTTCCGTGATATTGAGTTCAATCTCTCTTCCCTATTGTAATAGTCTTGAATAAATCTTCCTTGCCTGTTTAACTCATCTGGTGCAATTTTTCTTTGAAAGGTTTTCTCAGTAAATACTGATGTCCCAATATTTCGATAATGTGGGGAAGAAAGTCACACTGGAATGTGTATTGGGAAAGAGGTGAGGTGTAGTAGAAAAAAACATAAATAATTTAATTGGAAGGAATTATTTCAGAGCAAAACCAAATAAACAGGGTTAGAGGTGTCTACAACTAGAGTTTCTCCTAAGAAGAGATCCTTGTGGCCTCAGAACCTGCTATGAAAAAGGTCAGGATAGACATAGAAGATCAAGGAATTCAAACAAGAGAAAATTTTTGAAAAATTGGAAAATGCAATGCAAAGTGTAAAAGCGTCATGGGAAGAGGCAATGTGCCTTTGTTATCTGAGCATTGCCAATCATTGCTGACCTTCCCAAGGGTGGCAGCAATGTTGATGAGAGGCTCTGGGTAGTTAGCAACAGGGCAGCAACAGGGGTAGGTGAGCACCAGATGCACTTGGGCCACCAGGTCAGCTGGAAAGGAGGCTGCAGGGGTCATTCACTTTAAGAGGTAAGCACTCATCCATTATTACTCAGCAATTGGAGTTTGTGTCTAAGCATACACAGTAGTAACACAACCCAGAGGTAAAAATAAGAATCTCTGGGTCAAATGGAATTTCTATTTCTAGGTCTTTGAGGAATCACCGCACTGTCTTCCACAATAGTTGAACTAATTTACACTCCCACCAACAGTGTAAAAGTCTTCCTTCTCACTCATAGGTGGGTGTTGAACAATGAGAACACATGGACACAGGAAGGGGAGCATCACACACTGGGTTTTGTTGGGAGAAATAGGGGAGGGACAGCAGGGGGTGGGGAGTTGGGGAGACAGAGCATGGGGAGAAATGCCAGATATAGGTAATGGGGAGGAAAGCAGCAAATCACACTGCTACGTGTGTACCTATGCAACAATCTTGCGTGTTCTTCACATGTACCCCAAAACCTAAAATGCAATTTAAAAAAAAGGAATCTCTGCTTCTCCTTACTGCACATACATTTCATCAAGGTAAAGCGTTTTACAGTTTTATGCTGTTTAAAGTGGCTAAACATACCCCAAGCACATGCTGAAGTGTTCTGACTGGCCCTTATGTTTCCTCTTTGAGAATAATGCTTTCTTCTTCTCAATACTCATTATTTTTAATTGCTCTTTTCAGGATTCTGAAACCCTTTCCTTGGACTCCTCATTATTTGTCTCAAAGTACAACCTGATTTGCTATGTTAAAGGNAAGTCCAGGTTCCATAATTTGAAAGATCAGGTCTTCTACCAAAGACTGCTACATTTACAAAGCCCAGCAGGCTGTGGATTGAAACACAGGAGGGAACTGCATAGGGCTGGAACAAAGGCAAGCAGACCACCTACCAGCTAGTGCTGAAAGAAGGCAGCCTCTCCTCCCATTTACTCTCAGGAGGCCTGCAGTGCTAATGTGGATTTAAGCACAAGGGTCAGACATTCTCCTAGTGGCCAGACCTTTGCAGTTCCTGGCTTCCTATCAAAAGGTACTACTGAACTACTGGCCTTCAAGATGAGAGAAGGACATAGGGAGGCAAGCCTGGATGGAGGATATTCAAGGATATTACAGAGAAATGTACTATGCATAGTTTGGGGTATATATGGGTCTGGTAGGGAGCGAGACAGCAAGAGAGAGAAAAGATGCTTACATACACCAGTGGATTTTGTTCCTCAAGAGACATTTGTCAAGGTCTGGAGATTTTGATTGACATCACTGTGGTAGAAAAGGAGGATGAAGTGCTGCTGGCATTTAGTGGGTAAAGGCCAGGTGTGCCGCTAAACATCCAATGCACAGAGCACCCCCTCTCTCAACCATAAAGTGTTATCTAGCCCAGAACATTCATGATGCCAAAATTGAGAAACTCTGACATAGATTAAGCTGGCACTTAATGTCCCCAGTTTCAAGAAATGTTACAAATGTTTGTACTTGTAAATTGACTGGGCCATCTGCTGGAAATAAGAATTAATAACATAATAATAACAATAGCAGTTAACATCTATGAAGGAGTTATTAAGTGCTAACCATTTTGTATTTGTTAGTTTATTTCCTGTTCACACAACAAATGATGGATAGATGGATATTACTTAATATATTTGAGGTACAGATAAGATAGCTAAAATAATTTTAAAATTATAATCCAGAAAAAATATATAATTTTCTCCAGGTCACACTGCAATTGCAGGTCAAAATAAAGTCTTGGCCTAATTCCCTGTTTCCTATTGCTCCATTCCTTTTCCAAAACTAATCTTTTCCACCATTCTTCTATAAACAGAAAATAGAGAATTATAAGGGAAAGGGCAGGAAACATAGATGTGTTTATAATATGTAAAGATATATGAGTTTGACAAGGTTACTGCGTATGCTATCTCTGTAAAAAAAAAAAAAAAAAAAACTAGACAAAAAGAGCAAAAAAAAAAAAAAAAAAATTCTGTGCACTGGCAATGGCCAAAAATGAACTTTAAAATAGCAAGCAAAATGATGAATATTTAAGAAAAAATCTAAGAAAAGAATTCATGTCAAAAACATGTAAAATTTTAAATTGTTATGAGCAAATCAGGGAGAAGACATAAATAAATAGTGAAATACACCATTAAATAGTAGAGAAAAATAGCATAAAGATGTTAGATGTCTCCAAGTCAAACAAATTTTAATGTAATTTTAGTAAAACTATAGCATTGTTCTTGTCACTTAACAAACTGACTACAGGAATTATAGGAGTCATGTGGAAGACCAAATGCTATGGCTTGGATGTGGTTTGTTCCTGCCAAAACTCATGTTGAAATTTAATCCCTAATGTGGCAGAGTTGGGAGGTGGAGCCTAGTGGGAAGGGTTTGGGTCATGTGGGTGGATCCTTCATAAATAGATTAATGCTTTCTCTGGGAGTAAGTGAGTTCTTGCTCTCTCAGGAATGGCTTAGTTTCTATGAGGGTGAATTGTTAAGAGTCTGGCTTCCTTGGTTTCTCTCTTTTTTTAAATTGCATTTTAGGTTTTGGGGTACATGTGAAGAACATGCAAGATTGTTGCATAGGTACACACATGGCATTATGATTTGCTGCCTTCCTCCCATCACCTATATCTGGCATTTCTCCCCATGCTATCTCTCCCCAACTCCCCATCCCCCGCTGTCCCTCCCCTGTTTCCCCAAAACAGACCCCAGTGTGTGATGCTCCCCTCCCTGTGTCCATGTATTCTCATTGTTCAACACCCACCTATGAGTGAGAACGTGCGGTGTTTGATTTTCTGCTCTTGTGTCAGTTTGCTGAGAATGATGGTTTCCAGGTTCATCCATGTTCCTACAAAGGACATGAACTCATCGTTTTTTATGGCTGCATAGTATTCCATGGTGTATATGTGCCACTCTCTGGCCATGTAATCTCTTTGCACACACCTGCTCCCATTCCTTTTTCCACCAAGGCTGGAAGCAGCATAAGTCCCTCACCAGATGCTACAACTCAGACAGGTATGTTCCAGCCACCAGAATCATAAGCCAAATTAGCTCATTTCTTAATAAATTATCCAGCCTCCAGTACTATGTTATAGCAACACAAAACAGACTAAAAAACCAAATTATCAAAGTAGCCAATATAATTCAGAATAATAAGACTAAGTGATTTTTTTTTCCAGACTCCAGCTACCAGAACTAAAAGTGCAGAATTGGCCTGGAAAGAGAAAGATTAATTGATTAGAAAAGGGAGCCCAGGAAAAGATCCAAAGATATTTTGAAGTTCAATGTCTGATACTGAACTGTAATTGCACTAAATAGTATTTAGAACATTTATCATTTAAAAATAAAGCTGAATACACAGACATAGAAAAAATGGACTTCATCTTACAAGGGAATATATGGAACTATATTTATGATTTGGAGGCAGAGAAGAATTTGTAATGTAAAATATAATAAAACACAAACCATATCTTATATATCATATATTAACTTGACTACACTAAAATTAAAATATTCTGTTTGTCAAAGTATGTCTTAAAAGTTTAAAGATAGGCTGTAGATTGAAAGAATATATTTGTGTGTAATATTAAAGGATTATAAGAATTGATATCCAGAGTTAAAAAATAAACCTTCTAAACTCAAAGAGAAAAATAAAAACTATCCAAAAGAAAAATAGATAAAACATAAGTACAGGAAATTTACAGATAAAAATGCAAATAAACAATAAAAATATAAAAGATGGCTTAAGGAATCTTAGAGTTGGAGGTCTCATGTTTAAATCTTTAATCCATCTTGAGTTAATTTTCATATACTGTAAAAGGTAGGGGTCCAGTTTCAGTCTTCTGCATACAGCTAGCTAGCTATTCCAGCACCATGTATTAAATAGGAAATTCTTTTCCCATTGCTTATTTCTTTGGCTTTGTTGAAGATCCGATGGGATGGCTGTAGGTGTGTGGCTTTATTTCTGGGTTCTCTATTCTGTTCCTTTGGTCTACGTGTTTGTTTCTGTACCAGTACAATGCTGTTTTGGTTACTGTAGCCTTACAGTTATAGTTTGAAGTCAGGTAACATGATGCCTCCAGGTTTGTTCTTTTTGCTTAGGACTGCTTTGGCTATTTGAGCTTCTTTTTTTGTCTCCATAACAATTTTAGAATAGTTTTTTTCTAGTTCTGTGAAAAAGTATGTTGATAGTTTAACAGGAATAGTATCAGGTATGTAGACTGCGTAGGACAGTGTGACCATTTTAATGATATTGATTCTTCCAACTCATGAGCATGGAGTGCTTTTTCATTTCTTAGCATCATCTGTGATTTCTTTCAGCAGGGTTTGGTAGTTCTCCTTCTAGATTTCTTTCACCTCCTTGGTTGGATATATTCCTAGGTATTTTATTTTTTTGTGTGTGGTTATTGTAAATGGGGTTAAATTATCTATTTGGATTTAGCTTGAAAGCTATTGGTGTATAGAAATATTAGTTATTTTTGTACATTAATTTCATATTCTGAAACTTTACTGGAGTCATTGATCAGTCCCAGGAGCCTATTGGCAGAATTTTTATGGTTTCTAGATATAAAAATGCATTATCAGCAAAGAGAGATAGTTTGACATTTTCTCTAGAAAATCTAGGAAACACCATTGTGGATATTGGCTGTGAGAAAGAATTTATGACTAAGTCCTCAAAAGAAATTGCAACAAGATCCAAAATTGACAACTAGGACCTAATCAAACTAAAGAGCTTCTGCATAGCAAATGAAATTATTAATAGCATAGACAACCTACAGAATGGGAGAAAGTTTTCGCAATCTATGCATCTGACAAAGGTCTAATATCCAGAATTTATAAAAAATTTATACAATTGAACAAGCAAGGAACATTTAGCCCCATTACAAACTGTGCATAAGACGTGAACAGATGCTTCTCAAAATAAGACATAAAATCAGATAAAAAACATACAAAAAAAGTTAAACATCACCAATCATCAGAGCAATGCAAATCAAAACCACAATGTGATACCAGTCAGAATGTCTGTTATTAAAAAGTCAAAAAACAACAGGTGCTGGCAAGACTACAGAGAAAAGGGAACACTTATACATTGTCGTTGGGAGTGTAAGTTAGTTCAGCCATCGTGGAAAGCAGTGTGGGGATTTCTCAAAGAAATCTTAAGAACTTCCACTTGATCCAGCAATTCCCTCACAGGGTATATATCTAAAATAAAAATAATTGTTTTACCAAAGAGACACATACACTCATATGTTTGCTGCAGCACTATTCACAGTAGTAAAGAAATGGAATCAATGTAGGTGACCATCAAGAGTGGACTGAATAAAAAAAAAAATGTGGTATACATACACTACGAAATATTACGCAGCCATAAAAAAGAATGAAATTATGTTCTTTGCAGCAATATGGATGCAGTTGGAGGTCATTTTCCTAAGCAAATTAACACAGGAACAGAAAATCAACTACCACATATTCTCACTTATAAGTGGTAGCCAAACATCAAATACTCATGGACACAAACATGGGAACAATAGACATTAGGGAATACTAGAATGGTGAGAGAGAGGAAGGTAAGAGTTGAAAACCAACTATTGGGTACTGTGCTCACCACCTGGGCGACAGGATCAATCACACTGCAAACCTCAGGATCACTAAATATACAGATGTAACAAACCCACATATATGTCCCCTAAATCTGAAATTAAAGTTGAAATTTTATTTAAAAAGCTAACTCAATTTAATTGTAATTGAATAAATGCATATTAAAATTGAAATGAAAAACGATTTTATATCCTATGCATAAGCAAAAATATTTTAAGTCTAAATACCATCTATAAGCAAGGATGTTACATAGAGAAATTCTTATACACTGCTGGTAGGTACAACTACTTTGGAAAAATTGGTACAACTACTTTGGAAATCAGTTTAGCAATATTTAGTAATGCTGACATGAATATCCACAACTCTGCAATTATCTTCTGAGTTGTTTATCCTGAAATTAAAAAAAAATTCATAATGGTCTGTAGCAGCATTTGTGTAAAAGATATCAAGAAATTAAAAGCCCATCAATGGGAGAATGGATAAATTAAGTTGGGGGAAGTCACACAATGGAATAGTATATAGAAATTAAAAATAAATGACCCAGAGGTTCATGTATTAATGATATATTTTTCAAAATGTCAAATGAAAAATATGCAAGTCGCAGAAGAGTATATACAGATTATGCCACGTATACATATTAAAATATGCAAAACTATTTCACATATTGCTGAGGAGGCTTACTCCTCATTAGGAAAATTCTAATAATGAACACAAATCCAGTGACTATCTCTCAGTGTGCCAAAGGAGAGAGAAAGAAATGATTAGTGAACACAGAGACTTCAACTGAAAGGACAATAATTTATTTTGAAAGTCTGGTAGACACATAGGTGTTATTATTTATACCCTCATAACTGACATCTAAAAATGTGAACAATGAAACTTCTAAAATCTTACCAACCTCCCCTACCTCAATGACATCTGTTGGGCAGTGATGTGGGAGAGCAGCATGCAAAAGAAAAAATTTCCTGCCATTTCCTTTGCTTTTAGAAAATTTGGTCTGCTTTAGGCAATCAACTTTGCTTGGCTTTACAGGTTTTTCAGTGGATGAAGCTGACGAAGCAGGTGTGTACCTAATGTGTTATTCTCAGACTTGATCCTGTCCTTGGATAGAACCCTCGTCTATGAGGTTCTGGTGGACAGGCTGTCTTTTGTCTTTTGTTTCTTATAATACGATGTCTCATGGATATTTCGAAGGACAGTGGCTCCATAACTCTGTTGGAGCCTGAGACAAAGGAAATACATGGACTTTTGCATGCACTTATCAAATATCCTCCCATATTTTAAAGCAAATGAAAAAAGTTAATAAAAGCTGTACAGCAATAACAACAACAACAACAAAACCGCAATTACATACAAACCTCTGTGTTGCCTGATCTGTTCCCACACCACTGTCAATCCCCAACAGCTCACCCTGTGGGGGATGTGATGGTGACTGCAGGCCCAGGAACAAACAGCTGGCTGCAACTAGATAACAATCCATGTCATGAAGTTGATTGTCTTTGTTTTAAATACATCGTTTGTTCATCATAAATTTTTGCATTAATTTTGATTCTTAAAAATTATTTCATCAATTTTATTTATCTGGCTTACTGAATATTTGGTGCCCCTGAAATTTTGTGCTCCAAAATGAACACCTCATTTGCCTTACCCTAATCCTGGCTCCATCAGGGATCCCAGTTGTCTTTCAGAAGAGAGGGTCTCCAGCAGCAACTAAAAAGTCAAACACACTGTACCCTGTTCTGACCTAAAACACGTCCTGTCTGAATTATGCTCCTCAGTCTGGCATTTCCTCCATGAATATTGAAGTCTGAAGCCAGTGGCTAAAGTCACCTCTATTGTCAGTGGTTTGAGCTGCATTTGCAAAGGATATATCAAAGCATATAATTGAGTAGATATAAAATTCAAACAATTAAATTCAATTAAAGTAGCATTTATAGAGTGTCTTCCATGTATAGGACACAGGAGTGAAATTGTTGGCCAGTGGGGAGGACATACAAGGTTATACTGGGTCGCTGTAGTCACTATTACAAGGACTCTCTCAAGACACTCATACTGTAGTGGGGAAAACATCTTCAAACATTCTATATGTTTATGGCCTATTATTCTCTGATTTGCACCAACCCCAGCCCTTGTCTGAAAGCCTATTTATTTACTCCAAAGATCACACACAACTTTCTTAAAGTAAAAATCAAAGATAGCAGTTGCTCAGCACTGATATTTTTCAGGGTTATTTCTAGAAATGAAGGATACACATAAATCAAGAAAAAATAACATAAAATCTGCCCATGATTTGATAAGAGTGGTAGCAGGTAGCAGTTCAATGCCTAGGGTAGGCTCCAAACCCAGGCTTGAAGGAATATCAGGAAAGTATTCCTACTGGAAGTAATGATCAAGGCTTGAAAAATACATAGGAGTTAATCACTGGAATGGATGCTGCTCAGGGAACATTTTTTAGGAGGATAGCTGACACGTAAAAAGTTGAATAAAGAAAATGAAAGTAGCTCTTCCATTTCTTAAAGTAGGTAGAATATCTGCAGAAAGTGAGAAGAAATCAAGTTGAAGAGATAAGAAAGGTCCAACTGTGATATAGTGCCATATTGAGTCTGAAGTTTGGAACTCATCTCGAGAAAATTGAAGTCACTAGAAGATTGTTAACCTAAGGTAGGGATTAAGAGTAGGAGGTACCATTGTTAGGCTTGCTTTTCGGAAAGATTACTCTGAATGCATTTTGGTGGTTGGGTTTCATGTTACTCTAGTCATTCTTACTACACTCCACGAGGGATGACTGGTTGCTAGCAATCTTCCTTCCAAAGGATTGTGGTGTCTGTAATTAGGACGTGGGAATGGGAATTGAAGGCATGGAAAGAAATCCATCAGCTGCATTATACAAGACATTAGATATTTGGGTGAAGGCAAGAGTTCATTTCAAGGGTAACATCAATATTTCTGGTTTAAGTAGCTCAGTGATTACAGGTATTATCCACTGGCATAAAGGGCAGAAATAAAGGAACAAGATTTTAGAGGGGTGCTAATGAGTTCACTTTAGAATACAGTGAGTTTTAGGTACCTGGGAAAGCGAATGTTAAGCATGCTGGTGGATATGCTGATGGGTCGTTGCCTGTGTGGTCAGAGATATAAATGACCGGATTCCATTAGTATACAGACAACACTTGAATAAATGGAAGAAAATTATCCTGTTAATCCTGGGATTTTATAGAATGAGAACAGATGAGGACCTGGTACAAAACCCAGAGAAATATCAAGGTTTAAGGGATATGACTGAAAGTGTGATAGGCAGTATTCGGAAATGCTAAAAGAAAGAAAAGAATAGAGCGTATCCCAGCAACTATGGAAAGGTAGTGTTTCCAAGAAGGAAATGAAACCTATACCATGAAGGGTTAATGTTTCAGGCAGGTGTTTTCAAAGCCTGCATATTCTAAATAAAGGATTGACTCCAAACTGGCTTCTAGGAGGTTGCCTCTGAGCCCTGAGAATATTCTGCCTGTTAAGAGTGTATTAGTGTATCTAAAAGTTTGGGCCACACCAGATAGTTCATGCTAACAGTATGATGTATGGTGGGTGCTTATTTTTGTGAGTCAATGCCTTTGAATCAGCTTATATTACCCTGACCTGTGGCAGGGTGTAGGGAGGAGTTGGAGGCTGAGTAGCTAAGGTCAGTCACATGGGCCCTCCATTCCTATGTGACTATTCCTACCAATAAAACTTTGACATTAAAGCTCAGGTGAGCTTCCCTGGCTAGCAATACTGCACACATTACTGCTAGGAGAATTAGGCACTGTATTTGTGATTCCACTAGGATAGCGTGGCTCAAAGTTTGTGTCTGGTTTCTCTTGCACTTAGCCATTTGACCTTTTCCCTTGGCTGATTTTAATCTTTGTCTTCTTGCAGTAACAAACCATAACCATGATTATAATATATCATATTAATAGAATAAAGAACAGATGTCAACATGACCATTTCCATAGCTGCAGAAAAGGCATTTGACAAAATCTAACATCTTTGTATAAAAAAAAAAAACCAACAAAAGAAGAAATTAAAAAAAAAAGCCTTTAAAAGAGTATCCACAAAACCCACAGCTAACATACTTACTGTCAAAAGAATAGATAATTTTCTCTACGATTGGGACTAAGACAAAGATGTCTGCCTTCATCACTTCTATTTGAAGATAAACTGGATATTCTAGTCAGGGATATTAGTCAAGAAAAAGAAATAAAATGCACTCTGATGAAAACCCAGAAGTAAAATTTTATCTATTGGTAAAGAAACACAATTTTAGGAACACGTAGTCCATTTTCCGGCATTAAGGAAAGCTAAAAGTGCTGGACATTAAAAATAAAACAAAATAGTAAAACTATGAATGGTAGAGAGAAGGCAGACAAGCCAGGGATCTTGGAACCCAAGAGAGAACAATGTGGTGAGTTCCCTCAGTTTTCTTTTTAACTCATTTGCAACAGACTTGTTGCTGAAGAAACTGCAAATCCCAAAGTATCAAAGACACAGGCAAGAAAAGCCCCAACCAAAGCCTGCTGTCTCTGGCCAAAGGATGGTGGTTGGAGCACCCAAACAAGACAGAAAACTTTTAGATAATAATTTCTCTACTCCAGCCAAATACCATAGAAAAAGACTCTGTCTTCACTGTCGCTCCACCAGCGAAGGTCAGGTGGGGAGCCTAGGCTTTCCCACTCAACAGATTGTAATAAGGTACCTGAATATCCTACCGTGGTGATGTCAAGGAACACCAAGTGGGAGACCAGAGTTTTCATCCCTCTTCTTCCTACAGTATCAGTGGAGATGACATGGGAAGCCTGGACCTCATCTCCTACTGAAAATAGTGAGGCACCCCCTATTCACTTGGCTGGACAGAGTTAGAGGTCTACTAGGGTGTCAAAGTTTTCTCTACTTACCACAGCAAGGAGATCTCCTGCATGCCAGGATACCACTAGAGGCCACTGGGGATCATTCACATGGTACTTCTACTCTACCAAGCCAAGGATGTATCCGTGGAGGGCTAGTGGGGAGCCAGAACCCCATCCTGGTCCAGCTTAGTTATCAGTGAAGGCTAAGTGGGGAAACTGGACTTTTACTTCTACCTGGCAGTAATGTAGCTTCCCTTTTTTGCCTGCCAAAGAAGTGGCAGAGGAAGTAAGCTAAAATGAGACAGTTAATTGTGATTGATAGTTTCACCAGGCACGGTGGCTCACACCTATAATTCCAGCACTTTGGGATGCTGAGGCGAGCGGATCACGAGGTCAGGTGTTCAAGACCAGCCTGGCCAACATGGTGAAACCCTGTCTCTAATGAAAATACAAAAATTAGCCGGGCATGGTGGCGGGTGCCTGTAATCCCAGCTACTCAGGAAGCTGAGGCAGGAGGATCATTTGAAACTAGAAGGCAGAGGCTGCAGTGAGCCAAAATTGTGTCACTTCACTCCAGCCTGGGTGAAAACGAAATTCCATCTCAAAAAAAAAAAAAAAAAAAAAATTGATAGTTCACAACATTCCCCAAATGTCCAGGTTTCAACTGAAAATACCCATCATTCCCAGCGGCAGGATGATCAAAATGTGAATTAAAGGGGCCAATTAATAAGTGCCAAAACCTAGATGGAAAAGATATTAGAACTATCTGACAAAGATATTAAAGTAGTCATCATAAGAATGCTTCAATGAGCAGCCACTAACATACTGGAAACATTTTTTTTAAACAGAAAGTTTCCTCAAAGACATAAAATGTCTAAGCAAAGAACTAGATATATAAAGAGAAACCAAGTAAAAATTTTTGAATTAGAAAATAAAATAACCAAACATTTTTAAAACTCAGAACATATGCTTAAAATAAGGGGGAGAAAAAAAAATAAAAGAATTCATAAACTTAAAAATGAACAATGGACATGACTCAATCTGAACAACAGACAATACAGAGACAGAAACAGCAGCAGCTTTGGGCATCTGAGGAACCAAAACAAAACATTTCACATTTAGGTCAGTTGAGTCCCAGAGGAAGATTAAATGGTGGAGCTGAAAAGTACTTGAAGAATAGTGTCTAAAAATTTTCTAAATTTGGTGAAAAATACAAATTAAAGTTTCAAACAACTGAGTGAACTGCAGATTCGATTAAAACCAAAGAAATCCATCCCAAGACATCCCATAGTCAAATTTCTGAAAATCAAAGACAAAGAAAAAATCTTAAAAGCAGTAAAAGAAAAATGTACTTTACATATAGGTGAAAACAATTCAAATGGCTGTAGATTTCTCAAGAGATAATCATGAAGGACAGGGGAAGTGGCACAGTATGTTTCAAGTGATGGAACAAAATATCTGACAACAGAGAGTCCTTTATCAAGGGAAAATATCTTTCAGGAATTGAGGGGAAATCGCAACATTCTCAGATGAAGAAAAACTAAGAAAACTTGCCACTAGAAGCTCTTCCCTAAAAGAATAGCTAAAGGAAGTTATCAGAGAGGAAATGATAAAAGCAACTCAGAACATGAAGAAAGAAAGAACATGATAAGCAAAACAAAGGCCGTAGAATAGGATTTACTTCTCCTCTGGAATTTTCTAAATTATATTTGATAATAAATGCACAGATTCTAGCATTGTCTGATGTGTTTCTAAATGTGTATAAAGAAAATAAGATACTTATATTATAAATGGGAGAGGTAAAAGAGCATGAAGAGAGGTAAGGTTTGTGTACTTCACCCGAAATGGTAAAGTAAGACCATTAGATTGTGATAAGCTGTGTATACAGAATGCGATACCTACAGCAATCATGAAAAAAGCTATATGTAAAGAGATACACCGAAAAACACTCTCGATACAAATTAAATGTACCAGTAACTCATAGAAAGAAGGAAAAAGAAAACAGAGAAATGTAGAAAAGGTAAAGCCTTGACAATCATAAAATGAAATAATAATTGCATTTTGTCAAAATTTAAAACATCTTCTCTATAAATGACTAAGAGGAAATACTTGCAAATCATATGTGTGATAAAGTTTTAGCATCTAGAATATATCCAAAACTCTCAAAACTCAATTTAAAAAAAAATGCAAATAGAAACTACGCAAATACATGAGAAGACAGTTTAATAAAGAGGATGTTTATCACATTGTGGGAGCTAAGCTGAGAGGACAGAAAGGTATAAGAATGACGCAATGGACTTTGGGTACTTGGGGGGAAGAGTGGGAGGGGGCGAGGGATAAATAGCGTGCAGCGTATACTGTTCGGATGATGGGTATACCAAAATCTCACGAATCACCACTAAAGAACTTAGTCATATAGTATGCAGTACCTACAGCAACCATGAAGAAAGCTATATGTAAAGAGGTACACCAAAAAACAGTATAGATAAGTCAAATACCACCGGTACCCCAATAACTTATGAAAATAAGTTATTTTCCAAATACCACCTGTACCCCAATAACTTACGAAAAAATAAAATTACAAAAAATTGAAAAAAGAGGATACATGGAGGACAAATAATCCATGAAAAAGTATTCTACAACATGAGCTATTATGGAAATGCAAGGAAAACTATGAGATCTTCCCACACGCCTATCAGGATGCCTAAAATAAAAATAAAAATATTTTTTTTATTTGGTCAGTAGCAACACCAAGTACTGAAGACACTGGATGACTCCCCTGTTGCTGGTGGGCATATAAGTAGGTACGGCCACTTTGAAAAAGAGTTTTCCTCTTAATATATTGACAGTATTGACCTGGGAAATAGCAGTTTCAGCAGTTTGGAGTTACAGAAGACAGCAAGTTAAAAAGAAGACTTTGAAAGCTATGGAAGTAGAGAAAGTGATTATAGATATTTCTTCCAAGAAAGCTGTAAATCTGGGAAAAAGAAGAGAAGTTGACTCTAAAGGAAAGGAGAGACCAAAGCTGAAGAACAATATGGCATTGGTAAAGATTCTTCTCTTTTTCTTTATTTTTTTTCTAATAAAGAAGACTTGACTATGTTTATAAGCCAATAGGAGAAAACCCTGGGAAAGGAGGTTGGTAATCCAGTAGAAAGATAAGGTGAAGATGAAGACTGGAGAAAATGATACTGAGAGAACGTGGTAGTGTCCCCTTTGCCTCTAAACAAGAGACAAGAGGATGTTGTTTCCCTGAATCTTGAATTACAGGGGGAAATTAAAATTTCCTTTTAAAGCTAAGAGAAAAGTACTTCTCTCTGGTCTTTCATTACTTCTGATTACTGTCAACATAATTTTTACTTCATTTGAGTAAAGAATGTTTTATCTCCATCTGTTCTTTATTTTATTTAATTAATGGATCACAAATGACTAGCATGGAACTTTTCTCCTCTGGCAGTGTCACGTGTCATTACCTACATCACATTTGAACTGGCCACCTCTCTTGTTCCAAGAAAGACGCAAGCTATTATCTTTGCCATTGATCTTTCAGAATGAAACAGAAACTGAGAATTTATGTTGGTCTCATTTGCTAGAAAACCACCTCCCTATTGGTGAGCCATGAAGCCCTAAATGCTGGAAGTGTGGGTTAGGGTAAGGTTATACTCAACTCCTTTCTCCACCTCCCATGAAGAGACAGGAGAATTGGTTCCAAAGGGAAACCACAAGAATATTTTCACTTTCCTGGATTACCTCAAGTTAACTTAACCATGCGCATCCCTCCTGTCAGAATACTCACTGTTTGTTCAAGGAATATCATTGCTTTCACTGTGAACCTTGTGTTAGGTAAATTACATTAGTAAGCATAGCAAGTCCCAGGCTGAAAGTTCTACATTGCCCCATCTATGCTAGTCATAATGTAAAACCGTTCAAAGCTCACACTACAAGGCAAACACTGCACGCCAGCTCCTGTCCCCTGATGGTTACAGTGAAATAATAATAACTATGATGATGGTTATGATGATGATATAAACCATTACTTCCTTATAATATTGATTCATTACAGAAAAGGCACAGTCAACAGGTGTAAAAAATTACAATTTCTAAACCTATCTGATGCTTAGTTCCTGGGCCCATCTTGGGTAAAAGATGGAATGTAGTCCATAGGATAAATGTAAATCACTTACAATGAACCAAATGCTTAGAGTGTATTCACTTAATAAATGACTTCCTAAAACATGACTACTTGTTTATTAGTCTGTTCTCATGCTGCTAATAAAGACATACCCAAGACTGTGTAATTTATAAAGAAAAGAGGTTTAATGAACTCACAGTTCCACAAGGCTGGAGAGGCCTCAGAATCATAGTGGAAGGCAAAAGAGAAGCAAAGGTACATATTACATGGTGACAGGCAAGAGAGCTTATGTAGGGGAACTCCCTTCATAAAACCATCAGATCTCATGAGACCTGCCCCCATGATCGAATGACCTCCCTCCCTACCTCCCTTTCTCCCACTACAAGTGGGAATTATGGGAGCTACAATTCAAGGCGAGATTTAGGTGGGGACACAGCCAAACCACATCAGGTTTTAGCTTAAAAATAATCAGCAACTCTTTTTACTTGTTCAATGTCAACTGATTTTTAAAAGCCTTGTTCAATGTTAACTGATTCAATGTTTACTTGTTCAATTACTTGTTCAATTACTGATTCAATGTTTACTTGTTCAATGTTTACTTGTTCAATTCAACTGTTCAATGTTTACTTGTTCAATGTTAACTGATTATTTTTGTATTTGAATATTTCCACTTTTGTTTGCTCTTTATTTTCTAGGTTTAACGCCATTCTTCCCATATACTCATTCCAATACTCAACTCCAGGCAGGTTATTAGTTCTTTGAGCTGTTCCTCTTTTCTATGTGTTTCATTTGCATAGCTGGAAAGCAAGAAAGAAAAAGGAGGAAGGAAGGAAGGAAGGAAAGAAGGAAGGGAGGGAGGGAGGGAGGGAACCACCTTCCAATAACCTCAGACTTATTTCCTTGCACTTCTAAACTATACAAAGAACAAACTTATGATGATTGCCTTACTTATTCACTCTTTTTGGGATGACTAAGAATTCTTCATAAATTCATAGCCCAAGTATAAAAGGGCTCTGCCCTGTGGGAATGAGACAAGTACGCTTGAAAGTCATTTATTTTGAGAATATTTAAGAATACCTTCCAAGGCAATCCAAATCCTCAGGATTGCTTTCTGCAAGTGTTGGCAAATACTGCTGAATTTATATTCAGTGGGCCAAAGATCTTCATAGCTTTTAATCAAAACACACACACATACACACATACAGCCTATAATAACTTGCCTTTTACATTAGACCTTTCTAATTATGTTTTCTCTCCAGTCTCCAGACCTTCAGATGACCTAGCTTATTTATGTCGTTTTCCCTTTGAACACAGATTCTTCTTGTTTGAGTATATCTCAGGGGAAAGCCAACTTTCTGTAAATAGCCAGACAGTAAAAATGATAGACTTTGAGGCTCACACAGTTGCTGTCACAGCCACTCAATTCTGTGTGGTAGCATGGAAGCAGTCACAGACAGCACATAAACAAATGACTGTGGCAGTGTTCCAATAAAACTTTACTTATAGACAGTAAAATTTGAAATGCGTATCATTTTCATGTGCCAAAAATATTATTTTTGGTTTTACCCAATGATTTACAAATTGCAATAACCATTTATTTAAAATGTTCAGAGTTCTTCAAAAATGGGCATCAGGGCAACTTGGCTTGTCAGCTCTACTTTTCCCACCCTTGTCATAACTGCATATCTGACTTATTTTAAAAGTAGGAAAGTCAAAAGCAGAGGAACCAAAATTTAAATTCAAGTATCCAATATTTCATTGTTTACACTTTTCATATGAAAGACACAGTTTTATGACAGCAACAAGAGAAATCTTTTATTTAACCTGGTGTTTCAAATGGGCAGTTATTGATGAATTGAACGTGCTTTACCTCTGAAACACCCCTTGAGATAAATGAACATTCTCATCTTATATCATGAGAGTATACATAATCATTAAATTTCCATACCATTTTGTCCAAATTATTTGTTTTATAGAGTTGGAACTGAATGTTTAAAGAAAATAAACAGCTTACCCAATGCTACATAGATAGCTTGTGTTGAAAATAAAATCTTTTGACTTCTAAGGTTTGTCATTTTTTTTCTAAATGATTTAACTATTACTGTCCATAATGGTGACAGAGACGAGAGACCACCACCACCATTTTTGGAAATGGAATAATGGCATATCTACATTATGCTACTGCTCCAAATACTAGTGCAGTTACTATAGAATGGAAGAAACGTAGCTGGAGCATAATTGAGAAACTGTGGGATTATTATTATTATTTTACCAACATACTATTTTGGCTGTGGGAAAAATTTGTAATTCAAAGACTTAATACAAATTGCTGAGAAGTAAAGGATTGCCAAGTTTAATGATACTGTGGGGTCATTGCTGAATTCTGCCAGACTGGCTTCTATGACCTGCATCACCAGTACTCCCTTGCAATCTAGCCAACTAGAGGCACAAAACACATACTGGAACAAGGGAGCATTTTATATATTTATTTATTTTTGAGATGCAGTCTTGCTCTGTTGCCCAGGCTGGAGTGCAGTGGTGTGATCTCAGCTCACTGCAACCTCTGCCTCCCAGGTTTGAGCAATTCTGCTGACTCAGCCTATTCAATAGCTGGGCTTACAGGTGCATGCCACCATGCCTGGCTGATTTTTTTTTTTTGTATTTTTAGTAGAGATGGGATTTCAACATGTTGGTCAGGCTGATCTAGAACCCCTGACCTCATAATCTGCCTGCCTCAGTCTCCCAAAGTGCTGAGATTATAGGTGTGAACCACTTAACCTGGCAAGGGAGTATTTTAAAATCTAGTGCCTTCATGCTAACCTCAGTATGTATAGACTGTATTCTTCCACCTAGGAAAAGCACGATTTCTATGACTCATCTGCATCTGGAAATAGCTCTCTGTTAGAGTTCTCCAGAGAAATATAACTGGAAGGAGATTATGATAAAGAAGATGGAAAAGATGATGAGGAGGAGGGGGAAGAAGAAGAGAGAGAAAGAAGAAAAAGGAGAAGAAGGAGAAGGAGAATAAGGAGGGGGGAGGAAGGAGGAGGGAGGAGAAGGAGGCAAAGAAGAAAAAATATATACATATATGCATATATAGGTATGCATATATCTATCTATCTTATCTATCTATCTATAGAGAGAGATTTATTATGAGGAATTTTCCCATGCAACTAAGGGGGCTGGGAATTCTCATGATCTGTCTAATACAAGCGGGAGACCTGATAGTATAATTTAGTCTTAGTGCAATGACCCAAAAATCAGGGCATCCAAATTCCAAACCAAGTTCCAGAAAAGATCAAATGAGATGTTCTAGCTCAAGTTGGCCAGAAGGAAGCAAAAAGAGAACATTTCTCCTTCCTTTGCCTTTTGTGTCATACAGGCCCTCAATGGATTTCAGACTGTAAGATGTCAATCCACACTGGGGAAGAAATTCTACTTCACTGAGTGAACCCGATTCAAGTGATAATCTCATCTGAAAATGCCCTCACAAACATACTCAGAAATAATGTTTAATCTGAGCACTGTGTATGTCAACTTGACAGGTAAGCTCCCTTCTGGTGGTCCCTCATATCTAAAGGTGCATAGGTTCCTGGCTTGGTTAGTCCTTGTGTATTTCTCTTACTTACTGTTTCTCTCTAATCAGCCTACATCTTGCATTAATAGTTCATTCATTAATTCCTAATTATGTCTTCCAAATACACCATCTGGTCCCCATCAAGACCTATTTGGATACAAAGCCAGGGAAATTATAGATTCAGAATACACTCCCATCATTAAAAAATAGAAATAAACTATAATGTCATACTCTAATAAAAACACGGCAAACTCTATCCTAATCATTCATCTTCATTTTATAGCTTCTGTGGAATCTTTTTATTAAAGTTATGCATGACACTAAAAACTAGGTATATATTTTTTCTATGTATGTATGTATGCACATCTATAGATCAGAGTATTAATTAAATCACAGGATACTAAATGGATTAAAAAACAATAAAATATCAATTATTAGCTAGTAAATGCAAAATAACAAAACAATTATTTAGGCTCTAGTAATTCCTTTCCCTTTATAGATAGAATGTCACAATTGATTGCTTTAAAAAAGAAGCATCTGTCTCTCCCAAGATTAAGTAATCACCTATTGACAGTCTCACAAAAGAAACAAAAAGATAGCCAGAAATGGGTGAAATGTTGAAATCCATTGCTTAGGTCATAACAATAAAATCTGCTTAAAAATTAGGCATTGAGACCAGGTGTGGTGGCTGATGTCTATAATCCCAGCACTTTGGGAGGCCAAGGCAGGAGGATCACGAGGTCAGGAGATTGAGACCATTCTGGCCAAAATGGCAAAACCCCATTTCTACTAAAATTTAAAAAATTAGCCAGGCATGGTGGTGCATGCCTGTAGTCCCAGCTACTCAGGAGGCTGAGACAGGAAAATCGCTTGAACCCAGGAGGTGGAGGTTGCAGTGAGTCAAGATTGTGCCATTGCACACCAGCCTGTTGACAGAGGGAGATTCCGTCTCAAAAAAAAAAAAAAATTAAAAAAAAATAATAAAAAAATAAAATAAAATTATGCATTGAGAATGTTACCCTTACTCTCTAACTAGACGCATACATAAAGCTTTGGGATGAGACCATAAACTATATCCAGCTTTATTGAGTCAGAGACAATAGTGTTTACCTCTTCAAAATTCTGCCTTCTCTCTTATCTGTGATGTTGTCATAGCATCTGATTTCCATCCAAAGGGTCTTTGTCACTGACACGACATCTGAGTTACCTTAAACACACCACGAAGTTCACCAAGAATGGCCTTGTGACACCAAGGAGGCAATATTTGGTTCAGCCAAATCTGCTTAGTTCTCGTCAAAATTAAGCTATCCTAGATCCCCTTGGGTGTTAAATAATTATTTTTGGAACTGTGTCCTTTTAATTTTTCAAGTTTCTTTGATCACAAGATGGTGATAAATGACCGAGGTATGAAGCGGGAAAGCAGCAATTTTTGCAAATGTGCCTTTTCCTCATTTTTCAATTGTACAGATACAATTATAATGTAAATATGGAGTGTAGGGATAAGAGTAATCATATGTGTTTATGAGTGCTATAAATTAATACATCTGTAACCGCTGGGTCTTCTCAGTGCCCACTACACACAGACATG
>NW_016107414.1:3581521-3588244 GCF_001604975.1 Cebus imitator
GCACACACGCACACAAAGAAGAACTATAGATTTGGCTTCAATAGCCTAAATTGTTCATTATACTTTCTTGCAAAGGAACCAAGAGAGTGACTTTTGTCATCACATCACTGCAAAACTTCCTAGAAATTCTATTTGGGCATTTCTTTTCTGGAACTTTCAAGTAATTCAGCAGTTATTGTTTGGATTTTTTTCTGTCTTTGTTTTTGATTCATTTATCAGTGTGCTCCATGCCTTGCACTTGGTGCTATGGCAAAACAGTCAGTGAGACAGTCACAGTCTCTGCCCTCACAGGGCTCTATTTTACAAGAATGTAAAATTTCTTTCATGAATATCTGAACTCCAAAATGCCTCTCGGTTACCCAGTCTGCCATTAAGACCTTTGCTTTTTCTCAGGATGTAGGTTTATGATTTTTCTTCTGGCAAGACACACCCTCTTCCTCACGTCACCAGAGCTGGCTCTGTCTTGATTTCTCTTTCCCGCCTTAAAAAGGTGGTCAACCAATAGTAAAAAGGGGAATTTCTGGGAAAAGAAAGAAGAAAGACTAGAAACATTTCTCTTTGAATAGTTTCTTTCTTCATGGCACATATATGATAGTTAAAATTTATATTAAAACCAACCTCCGAAGCACTTTTTTAGAGCTAGAGACTATGCTTTCATACAGACTAATGTAGCCAGTGATATCCAGTAATTCTACTTTGTTCAGATTAAGCTGAAGTTCCCTGAACCTTCATGGTATCAATTCCTTTAAATGTATAGGACTCAACCGCTAAGACACTGGCTCATTGTTAAATGCTATAATAATAAGGACATTCCAGGCAACTTGTCTGAAGGATTCTGAGGATTTGGTCCGATAACACGTAATCAGTTCAAAAATGAACTTCTCCGAGTCTCTAAAATTACTTCCTAGGATGTAGGGGAACATGGCAAGACGCAGAAACAGTAAGCCATTGATTAAGTAGGGGACATAATACCTCTGTTTTGAAGAATTAAAAAAAAATTAAGGGGAGCCATCTTTCTCAAAATTGTTGTTAGGTTGGTACAAAAGCATTTGTAGTTTTTGTCATGACCTTTAATGGCAAAAAAATAAAAAATAAAAAAACACTCACAATTACTTTTGCACTAACCTAGATTTGGAGAATATTTGGTATGGTGCTAGCTAAACTTCCACTGCTTTGTGCTCTGACACTGCCTAGAAGCAGTAGCTCCCTTGCCCATAGTGGAGACCTATGATCCGCTTGCTCGTCATTTCTTTTGGTGAAGGAAGCCTTCTCTTACGGGTGATTATTTGTTAAAGGGCTCTAACAACCCACCACAGAGTTCTTCTGTGACTCAAACTAGCCATTACATCAACCCTATCATGAGCACAAGCTTGCTTTTATGTTTTGGGTTTGTTGGTTTGGTTTGCTGCTGCTTTTTTGCCAGGCATGAATCTGCGATGAAACACAGCCTTGCATTTTTTGGTTATTGTTTACCTGTTTTTAAATAACTAAA
This sequence comes from Cebus imitator, assembly GCF_001604975.1. NCBI lineage: Eukaryota > Metazoa > Chordata > Mammalia > Primates > Cebidae > Cebus > Cebus imitator. The sequence continues at coordinate 3,583,014 of NW_016107414.1, forward strand.
CTCCATACTTTATTTGACTTTCACAAGTATTGCCACTAATATTCTTTTTCTGTTCTAAGATCTTCTCCTCCTCAGGATTTTGTATCACATTTAGTCATCTTATGTCTCCTTAGTCTTTTTTGTCAGTGAGTTTCTCATATTTTCCTTGCTTTTCATGACTTAAGTAGTTTTGAGTATTATTGGTCAGGTATTTAGTAAAATATCCTTCAATTTGGGCTTGTCTGATGTTTGTTGTTTTGCTTAGCTGAGTTATGGATTTGGAGGAAGAATGCCACAGAAGGGAAGTGCCCTTCTCAACACATCATATCAAGGGTACATACTATACTATGACTTATTCTATAGGATGCCAATATAATGCATTGCATATAAATGAGGCAGTTTTGCCAGGTTCCTCCATTGTAAAGTCACTGCCTCACCCCTCTGAGCCTGCTTTCTATATTCTGCTCTTGGAAGCAAGTCAGTACGTGCACACCATGCTAGGGGAGAGAGGGAGGTGGCATTTCCCTGGGCTTTTGAGCAGAAAGAATAGTGCAAGTCTAGAAATACAAGGACCATCATTTCCTGCATGAGTAGAAAGGGCCTGCAAGATACTGAGGCAGAAGAGAAAGATGAAGCAAGGCATGAATTCTCGAGGACAGTATCGGGAAAATAAAATCCTGCTATGTTGAAACCAGGTTGATTTTTTAACTTTTGTTTGCACGAGCCAATAAAATTATTTTGCTTGATCATATTGGAATTGCCTTTCCCCCACAACTAGGACATTTGTTATTCACTTTTTTCTGCCCTTTCTTCCCTCTGTAATGCTAACGCAAATAAAAAAGGAAGAAATTCTCACTGCACTGCACTGTTCCATGGAAAACCAAACAAATTTTTGTTAACGAGGTTCAGTAAGTTTTATTTTGAAATGGAAGCCAAGCTTAGTTCATTTATCACAGAACAAAGTGATTATATACAATATTCCTTTATCCAGGACTTACTTTACAATTTCTGGTGCCACCCAGGTGTATGTTGTGTTGGTGAAAAGAAAAGGATGATTTGAGAAAAGCAAAACATTTTTGATTTTAGTCAGTAATTCAACCAGCTATGGCCAAGCAGTAGGCTTAAAAGGAACCCTCATTACCATCTCAGCTGAGATATTTTGCATGAATATAAAATATATTCCTAAGATTATCTCTAGAAAGTAATATTTGCCATCCTCTCCACATGCAAGGTTGAACTTGCCAGAGAATTGGCAGGAGTGTCTGTCTTCATGTTTAATATGGCTTTATATAATGAACTAATTTAGAAAAGTCTATTGGTCGTAATTGTTATTTTTATTACTGTTAGAGCAACCCTTACACAGTCTAACTGAATCTCTCTGCTAATTCGTAAAACTACTCATTAGCCTAAAATATGCTGACAAAGGTAACTGATTGTTTTAGTTAGGATTACTTGATATGAAAGGTTTAGATCAGTTCATTAGAGCACACATTCTATGTTTGGTTTTTGTTTTGTTCTTTTTGTCTTTCTGGGCATAGATGATTACATGGTAAGCCATGAGTAAGGGCATAATTCCTTGATGGTCCTCCCCAATTTTCTGAGTGAAAAAATATGCATTTCAAAATAAATACGACTGAACAATATTATAGAGGCAACTTTGCAATAATGTGTTCCATTACCCCCATTGAACATAAGGTAAAGTGGGTTAGATTAGTCACATTCCTCATTTCCTGTCGTGGGCTTATCACTGGCTGTTTCAAAGCCCCTGTGCTACTTCATTCACATCCTTTTCTTCATCGCTCTAATTCCTCACCTATTCTCCAATAGGCATTTTATCTAACATATTTGCCATGTATTTCTTGCCTATATGGACCTTTGCAAAATGAGGATGATTATTTTAAATGTATGTATTTTTAATTTTATCATGAAAATAATTCCAAAGTATCAGAAGTAGAGAAAAGGGCATAATGTACTCCTGTATACCTATCACCAACCAACAACAATGATCAAATCACCATCATTGTTGTATTACCTATACCCTCACTAAATTCGCCTTGCTACTGGCTTATTTTGAAGCAAATTCTAGGTATCATTTAATTTTACCCATAAATTCTTTAATATGTATCACCAAAAGTTAAGGATACTTATTAATGACAGAATAATATCAAGATCACACCCAAAACAAAAGTAATTTCTTGATATCATGAAATTTCCAGTGTTGATAAATTTATATACATTATACATATATAATATATATGTTATATATAACATGTTATATTTCATGTTATATTTCATTATGTCCCTTAAATTTCTTTAAATAAAGATTTGTTTCTTCTTTCTTTGTGATTAATTTTTTTAATGAAACTGGCCTATTGATTCAATACAGTCCCCACAAACTGGATTTTGTTCTTTGCCTCCCCATGATGTCATTGAATGTGACTCTGATCAGAAGTTTGATTTCTTTTGGCAAAAATAAATAGGAAATGTACAGGTGTCATTGCATAATTCCATCAAGAGGTACCAAATTAGTAGTGAAATCTGTTTTTTGTTTTTGTTTTGTTTTTGAGACAGGGTCAAAGAAACAGCCTGGAGTGCAGTGGAGTGATCTCTGCACACTGCAGCCTCAAACTCCTCTGGCTTAGGGAATCCTACCACCTCAGCCTCCAAGTAGCTGGAACTACAGATATGTACCACCATGTCTGACTAATTTTTTGTAGAGATGGGGTTTCACCATGTTGCCCAGGCTGATCTCAAAGTCCTGGGCTCTAGTAATCTGCACACCTCGGCCTCCCAAACTGCCAGCATTCCAGGTGTGAGCCACCATGCCTGGCCTCTTTTTAATATATTAATGGCCATTTATGACCAATACCTAGATTCATTATTTTTAATGACTTATAAAATCTTATTAATTCTACAGATCCTTCTTATCAACTGAATATGTCTAAAAAGAGAATTGTTTTTTCTTATAGATTATAGGGTTACTCTCGGATGCTGTTTGAACAGATGAGGGAGGTTAAATGCTTGATTTTGCCATTAACTTACATATTTTTATAAAATAAATTTGGTTCCCCAATCTGTAAAGCAAAGCAACGGAGTTTTAAAGAATCATTGTGAATTCATGGACTTGTAGCATATTTAACTTATTACATGTATTATCCATATTGACACTCAAATTATTCCACTTGTAGCCTCTTAAGTTGCCTCCCAAATATCTTTTCTTTGATTATGATTTTTGTATAATTTGGTCCTTCAGAAAAATTCAAAGCAGCTTTATTGAGATGTAATTCACATACCTTATATTTTGCCACATAAAGTATACTATTCAGTGGATTTTACATACAATTGTCCCTCAATATCCATGAGGAATTGGTCCCAGGAACTCCTGTGGATCCCCAAATATACAGATGCTCAATTCTCTTATATAAAATGGTGTAGTTTTGCATATAACCTACACACATTCTGCCATATACTTTAAATCATCTCTACATCTGATAATATCTAATACAATGTAAATTGCATGAAAATGGTTGTTATACTGTATTGCTTAGGGAATCATGACAAGAAAAACGTCTATAAATGTTTAGTAAATATGCAGCTATTCTTTATTTTCCAAATGATTTCAATGTTTGGTTGAATTCGGATGCAAAACACAAATACAGAGGGTTGACTGCATTTGAAAACCTGTGCAGCCATTATCGCAATCTAATTTTGGAAATATTTTTGCTACCCCCAAAAGAAACTCTATACTGATTAGTAATCTTTCTCCATTCTGCCTTCCTTTACAGACCTAGGCAAGTATTACTCTACTTTCTGTCTCTAAAAGTTTGCTTATTCTAGACACTGCATATAAGTAAAATAATACAATATGTAGTCTTTTGTGACTGGGTACTTTTATGTAGCATAATATTTTTAAAGTTCATTCATGTGTAGTCTGCCTCCATACTTCACTCCTTTTTATTGCCAAATAATATTCCATCATATGAACCTAGAGCACTATAGTCATCCGTTCATCAGTTGACAGAGATTTGGGTTGTTTCTACTTCTGGCTATTTTGAATAATTCTGCTTTGAACATTTGTGTACATGTTATTATGTTAATATATGCTTTCATTTCTCTTGACTATTTACCTGTGAATGAAATTGCTGAGAACATCAGACTGTTTTCCAAAGTGACACACCACTTTACATTCCCACCAGCCATGTATCAGGGTACCAATTTCTCAACATCCTTGCCAATACTTGTCATTATCTGTCCTTTTGATTACAGCTATCTTCCAAGTTTTGAAATGACATTTTATTGTAGTTTTAAGATAGTATTTCATTGGTCATATACTTGAGTGAATGAAAATTAACTGATAAGCTCTCAGATACCTAAGACCACATGTGTTCTTTGCCAGTTAGAAATCTGAGGCATTCCTACCACTTGTCATTACATAATCAAACTTCTTGGTAATTTTTAAACATATAATAAAAGAGATATAAAATCATCCTTGATTTAATCTGGATTTTGATAACTTTGCAATCTTGGAAATTTTTCATACTTCCATATATACATACATAGCTATTTAATAAGACATTAACTGTAGGAATTGTAATAATTTAAAAGACACTTATATCAGGTAGTAAAGACACAATATTAAAAAGTTCAATTAGGTCTGAGGTTTTATGGACCATGAATTAATGGCATTGGAGGCGCCACAAAGCTAATTAATTTGCTTAAAGTAGTTAAACAAGAATATGGCCAAGTCAAGACTACCTTTAAAATGATTAAAGATGCCAGTGTGACAGGGCAATGTGATTATATAACTAGCATGCCAGCATCAGTTGTTAGGGTGAGGTCCTGGTTTTGCCTTGATCTGACAGATTTGGGGACAGAAAATAGGAAATGAGGAGTCCAGTAAACACAGTTGAAGGTCAATGAGAGAGGTACAGCTGCTGCTTCCAGTTAGGCATTTTTATTTAAAAGACACCAATACTATTGGTTAGCATTTTTCAGCAATGCCTTTGAGCCAGACTATGTATATTCATCCATTTTCATACTGCCCAAGACTGGGTAATTTATAAAGGAAAGAGGTTTAATTGACTTCACAGTTCAACATGGTAAGGAATCCCTCAGAAAAGTGGCAGTCATGGTGGTAGCTGAAGGGGAAGCAACATACCTTCTTCACAAGGTGGCAGGAAGGAGAAGTGCCAAGCAAAAGGGGAAGAACCCCTTATAAAACCATCAGATTTGGGGCCAGGTGCGGTGGCTCA
>NW_016107414.1:3588842-3601701 GCF_001604975.1 Cebus imitator
AGTGACATGCCTAGGACCTTGCTGATCCCCAAACCACTTTAATAATAAGAGAGAGAGTGACAGGCTTGAGATGACGGAGTGCAAAGAATGAAGTTTGTTCTTTATCTAATACTGATCTTCTTGTGTCAAGATGAGGAAATCCAATGCCCATAAGGTTTTCACTATGGGTTGGCACTGTGTTAAGAACTTTACATTTAAAAATTTACTGAATTTTTGCCATTAGGTAGATACTATTAGTAATTCCATTTTGGAAATGAGTAAATGGAAGCTCAGAAGTAAAGTGAAATCTGCAAATTCCCACAGGTACTAACTTAAGTGGCAGAACCATTACATGGATGGATACCTGTCTGACTCTTTTACAGCCTTCCACGTCCAGATATCAATTAAACCCTCGCAGGTAATTGGAACGTAAACAACTATAATGATGTATCACATTTTGTAGATACTCAGGTTACTCCTCTGTAAAGGAAGGATAATAACTTCCAAGCTATAAGAAGTAAGATTAAATAATACAATGTAAAACAATTAACACGTCAGCCAACTACTTTCCATGATCCTGAAATAAATGTTCTGTTCCTTTTGAATATATGCCATTTCAATCACTCATTCATTTATTAACAAATATTCATTGAATGACTCTGGATAAGCAGACTACAATTCATTGGGTTAGTAAATAAAGCCTGTGCAGATGATTGGAAAACTTGTACTTCAGTTCCCCTCTCCCTTACCTGAGCAGAGAAGGCTAAAGAACATTCTTACTTTTTGTTAAATAAACTAATGAAAAATGCTCTAAAAACTATGCTTGGGAGACAGTACAATGTAGAGAAAGGGTGCTGGACAAGGAAGTATGATACTTTGGGCAAGCTACTGAGCCTTTCTATTTTCCACATCTGTAATATGCAAATGAAAACTAATTGCATTGTATTGGGAATTAATGAGTTAACATATCTGAAGCACTTAGAAGAGTAAGTGGCAAAAATGTAATTGTTCTCTCTGTCCCCTTTTAGAGCTACTGCCTGGGTTTTAGACCCAGCTCTGCCATTTTCATGATATTTGATCTTGAGCAAGTGACTTCTCCTTTTCGAGCTTCAGTGTCTCTTGCTAAAAACTATATTGATGAACCTTAAAAAGTGCTTAATAAGCAATTACTCTTTGCCAGAGATTCTTCTAAGCACTGGAGATAAGATCATAAATAAGATATACAAGGCCCTTGCCCTTATAAACTTGGCATAATAAGAAAGACAAAATAAGCAATAAGCATATAAACAGTGAACTGCTTTCTTATTATGAAATGTGTACAAAACATAAAAAATCCAGAATGATGTGGGAGAGAATACTGGTTGGGAGTTGGAAGAAGCTTTCCATAGGGAAGACCCCTCCTTAACCCCAAGAAATTTGTGTTGAGACAAATGATAAGATGAATATAGCCATGCAAAATCTGGGAAAAGACCATTTCAACCAGAGGAAATTGAAGGTGCAAAGCACAAGCAAACAGGTATTTTGCTTTGAAAAAAGAAAGCCAGAGTGTGAAGTAAGTTTAAATTTACCTCCTTTTCTTCTTCCAGTTTCTATTTTACACCTTCAAAAAATCTCCAAGCCTTTTTTTTTTTTTTTTGAGACTGAGTCTTGCTCTGTTGCCCAGACTGGAGTGCAATGATGTGGTCTCGGCTCACTGCAACCTCTGTCTCCCAGGTTCAAGCAATTCTCCTGCCTCTGCCTCCTGAGTAGCTGGGATTACAGGTGCCCGCCACCTCACCACAGCTAATTTTTTGTGCTTTCAGTAGAGACAGGGTTTCATTATATTGGCCAGGCTGGTCTTAAACTCCTGACCTCGAGATCCTCTTAAGATGTAATTGACAGAACTGGTTTATATTTATAGTGTGCAATATGATGCTTTGATGTATGTATGCATTCTGAAAAAATTAATTCAGACTAATTAATATATCTACCACCTCACATACTTATCTTTTTTGTGGTAGGTGAGAACATTAAAGATCTGCTGTGTCAGCAAGTTTTGAGTTTACAAGATAGTATCATTAACTAGCATTACCATGCTGAACAATAGATCCACAGAACTTGTTCATTCTAACTGTAAGTTTATTTTTCATATTTTAACACTTAAAAATTATAACACTTCTGCAGTATTTATTGAAGGCAAGGTGAGATAATGTAAATAAAATATCACAAACAAGATTTGGATATATTAAGTGATCAGTGTATGTTTTCACCCTCCCCAGGTCGGTGTTAGTAACTCATCATCTAGCCTTGAAATGGCACATCCTACACCTACATTTTACAGAGAACAGGCTTGTGTGGTGCTTTTTTACTTTGTGAGTATCACTCATTAACATGCTAGGAGGGACGCTAAATGACTGAAATCTCTTTGTGATTTGTCTTTCCAATCCTGTTCTAATTTAAAGGTTTAATTCCCAACCCTGTCATCATCTCCTTTTTAAGCTTCTTGCTTAAACTGGCACAAAGTCAAGAAAGGCTTCTAGAAAATGAATAGGTACCAGAGAAAGTAAAATTAGATGTCAATGCATTAAACTTTTTTCTCCTCATGGCTGATCATCACAAAATATCATAAAATCTGTCATAATAAAGGGCAATACCTTATAAATGAGCTGATGAGGCATAAAAGGATGAAGATAATTTATATTCAATCAGCCAATGGGATGGAAAAGTTGTTCCTTTGACAATACCCAACTTTTTGTTGTTTACGGACAGCCCAGGAAGAAAAGCTAAACAATAGTGAATTAACTTGTGTATGTAATGATTCCAAATTGACCCATGACTTAGAAAGAATTAATACTTTATCTGTTAGGGGTTCAAAAAAAGCCATCATCTGTCATTTCTGTTAATCTCAACATTTCAACACCTCTTAAAAAGTCATGGTATTGAGTGCTTCAAATTCCAACATCGTTTTGCCATGCCTAATAATGAGTAACAATATCTCATTCATGCTTTTATTGTGATTAGGCTGATAATGGCAATAATAACTACTTACTGAGTAGTAGGTATATGTCAGGAATCTTATGAAAGACTCTCACATTTCTGGCAGGGAGAGCAATGACCGCCCACTCTCTTATTTGTTCCCCTGCGTCTGCTAACTTGGTGACAGTTGGGCAATGCCACATGACTAGTTCTGGCCAACAGCTGTGATGTGGGTCACATCAGACTAGACAGTGAATATAGCCAACTCTCTAGATGTTTGCTGTTTCCCTTCAGCTGTGAGATCCCCTATCAGCCCAAGTCCATGAGTTATTATACGGAGCAGAAGCTTTGCCAACTGCATTAAGCATGAGACATAGTGACAAGTAAATCTTTGTTGTCTTAAACCACAGAGGTTTGAAAGTTCAATTGTTACTAAGCCATAACCCAGCCTATCCTGACCAATAATATAATATAATTGAATTCCCCCAAACAGCCTTGAGGAAAGCACTGTGATAATCTCTTTTACAGAAGAAGAAACTGAGGTGCAACCAATAACATACTCAGACTTAAACAGCTGTTACATGGAGAAGCTTAAAACTGATATCAAATCTGAGGTTATAGAAACTCAATTCCTTGCAAAGTGACAGGATGATATTTATCTCTAGACTGCCATGGTTCAAATCTGGGTGCAAGCCAGAATTAAGAAATCTTGGGTAGCTTACTTAACTTCTCTATTCCTCACATTTCCTGAGCTAGAAAATGATGGTAATACTAGCATATGTCTAACCAAGTATGTTATGAGAAGTGGGAGTGTTGATAGATGGTAAATGCAAATAATTGTCGTTGGCATATAAAGTTCAGTTATTACTGCTATTGTTAACCATATCTATCAAAGAACCAGAAATAAATCATTTTTCAAAGGAGAACATTCTTATATGCTGGAATCCCAAACATCTATTATTTTACAGATTATACAATTGAGGCCCCAAAGGTTTGCTAAGTTGTTCAAGGTCACAAAACAGAAGAAAACCCAGACCTCATTTCTTCACAGTCTAATGGGTTTTCCACTTCATTTTGCTGATTCCAGCTCTAATGAGGTCAACATTGCAGGAAGAAGATGGAGATAAAAATTTTTCATCATTTTCAAACCGATTTGCATACAAGTGGTTTCTTCCTCCTGCCAAAAGTGCTGATGAGCACCTTGCTTATCATCTTAAACAGTGCAGTTTTATGAAATATAGCAGATCAGTGAAAAGCTACACTCCAACTAATGAAGAAATTGATTGTTGCTGGCTTGAAGGCAATTGCCTCTCCTCCATTTGTCTTCAGTGTGACATTATGACACCCAGGAAGTTTTGCTGGCTGTGTTAAGATAGTGGTAAGGTAGCAGAAGTTTAGCATCCCAAATAAATAATGTAGTCTTCTTTAAAAAAAAAAAAAAAGAAAAGACAGAAGGTTGTTGGTGGGACTGTAAATTAGTTAAACCATTGTGGAAGACAGTGTGATGATTCCTCAAGGACCTAGAAATAGAAATTCCATTTGACCCAGCAATCCCATTACTGGGTATATATCCAAAGGATTATAAATTGTTCTGTTTTAAAGACACCTGCACACGTATGTTCACTGTGGCACTGTTTACAATAACAAAGACCTGGAATCAACCCAAATGCCCATGGATGATAGACTGGACAAGGAAAATGTGGCACATATACACCATGAAATACTATGCAGCCATAAAAAATGATGAGTTCCTGTCCTTTGTAGGGACATGGATGAAACTGGAAACCATCATTCTCAGCAAACTGACACAAGAACAAAAATCAAACACAGTATGTTTTCACTCATAGGTGGGTGTTGAACAATCATTTGTTCAAAGAACACATGGACACAGAGAGGGGAGCATTACACATTGGGATCTGTTGGGGAGAAATAGGGGAGGGACAGTGGGGGGTAGGGGGAGTTTGGGGAAGGATAACCTGGGGAGAAATGCCAGATATAGATGATGGGGGGAAGGAGGCAGCAAACGACATTGCCATGTATGTACCTATGCAATCCTGCATGTTCTGCACATGTATGCCAGAACATAAAGTGAAAAAAATATATATATATATGTATAAAAAATAAGATAGAAGGGAGGGAGGGAGGGAGGAAGCAAGAGAAAAATAAGAGAAGGAAACCAAGAATAGAAAGAAAGAAAAGAAAAAAAACAATACTGTCACTGTTGCTCTTCTGCAGTGACAATGTACCTTCGAGTCTGATGTTGGAGACAAATCTCTAACTGCAGCTGTTGCATTGCTGTTGTGGGCATTTTCACACTTTAAAGACATACCAAATCTTTACTATACCTGTAGTTATGTAAGTGATAGAAATTACAGAAAATTTTCTCTTGCAAATACTGTGATTCTTGTGAGTTGTCTACTTTTTTTTCTCTTTCCTGATGTTAGCTGCTTAACAGATTGTAAAGAATTTACTTCATAATATGATATTTTATTTTACTTTTTTTCCCCAAAATTAGTCTACCGCCTGTTTCATCATGATGTCTGGGAGCCTTCCCTAAAACTATCATCAAACACTATCAATTTTAATTTCTGCAAACAAAGAGACAGCTATTATACACCAGGAATAAGGGAAGCTTTGAGCTGAACCCTGTAAAATCCACCATTTTCTTCTTTAAGCTGTACCCCCAGCTGACATTCACCACTGGTGAAGTTGACATTGTGGGGAGAAAACTTGATTTCAAAACTGATTCCCAAACTATGGTAACAGCATTACTTGGATCTCTGGTATATAATAGGGCCTATTTTGAGAAGACATTTGAAAAATAATAATTAACAAAAGAAGTTCACACTAAATCCACACGAGACTTGATCCTCATAAGACAGTCAAAATGACAGCTAATCAGTTGTTACTTTTTTTCTATGAGTCCTGATATAGCATAAATGCATAGAGTTCCTTGATTCAACTATGTTGATTCATTCACTTACCAGTTTTTCACAGAAGCCCTGCCAGATACCAGACACTGAACTAGTCTCTGTAGATATAAAAGAAATAGAGAGCTGCTTGACTTTGTGAAGCCCTCATTCTAGGGAAAGAGAGACTCATGAGGTAAAAAAAAAAAAGAAATCATAGTTTATTCACTCAAAAAGTAGAAAATAAGGTGATAGGAATCAAATAAGACAGAGTAATTATAAAATAATAAAAGTTGTCAAGGAAGAGTAAATTAAGGGCTCTGTACAGAGGAATGTTTGAGTGGAAATCATGAAAAGGATGCATGAAGGGCTCAGGAACACCTGGAAACCCCAAGGAGCAGGATGGGTTAAACCCCAGGCTAGGGCTATGGGATGAAATCAACAGAATCAGTGATGTGCTTGGCAGTTACACCTATTGCACCTGCTGAGAGCTCCCATCTCTGTTAATTTAGCAAGGAATGTGAAATGACCTCACGTTGAAATTCAGATTCTGGGTGTTTTTAGATTTTTGGTTTATTTGATAGAGGTTACATATTAGATACATTATTTTCCCATTTGTTCATTCATTCAACAAATATTTCTGAATGTGTACTCTGTCCCAAACCCTATAGTTGTGTTTCTCAAAAAGTGCATGTATGGCCCCTTATGGAATGTTTAAAAATGCTGATTCTGGACATGCAGAGGAAGGATTAAGGAGCCTAAGTCTCTTTAGATAAAATCTGGGGAACGAAACCTTTGAACAAGATTCCTAAAGCTGGTACTTCTTTACAGAGAAGCCTGTGATCCACTAAGCAATAACATATTTTTTGTTTATTTGGGAAGAAGAAGGAATCCATGACATTAGTGGAGGTATCTTGAGACTGGGGTTTTAAAAGGCACACAGTAAATATTGCATGTCTGAACTGGAGTCCAATATCTCACCCACCAACTCACCTGTGGTCGTGGCTAAGTTGCTTCTGAAATTCAGTTAGCTCAATTCAAAAATGGGGTGATACTGTACATTTGCGTGGCTGTACGGCTGAAAGGAAATGATCCATCTTAGCCTCTGCATACAGTAGGCATTCAATAAATGATTGCTTTTGCTATTTCAATTTTTCCTGGAACTCTCCCCATTTAGATTCATTGACAGAGTGTTAAAGGGAGATGTTAGAGGAAATACAACACACACACAAATTCTATGAGAATATTAGGCTCTAAAAGTTAGGATATAAATAAAGGGAACATTACTGGCAATAAATATAACTCTTCAATTATCTCAAAAAGTCACTGCTTTAGAGACCCACCTAAATATATGACTCCACTGTATGGTAATTTCGGGATTTGGGATTCAGAATTTAGCCACGTCAGTAGCATAGATACAGAATAAGCCCTTACCATTTATCAAAGCAGTTCAAAACTCTGCCCAAAATAAATAAATATAATTTAACTTTATAAAGCAAAAAAATCAGCCTCATTTTAGTATTCAGTAACTTGTGCAAGACTCAGCACATTTTTGATTGCCATCTTAATTGTTCCTTGATCATTTCATAACCTTAAACTGTCTACATTTTATAGTAGGTAAATAAAATTGAATTTATAAAAACAAACAAAAAAGTGGCCAGACAGGTGTAGGTGATGGGGAGGAAGGCAGCAAATCACACTGCCACGTGTGTACTTATGCAATAATCATGCATGTTATTTACATGTACTCCAAAACCTAAAATGCAATAAAATAAATAAATGGGAAAAAAAAAAGTGGTCAGAAAGTCCATAGGGTCATTTCACAAATCTGAAATACATACATGGCCTTCAAAAACTCTCCACATAACCATCTGGAAAGTTTTGTCTAACACCATACAAAATCATAGCAGTCTTTCATTCATCGTGTGGAAGGACAAGGGAATAAGGAGAGGTGCACCCCTAGACGAGCACCACCTTCTCCTCTCTCACCAATATCTCCATTTTAAAGCTAGCACCACTCAAATCCATAGTTTACTAAAGCACCGCAAGATTATTTAAAATTCCCATATGGCCATGGTATTGTCTAGCCTAACACTATTTAACAATCATAGCACCTAACTTATGAGGGTGCACAAGAACTCAAAAAGGCAAGTGGAAATGTGCAAGGACTCAAAGATGCAGCTTCAAGTAGTCACCGTTACTTCCACAAACATACCTTTGGCCAAGAAAGTCATATGGCTAAGCCCACTGGGAAAGAAAAAGAAAATGCTTTTGCCCACTGCCTTAAATGTGGCTCTGATAGAAACCACTGATAAACTTCTCCACATCAAGCTGGTGCCACCACTTCAAAAGTGCCTCAGCCAGGCATTAACAATACTGTGAAGCATAAATTTTCCAAGCAGACTCCAATTATCATATAATGGAACTATTAAAAGGCAGGTAGGGTAACCTAAGCAAAGAGGTTGGCGTGGAATATGTCAACCACCTGTCAAGCTAAAGCACATGGCAAGAGAAGGAAGGGTCTGAAGCCAGCAGGGTATCAAGTAGGTCATGACATCCATAGAGTGCCATTGGGGAGGCCGCCTAAGTCAAGTTCAAGCAGTTGCTGGCAGAAGACTTCTGCAGCAGATTCCAGAAGATTATGTAATAGTCAGAAGCCATCAGCCCAAGGCTGTCAGATGTTGGCTGGTACACAACCAAGAAGAGTTAGACCAGTTACGTCTTCACTCAATTTGTGAAATATATGCACGTTCCCACTGTGTAAACCTGTATAAAAATCTTAGAGCAAGAAGCTGGAAGAAGCTGAGGTTAATTAAGAGATGGGGTGATCCCAGCCAAGCAGAAGTTTATTTGCTAAATAGACCCTTTAAATATTCATATACAATTACACATTTAGTTTTGGGGATTTAGACAGATAGAAAACAAGTTATAAAGAAACTAAATTAGATATATTTCCAGCTGAAAAGCCTAGCTGTGATGTAAAAGAATTTAGTTGTCTTACAACTAATGAATTACTTTGTTAATTTCTTAAATTATTTCGGTGATAAGTACTCTTATAATTCCTGATTTGTATATGAGGAAACTAGGTGTAGGGGTAAGTACCTGCCAGAGTGTTTGTTTACAAAGAACAGAATTCATTCAAGATGGTTAGGCAGAAAGAAAACTAACATGTAGAAGAGAATGTTTGGAAGACTGTGAGGAATAGGCTCTTAGCTAAACTTCCAGGAGAAACTAACAGAACCACACATCATGCTGCCCCTTCTGTCATCAGGAAGCTGCCTCTCCCACTCCCAACCACAGAATGGCACTGCCTCTTCAAACTTTCAGGTCATCAAAGTGACTGCTGCATGTACTGCTTATTTTCTCAAGGAATTGATATTCAAACTCAAATATCTTAGAGTTTGATTAGCAGAGCCTAAATCATAAATACCTCAACAGTAAGAAAAGACATATGTGTATTGTACCTTGTAAAAGCAAGAATCACATTGTGGGGAATTATTGAAATATGGAATTTTCAAAACTTATGAGTACCCACAATGAAAAACGCTCATGACTGTAACTTGCCTACTATCATAATGTTTCCACCTAGGGTTTTCAACAGTACACCCTGTGAGCCGGGTTCACTATGATCTGATCCTGCCAACCTTTGTAGCCATGACTCGTATCTGCCTTTGTCTACAGGAGAGTAGCCATTTTGCCAAAAGACATGGTAGTTCTCAGCTTCTTGTTTTTGGTAATATTAGGAATGCCTCACTACCCCCTCCCACACCAAACATGTACTTTTTTGTTTACCTAAAGTTTATGCAGTCTTTAGGGTTCATGTCTTCTGGGAAAGTTTACCTCCTTCAGGAAGAGTTAGGTGTCTTACCATTCTGTGTTTCTATAATATGGGAAGTATATTCTGTCACCTCCATTCTGCGTTATTTTCTAAGAGTGTGTGTGTGTGTGTGTGTGTGTGTGTGTGCATGTACGTGTGTGTGTCTGTTCCAAATGCAGACTGAGATCTTTGAGGAAAGAGGGCCATGCATTTTTTAAAAATTATTTTTATTCTCAGATCCTATTCTAGTGTTTGACATACAGTGCCACCTAATCAATATTACTGAATGAACTATATGGAACTTCCATATTGATTTTCAACATGTTTTGAAAACTTCAGGCTAGGAAGGAATAATACAGGTCTTTGGGAGGTGATTAGGTCATGAGGGCTCCATTCTCATAAATGGGATTAGTGCCTTTATAAAAGAGGCTGGAGGGAGCCATTTTGTCCTTCTCCCATGTGAGAGTTCAGTGAGAAGTCATCACCTTTCGAGCAGAGAAGCCCTCACCAGACACCAAGTCTGCTGGTGCCTCAGTCTTGGCCTTCTACACTCTCATAATGGTCAACAGTACATTTCTGTTGTTTGTAAATTGCCCAGCCTAAGGTATTTGGTTCTAGCAGTCCTAAACCCAAATGGACAAACATGTTAACCATACCAAAATAAGACATGTCTCAGGTAAAGAAACTAAGACACAGACATTATTTCCTTCAGTTGATGTGGAATGGACTGCAGGCGGCAGGGAAAAATACTTAATCTTTAAATATACATCCTCTCCCATAGTCCCAGCTGCACCCACATGATTACTTGTGACCCTCTGCGTTTTCAGAAGATGGCTTCCCTGTGTGTGCGTGTCTGTGTTTCACTCCACATGTTTTTTCCACAACGTGACTGGCTCTCCTCCAACCAAGGATCTGGGTAGCTGTTTCTTTCTCTTAAATTTTCTCAGGTGCATGTCACTGTCCAAAAGATCATGACATAAATGATGCTATGTAACTTCTGAGGCTAGGTCATATTGTGGACCTAGCTCTCTCTCTCTGACACACTGCTTTGGAACACAGCCACTGTGTTTTGGAAGCACCACATTAGACCCTGGGGACCCTAGCTAAAGTTTCAGCCAAGAACTAGCACCAGACACCAGAAGTGTGGATGAGCACGCCTTTGCACAATTCCAGCCCCTAGTTATTACTAAGGGGAGCAGAGACACATTCCAGCACTGAGTCTTACTGAAATTGCAGGCTCATGAGCAAAATAAATGTCATTTATTACATAGCCAAAGTAACATAGGAATTCTACTCATATTAACATTACCTCACTTTATCCAAATGAATAGTCATCAGAACCCAAAAAGGAATTGTGACATAATTAAAAGGCTCTGAAGACATCGTCTTTTTAGTACTCAAAGTTAACTTAATCACTCCTCCCTTTCCCATAAACTTTATATACTGCTATTTCAGCAACAATTACCTTGTATCCTCTGTGGTATTTGCATTTCCGTTTATTTCCCCTGAAATAAACCTTTAAGGATAACAAGTAAATTTTTTATTCTATGCCATCAAGCATAAGGCCTAGAATATATTAAGTCCACAAACTGGTGAGTTACTTACAAAATATGGGTAGTCCTAAAGCTGAAATCTCCTCACCAGAGCAGAAGATTTGAGGAGTGTGGTTCTGAAAAGAACACACTGAAGGGTCAGAAACATGTGGGTCAAATCCCAGTTTTTCATCTTGGTTGCTGTGTGACTTCAATTATGCAATTTAAGCCTAATATGCCTCAGTTTACTCATCTGTTAAATGGGGTTAGCAATAATAGCTCATATTATTGATCATAAGAATGATATATGACGAGGCATATGTCTTATGATATATTACAAGACATCTCTTTATAAGTTATTTGGGACCTACCAAAGAAAGAACATATTATAAGTAGTGTATTAATGTACATACAAAAGCAATGACTTGAGTTCCACCGATCTTAGGGTTTCATGGGAGGATTACTGAGAAACCTCAATCACCCAGTATACAAAAATCTGCATAGCAAAATACCTGATACATAGTAAGATGTCCATAAGTATTAATTATCAACATCATCATTTTATGTGTCACATATATTTTGATATTTATCCAAACTTCAATCTTGCCTTATTTCTCAATAATAAAATCTCAATTTTCATTTGTGTAGATGTGACCAGCTAAAAAGGGCATTTTGCAGGCTTTCTCGCTGTTTATGATGGCCAGGTAATTCAGTTCTCTTCAGTGCAGATGTCTCCTGTGGATTTTTTGGAGAAGTAGTAATCTCATATCCTGTTTGAAAAGGCAACACATTCAGCCCACAGTGTATGCTATCAGTCTCACTTGCAGCTACAGTGGCCATGAAATACAATTCTGTCAATTTGAACACATCACATTTCTCCTGGGTAGCTGAGAAAAATTTGCCTTTCCTGACATGGACGCCCCTTCTTCCTTACAATATCCAGCTTATTTCTTCTCAAAGTGTGCCACAGCTTGGGTAACTTGGGCAGCAGATACTGACAATGAGATTAGCGTGCAGAGAGATTCTTAGGAGTTTTCATAGGATCAAAACTTGAGTAGCAAAGAAAACAGAGTAGGATTGGGCACAGAAGGGAAGAGTAGAGGTAATGCAGTGTGAACAGTAAACTCAGACAAAGCTACAAGGCACTCTCAAGATAAGACGACCCTCCAGTATTATTACGTGTTGCACAAAAAGGACTGAGCTCTATGCCAACCAATTATTAAATGATACCATTTCAGAAAATGGGCATGACTTTGAGCTAAGACAATTCCTGTGAGGGGCTGACATCTGAATGCTTTCAGTTTGCAGTCCCTAGTCCTGTAGTCCTGATGGGAAAGCTGAGCAGAGCCTCACAGCCTCACAACATCCAGAACAACTGAAATATGAGGCTGGAGGTCCAGCAGCCATCTTGAAAGGGTGAGGCAAGGCTGGGCGTGGTGGCTCACTCCTGTAATCCCAGCAATTTGGGAGGCCAAGGCAGGAAGATCACCTGAGGTCAGGAGTTCAAGACTAGCCTGACCAACATGGTGAAACCCCGTCTCTACTAAAAATACATAATTAGCTGGGCGTGGTGATGCATGCCTGTGATCCCAGCTACTTGGGAAGCCGAGGCAGAAGAAATGATTGAACACGGGAGGCTGAGGTTGCAGTGAGCCGAGATTGTGCCA
>NW_016107414.1:3601721-3625549 GCF_001604975.1 Cebus imitator
AAAAAAAAAAAAAAAAGGAAAGAAAGAAAGAGTGAGACAAACAAGTGGGGATGAAAACCAACCATAAGCTAAGCCGGGGTGGGGAGAAAGACGGAGGATCTTGAGACATTGATAATATTGTGAAGTCATTTCACCATCCTTGGACTGTCTTTTTCTAGATTTCTTATTATCCTATAAATGTAACTTACTATTTGCTTAAATTATTGTGTGTGTGTGTGTATATTTTATATACATAGTACATATGAAATTCTGATACATTCATGTTATCATTTCTTGTCAAAACACCTGTATAATAGCCAAAATAAAACTATGATTATATTTTCCAGTATTTAAATTTATTTTCCAAGATGCACCCTATGGCTGTCTCCTTGCAGGCAATAGTTTATGAAGATACTAATATACTATTAATAGTATCTTTTTACTACTTCTCTAAGAAGTCCTCAAAGTCTCTCTCCACTGTGACTGCTCAGCACTCATGGTATGCCACACGCATGTCAAAGAGAGTGTCTATTTCCTTTTGCACTTTTTTCCTGTCCTCACTTTTGTGCTCCCTTATTGTTTCCTGTGGACCAGCCAGGTCTTCCCCCAATTCTACCACTGTAAGTCATTTGAGAACAGGTTTTACATCACAGGTTACATTTGGATCTTCCCCGGCTTAAATGTATAGCAATATGGAGTAGATAAAAGTGATTGATTAATGTTTGTTGTAATATACTATAGCTGTAATAGCGCAATTTTAAATTTATGGTAGATCTCCAATAATACGATAATATGATAAGTAATAAGATATTCCGTCTCTTAAAAGAAACAGAATAAACGAAATACAGAATTAGATCATTTAATTCCCTTGCAGTGAGCCTTCATTTAATGAAAGCAGGCTGTATATGGGCACCCTACTCCCCTCTCCTGGGGCCTAAACCATTCACACTGACTATTGTGCTTTCTTTCAAATGCCCTTTGAGAGCAAAAAGAAATCAAAAGCAATGACCCGAAGTGCTCTGTAAATGATTAGTACAGAGTTCTCATCAGTAGTGAATAATGCGCAGACAACAAGGAGGGGTAGGGAGAACATTCGCTTAGTACATATGTATGGAGGGCGGCCACTCTGCAAGGGCTCAAGGACGGCGTGCTCTAAAGACCTTCAGACAGTGCCCTCGGCCTGCCTTTTCTCAACGGTCCCTTTTAAAATAGATCAGAGAACTTACCAGATGACTCTGAGTGCCTAAATGTGTAAGTGAGGAAAGCAGAAGGTAAACAGAAGGGTGCCCACCTCAGTACAGGGGCAGTCAAGGACAGACAGCCTGAAGCCTTCGATTGTGACGTTATCAACGGCAGCAAACCAATGTTCTTTATCCAAAACACATTTGCCAATCTCGCTTGCCAATTTTATTAGCCCATTTCTGCAGAAAACTGGGTCTGAAGAAACACTTCCATGCTAGGGATTTATTGGGAGGTATAATGGTTGAGAAGAAAAAAGGGCAGAAAGAGAAAGAAAGAAAATTCAAATTGGCAAGTAGTTTTTCAAAAACAAAGTGCATCAGATAAAGAAATCAAGCAAAATAGGTCAGATGTAGAAATTAAGAAGTACTGTAGATTTCCTGAATGCCTTGTTATAGTTTAAAATTGTAATCTTCCTTCCCTTCGAGAGTTATGTTTAGAATATTTAGCATGTGGCTTTTAGTTCAGGGTTAAGGAAGGCTTTCCTGAGAAATCTGAGTCATACAATAGGAGAAGGAGTTAATGATAGATCTGGGAGAGAAAGGAGAAACCCAGAAGACTGTCACTATTCTGGATGTCAGATTCTGGTGCTCAATACAAAAACTCCTTTTACAAGACATTATATGTATATAGTATATATAATATATACAAAAAATATACATCTTTTATATATAAAATACATATATATTATATAATATACATTATATATTATATACATATATAATACATATATTTTATAATATATAACATATATAAAATACATATATTTTATATATATTAGACTGATATATGAGTGACACATATTATGTATAATATACATTTATTTTATATTTATATGATATATAATTATATAAAATACATATATGTTATATATATTAGAGTGTTATTAAAATTTATTTTGTATATTATATATAAATAATATATATATTACAGTTATTGCCTAAGCAAGAATATGAACTGGTCAAATTTTGGTGAATATTGATTTGCTACAGTTGATAATAATACAAATAATCCAAAACATTATACAATTTGGCAGAATAGTTTTAAAGTCCCGAAAGAAAGAAACTATCGACCTAGAATACAAGCAAAACACCCCTTAAAAATAAAGATGCTGGCTGGGCGCGGTGGCTCACGTCTGTAATCCCAGCACTTTGGGAGGCTGAGGTGGACAGATCACCTGAGGTCAGGAGTTCAAGACCAGCCTGACCAATATGGTGAAACCCCATTTCATTTTCACTAATAGCACATCTACTAATTTAAACCAGCCCTCCTACTGAGGATGATAAGAATATGTCCAACAAATGACTTGCACCTAGAATATAAACTCCTAATTTAAAAAATTCAATTAGAAGATGGAAAGAGGACTTGAACAGACACACTACCAAAGAGAGTAACAGGTGGCAAATAAGCACATGAAAATATTTTCAACATCATTATTCATTAGGGGAATATAAATTAAAGCCACAATGGGATAATGTTACATACCTACTATAACAGCTCAAATTAAAAGAGAAATACTAAGTGCTGGCGAGGATGCGAAAATTTTAACCAATTGGTTGTCACTTTCCTTCTTCAGCTGCATTTTTCTATTAAGTTGCTCCACTGATTTTTTTTAAATTTCAGATATTGAATTTTTTAATTTTAGCATCATCATATGGCTGTTTTTTAATAGCTTTGTTTCTCTTCTAGTATTTCCTAACTTTTTATTACTACAAGCATATTTTACTTTATTTTATTAACCGAAGCCATACTAGCTTTAATTATCCTTTCAAAAAACAACATCTGGGTCATCTCAGAGTTGATCTCAGTTGAATTTCTAAAATTCAGCATATTTGAATTGTATCCAGCATATTGTGAGACTCTGGAATTTGCTATTTTTCTTTTCTGAGATGGACTCTTACTCTGTCACCCAGGCTGGAGTGCAGTAGTGTGATCTCAGCTGACTGCAGCCTCTGCTCCCCACGTTCAAGCAATCCTCCTGCCTCAGCCTCCCGAGTAGCTGGGACTACAGGCAGGCATGCCCCACCACACCTGGCTAGTGTTTTTTGTATTTAGAGGAAAGACGGGGTTTCACCATGTTGGTCAGCTGGTCTCGAACTCCTGACCTCATATGATCCACCCCCCTCTACCTCCCAAAGTGCTGGGATTACAGGCATGAAGCACTGTACTCAGCTTGCTATTTTTCTTCAAAGGATGTTGACATTCTGTTTCAGCAGAGAATTAATCTGGTAGAGCTTAAATTGCAAACTGTTTCTGAGGAAGCAGTCTAAATTTTAGTTTAATTCTTTTATTTTTAGGTATTCTTGTATAAGCATGTGTGTTTCAGGGACCAGCCCCAGATTTATGCAGAGGGAATTTCTGCACAGAATTTGAAGTCTGTTTTCTTTGACTGGTGTATTAGTTTTCTGGGCTGCTGTAACAAAGTATCATAAACTGGGTGGCTTAAACAACAGAAATGTATTGTCTGGAAGCCAGAAGTCCAAAATCAAGAAATGGCAGGGTTGGTTCCTGCTGAGGGGTGCAAGAGTTTGTTACAGACTTCTCTTCTAATTGCTGGTGATTCGTCAGTAATCTTGGTGTCCATGGCTTGTAGATACATTGCTCCAATCTTTGCTTTCACCTTCGCATCGTGTCCTTGTGTCTTCACATGGTCTTTTCTCTGTGCACATCTGTCCCTGCATCCAAATTTCCCCTTTTTATAAGGACACAAGTCATATTGGATTAGGATGCACCCTAATGACCTCATTTAAACTTTATTATCTATGTAAAGACCTTATTTTCAGGTAAGATCACATTCAGAGGCAGTGAATGTTAGGACTTTAACATATATATTTTTAGGAGACACAATTTAACCTATGACAGGTGGATAAAGCACAAAGAGACCAGTCCTTTAAAGACGAAGAAGCTGCAAAGTTTAACCCAGAAGAGAGCTGCTAGAAGCCTTTGCCATTTTAACTCTCCTCTCTGCTACAACATGGCGGAAGAACAGAGTTCAAAAGAGGTAGTAGAGAAAGGTAAAAAAAAAAGACTATATCATGCCCCTGTTCCCACTTTAAAACAAATCTGGCCTGCTAGTCTGTAAAGGAGGAAAAGGCAGAAAGTATCATGACAAAAAGCACTACAGTTTTCAAATTAGTGTTGCTAAAGTAAATGTTTTCATGTATGTGTCAAAATAGTGTATCTTTTATATTAAGAATCTACTTTGACCACAAGCATTCAATTTTTGATGTAGTAATTCATTTCAACACTAATTATAATTCTGATTTTGTACACAGATGATAATTCCCTCATATCTTTAAATGGTTACCAAAAAAATATTTAGGAGAATATTGCTAGAATTTTCATTCCAACCCAGTAATACGTAATTAACTTCCCAAGTTTATTTTCCCTTTGTTTTTAGCCTGAATATAGAGGGAAAAAAGGAAATGTAATTCCCCTTGATACATGAAACAAATTTACTTAGCTTGGGTCTTGACAAACCTTCATTAAGATCTGTGATTTAAAGATGCCCCAAGCCTCTTGACAAGTGTTAGCTGAATTTACTGCATCCTATCAGACAATACTGAAACGTAAGGTGCATTATTATTATTTCAGAGGAAATATTGAAATGCTCAGATAAAATTGATAACTTATTTCTTTGGGAGTCATCTGTAATTAACATCCTCATAGGTAACTCTCTGTACATAGTGTTGTTGAGTTGAGATTTCCAAGACAAAAAGATATAATGTGTATCAAACTGCCTGGTCCACAAAGGTTCATTTGAGATATCATAAACCCTAGAGTCAGAGATTCTGTTACTCAACACGGACAAATAAAAGAGAAATCTTGTTTACATTCAGAAACTGCAATGCGGCATCCTTAATTATGTCCTGAATTTCCCTGATTCCAGGAAGTTTTGATCCTTTTTCTTTATACTGGATAGATTCAGTAATAAAGGCATAAATATAGCATCTTTGTGGACACTGCATACACCAAAACATAAATGAAGTGAAACATGTTTGTCTACATGTTTGTCTGGAAAAACATTTGACGTAAAAATATTTACCAATGAGTACATTTCCATGCGAGGCACACAGGGGTAACTATTTTTGCTGGATGAATTGACTGAAGGCTTCTATTGTTTGGGTGCTACATAATGAACACTACAGTCAGGAACTTTCTCGAAGGGCCTGAACTGCAATCTTCTCATTGCAACTTTGAAAAAATGGATACATTTTATATATCATATATTTAAATTACTAATGTTTTGGAGAATAGAGTTGAAGATTCTATTTGAAATAACAAGAAAACCTAACAATTTCCTAGGAATGGCTGTAACAAGTAATTACCTGATTGCTCTGAAGGAATCATAAAACTCTACAGAAGGTTATAAAAGAAAATTTGAATAAATGGAGAAATATATCATCGTCTTAAATATGAAGACTAACTGTTGCCAAACATGACAATTCTTTCTAAATCAATGCGTGGGTTTAATGGGATGCACATAAAAATAGAGTGGACTATTCTTTCACCTTGACAAAGTAATTCATAAGTTTATCTACCAGAGTAAATGAGCAAGAATATTCAAGGAAATTGAGCAAAAGAATGATACTAAAATCAGAACTACTTTTGTTAATGATATAAATTGTAAAGTATAGTAATGAAAATAGTGTGGTATAAGTAATATTAATAGGTAATAGGAACTGAACCTCAATAACAGACACAAGAATTTAATAAATAATAAATTTAGAATCACAGAATAGTCGGAAATAAATGCTTTTTTGAATAAAGAGAAGTTAAATAAATTTTGAAATAAAGGCTCAAACAGGGTTTTATGACAATTCTTGGCCAAAATAAAGATAAAACAGATATTTGATATATGGATATATTAAATATAAAAACAAGGGCTGTCAATATTTTAGCAGCTCTAAAGCTGCATTAGTTTGATTCTCATGAAAGCAAAAGTAAAATGAATCACTAGGAATACCCAGTACAATTTGTTGTGCCAAAAATATTTTCTAATCAACAAATATCATGTAAGATTTGGAAGGGAATCAACATCTTTCCGACTTCTTAATGGTCTTGGGCCAAAAGTCTATCATTCAGATTCTCTCAATTTCCCCTTACAAAATCTTAGAAGCCACAGAAAATGATAACATTAAAAACCATGACTGACAGCCAACTTATTACCAGAATCCTCAAGAAAATTTTACTGGAGTATTTAATTTGCAGAACTAAAATGTCAAACACAATTGGCAGCTGACCCTGAAACAAGCTTTGTTCTTTCAAAAAAGAACAGACTTGCTAGCCCAAATGACAGCAGAGTTTGGCTCAAGAGTGCTGCCAAACGACACTTAGCACCTCCCCCATGCCTGTCATTTATTCAGAAATCCAAAGTTGATGCCAAGCAGGATACCAGGCATTGCCCTCCACCCCAGTTCCTTGGATGGCCCTCCATCAAGCCCACTGTGAGGAGACCATCTTCCAGAGAACCCCAGGAAATTCAAGAGATGCAACTGCCCAGGCCTTTGCATCCTAGGAAATTCTACTGAGGGCTTATTGTCATTCCTATGTAAGGAGGTCTTCATTATCCTATATTAATTATGTCAGAAAAAATCACCACTTAAAATGAGTCCATGGATAATAGGAAACAAATTTTTACAGTGGATGATAATGAAATAATTTGATAGGGACTTTATCTTGTGAAATAACAATCAAAATGTATCAAGATAATGCATAAGTATTATAGCAGAAAAGGCAGAATATTTTAGCTAACAGTTTAATGTTCAAACAAAATTTGAATTTTGCAGCCTGAATTTTAAGTTTGACATTCACAGCAAGATCTTATAGTAGGATCCATTTTTTAACTAAAATGTCAATTTTACAATAATAATCAATTCACATGTACTAGTAGAAATAATACAGAGAGATTTCGTGCAACATTTATTCCTAGTTTGACCAAAGGTAATCTTGCAAAGCAATATCACAACCAGGATATTGATTTTGATGGAAACCACTGATTTATTTGGATATTTTCAGGTTTACTTGTATTCATTTATGTATATGTATGTATGTATTTAGTTCTGAACAATTTAACACATATATAGATAGATGCATGTGTTCATCACCCTGTCAGGGTACAGAGCAATTTGACGACCCTAAGAATCCCCTGCTCCTGTTATACTCTGTTAACCTCTCTCCTTCCCCTACCGTCACCCCATCCCCACTCTCCCAACTTCTGGCAGTCAGAGGTCTGTTTTATATTGAATTATTATTTTTTCACTTCAAGAATGTTATATAAGTGGAATGTTATATAAGTGGAAGCAAACTATGTGTATCATGAGTTTGGTTTTTTTTTTTTTTTTTTTTTTTTTTTTTTTTTTTTTTTTTTTTTTTTTTATTTTATTGCTGGCTGGTATTCTATGATATGGATTAGGGTCTCGAACCCCAGGGCCATGGACTACTACAGGGCAACACAGCAGGAGGTGAGCAGCCGGCCAAGCAAAGCTTCCTCTGTATTTACAGTCGCTCCCATTGCTTGCATTACCATCTGAGCTCTACCTCCTGTCAGACCAATGGTGGCACTAGATTCCCATAGGAACACAAACGCTATTGTAAGCTGCACATGCAAAGGATCTAGATGGCACACTCATGAAACTCTAATGCCTGGTGATCTGTCACTGTCTCCCGTCACCTCCTAGACGGAACCATCTAGTTGCAGGAAAACATGCTCAGGGTTCCCACTGATTCTACATTATGGTGAGTTGCGTAATTACTTCATTATATATTATATAATATATAATTATATAATAATAAAGATGAAAAATAGCAAATGCTGGTAAGGCTACAGAGAAAGGGGAATGCTTACTAACTGCTGATGGGAAGGTAAAGTAGGATAGCCATTATGGAAAGCAGTAATGGAGGTCCCTAAAAAACTAAAACTAGCACTACTATATGATCCAGCAATCTCACTGCTGTATATATATCCAAAAGAAAGGAAATCAGTGTACTGAAGATATATCTATGCTCCCTTGTTTATTGCAGCACTATTCACAATAACCACGATATGTCCATCAACATATGAATGGATAAAGAAAATGTGGTATACTTACACAGTAGGGTGTTCAGCCACAAAAAAGAATGAATTCAGCCACAAGAAAGAACGAAATGCCATTTACAGCAACATGGATAAAACTGGATGCCATTATGTCAAGTGCAATGAGCCAAATGAAATACTGCATGTTCTCACTCACATTTAGGAGCTAAAAAAGTAGATCTCACGGAGGTAGTGGTAGGATGGTGATTACCAGAGGCTGGGAAGGGAGGGTGTGGGGAATGAAGAAAAATTGGTAAATGGGTACAAAAATACAGTTCGATGGAAGGAATAAGTTCTAGTGTTCAACATTATAGCAGGAAAATTATAGTTAACAATCATTTATTGTATATTTTGAATAGCTAGGAGAGAAGAATTGTAATGGTCCCAAAACAAACAAACAAAAAAAGATGAATGTTTGACTTGGTGGGTATTGCAATTGCCCAGATTTGATCATCACATATTGTATGTATCCAAATATCATTTTATTCAAAACTATGTACAATTATGTGCATTATACATCAATAAAAAATACACATATTAATGTAAATGTTGACACATTCACATTATGTGTTCATTAAATGCTACTTTAAAAATAGTTGTGTGAATTGGTATAATGTATACAATATAAGGCATTCACAAACAATCAGGATAAAAGTCCTTAGGATAATTTTACTTTCAAAACAAATTTAAATATGAAGAAATTTTACATACAATGATAATTATAATGCTGTTTACAATTATTAAAAATGAAAATATCCCTAAATGTTCAATGCATTGAATTTATATATTCACTTAAAATCATGTTAAAAGAAAATTTAATGGATTGGCAAATTGTACTTAATATATTCAGTAAAAAAAGACAGGATAATAAATTCTATGTAGAGAATGCTTCTAGTAACAATTCAGGACTGAATTCCTCAATTCTTGGCATTGAGTTTACTTCACTAAAGAATCAAGGAAGGTTCTCTGGAGAATGCAAAGAAATTGATTCCTAAATACAAATGCATATGTGGTTTCCCACATTTTACTACAGAAATAGAATAAATGGACAACGTTTTTTGCCCAGTACTTAATTTCATATGTCAGTGTTTTTTTTATTGTATTTTGTATTCTATTCTGAGTCTTTTAAAATTTTGACAAGTGTACCCTAGTTTAATGAACAACGAAATAGGTTATATGTGTCCTGTGTGTGTACTTACATGTTATGTGAGTATGTGCATGTGTGTGGGTATGTATACTCTCCAGAATATTTTATATGTACACATATTTGTTTTATTTATATTAATCTCCTGCTGCCTGTCATTTTCTCTCTCTCTCTTATCTACCTATCCTCTATCTATCAGATCTATCTCTCTGTGAGCTGCAGATCAACATACATACACATGAATAGACATTCTTTATGTTTGCTGTGCTAGAGTTCATATTTGTGGCCACTGTTCTTCTTGTTTACAATACTGGTATGTATTACCTTGTGATCCTAAGTAAAATCTCTTGAGTTTAGAGATTTTTGTTTTCACTTTTTGTTCATTTGCCTGTTTACATGTTATATGAAAGGAAACTTCTGTGTGTTCCAAGGATATTTTTTAAAAATTCAGTTATTTCTAAAGCACAAACAGTTTGGGGAGTACTATGGGTAAATTAATAACAACATGTACATAGACAAACACTGTGATCTAATTTATTCTGTAACGTGATTTGAAATTGGTAGCTAATTTTGACTACATTATGTGCACTTCTGCATTCACAATTTTAACCAGAAAATTTAGTTGGAACGCATTACATTTTCATTAATTCAAGAATACAAGCTTTGCATTTGTCTTCTTACTAGCTGAAACAAGTTACTAAGGACACAAGAAGACCAATTAGTGAGGGGTACATATTAAATAAATCCAAAGCAAAGGAATGAAGATAAGCCAAAATGAAGAGACTTTCAAAATTTGCATGGCTAATGTAACATATTTAAATACAAGGTTAATATGAAATGTACTTTTCCTTTCATGACTAATGGTTTGAGTCTGTTTTTGGCTCAAGAAAATGAATATAGGGTAGTATTTCCTGTGCATCTACTAAAAAGACACAAGGGTCTCATATTAGAAATAATGCTATCCTCGATTCTAACATATTAGATAATGTCAATAAAAAGGACTTTGCAAATACCAACACTATATTTGCCTCCCTTGTATTTTAATTAACTTTAAATGATATGAAGCCTTTTATGATGTTGAAGATTCTAAAGTTGCCCAATTATGGAGTCACTCTACATTTTTTTTTCTTAAATTATAAACCAAAAAATTTAGAAACAACAACAACAAAAGGATGGGGAGGCAAATTGTAACCTTGAGCTCTATGTATTAAAACTACATTTGATACTTTTTCTTATTATATGAAGATAAAGTGGAGACTATATTTATTCCATTAGTTGAAGGTTTCTCGATTTCCACAGTATTGATATCTTGTTAGGACAGTACCCTCTGCACCGTGGATTGTTTATTAACACCCCTGGCCTCTCCACACTAGCTGTCACTGGCAGCTCTGTGTTTAAACAATCAAAAAGTATTTAGATGTTGTCAAATGTCCCATGGGTAGGAGCATAAGATCGCTTTCAGCTAAGAACCACAGAGTTAGCCCTTCAGTCAGTCCCTAAACATTTTGAGATCTTAGTTTGCATCCAGCACTGTGCTGAGTGCAGAAGACAGAGCAATTAAAATGCAATCTTGGCTTCAAGAAGCTCAACTTCTAGAGACAGGAACAATCAAATAATGGGTGTGGCATTGTAATCTTCACTAAAGAATCAAGGGAGGTTTTCTAGAGAACGCAAATGAATTGAGCTCTGAAGTATAAGTAATATTTAACTTGTGTAGTAATCTTTATAAAGCCATTTCAAGGAAGGTAGAAAGGCAAAGTTCAATGAATGATTAGGCATGGTAAGAGAAAAGGGAGCTGCATGTTAAAATGGAGCAAGGCATATTGGAAACTGAGATTGGACAATTTCGTTCACAAAGAAATTACTCTAAAACCTGTAGTAAGTGAATAACAGAATAAGAGTGAATAAAAAATTGGCACGTGCCACTTGGCAAGTAAGAACACCTCAGTTTTGAAATGTGAATTGTGTTATATAGTCTCATTCAATTAAATTGTTTCAAAAAATCAAGGAATGGGGCAAGCTATTTTACTTCAAGAAGTCCCTGTCTTCCCTTTGTTACATTTAAAAAAAAATACCTTTCAGTGCTCAGTGATATTTATGAACATGTAGACCACAGACAAACATTTTATGATATATGAGTATATTTATACTCTGCTGACCCAGATTATAGGAAGAACAGAAAGATTAGAAGAAAAACCAATTGTTTGCTCTGTGACTGTGTTGATCCATTTAATACTAATGTAATCTGAATAAACAATTCAAATGAGCAAATATTTTAGAAGCTTATCATGTGTCAGTCCATTAATCTCAGGAAGGTGATGCTTGAAACACAGCCTCTGACCTATGGGAATATTCAGTCTGATAAGAATATCGCTAGAACAAAATCAGTAGTAATAAACTTTTTTATTTTTAGTTAATATTAGGTACTGGGCAGTATACTAAGGTCTAGAGATGTAAAGACAGAACACAACCCTCTCCTATATATGCTTGCTGGCTGGTAAGAAGACAGGCATCATTGAAAATCTGAAAGCTCTCCGTGGGGTCAACAAGGAGATATCATAGAAATTTGTTCTACCACCCCAGACTCTGAAAATCCTCACCACCCATAAAGACTGGATATCTCCATTTTTTCCAGAATATTAAAAATCGAGAGTTGCCATCTGGGTAAATTAGATATTATGGTTGTTCAGACTTGGTATAGGCATTACAAAGACTGCTTAACATGAGGAATACACACAGGCGAATCTCAACTTTGTTGTTCTCACCCCAAATCCTGAGAGTAAATTATATCACATGTTAACCTCACTCAGCGGGGGCTCCCTGCCACATCTACATCATCCACATCAGCAGTGGTCCAGACCTAATGACTGGATAGGGTTGTGGTCATAGTGTACAATGAATATATCATCCAGTTTCTGTGACCCTAGTAATCTCAATTCTTACCTTACACATGGGAATACACACAAGAATGAGTATATCACATCGTATAGTTAGAGAACTGCGACACATCTTCAACAGAAGAGACCTGAGGTTATTATATAATCATATGAGAAATTAAACTAACAATGAGCCTTCAACTTCAGGTCAGAAAAATCTGAGTTTAGCATATGTCAGACTTCAAAGTTGCGTTGAGAGAGGCCAACAAGTAAAATAAGATCCCTTGATAATTTTGGCTAAGTCAGTTACAAGAGAACAGGAGGAACTTCGTGAAGTAGTCCATAGGCGGGAAGAGAAATGAGTCTTGTGTTGAGATGTGATCATTCTTATTACATTGTTTTCTCATTAATCTCATGCCAAGGAAATAAGTCTCTTTCATGTCCATTTTAAGTTAGAAAAAAAAATTCCCAGAGGGTCCAGAAAAAAATATAGCATGGAACTGCATGCAGATTGATGAAACAAATGAACCATATGTCTAAGAACTCTCATATTCATGGGCCTCCCCAAGAATCTGAGAAGGGTCCCAGAAAAGCATCCATATGATCATATGCTTTTGTTAAATCTGTAGAAGTTGGGTGTTTGAACCAAAATCTATTGACTACCATTGTTTTTTTATTCTGACTTCATTTTCATCACATTTCCCTTTGTGTAGGGTAAATATGGAGTGGCTTCATCTTTGGAATCTCTGCTAAGGGGAATGCTATAGGGAAAGCATGTAATTAGAGGAATATATTTATTTGTGCGTAAAGCATTGCTAAGTCTCCAAAGTTTGTGAATGGCTTCAAGGAACTTCCCTCCCTACTACTGTGCCATCTCATCTGGTGCAGAGAGAAGAGCATTCTTGCAATATAATGACACCTGGCCCTAAAATCATTTGGGCAATGGAGGAGAAACAGTGTTTATCATGTAGGGAATCCAGTCGCAGGTCATGTTAATGTGTCCCATGACCTCTTCAGATCTCGTTTTATCATTTTATACGCTGCCTCCTTTGGTATGGAGGGCCAGGCATGCCTTGGCTGGGAATACAGCCAATTTCTGACTGGCCTGTGGGAGCATGAAAATTCAGTTCCCTTTGTACCTGGCCAAAACAATGCTGAGATCAAGACTGCTGTCCTCTGGGGACTTTGTCTGATATCCCAGACATCCTTGGCTTTCTTCCTTCTCTTCCTTGGAAGGATTTATTTAAGTAACTTATAGGAAAAAAAAATGAATCTTAGAGTTTGTTCCTGGGAAAACTGATTTAATACAAGCCAAAGGTTATTTGGTATATTTGTGGAATTTGTCAGCTTTCTACAATGATAATTCAATATAATTTCTTGTACTTCTGTGAATAAATGTTTACTCTTGTACCTAAGTTTATATAATTTTATACTTTTTTTTTCTTTTTTGATTTTTTTATTGTACTTGAAGTTCTGGGGTACACGTACAGATCATGCAGGATTGTTACATAGGTATATACACATGCCACGGTGGTTTGCTGCATCCATCCCCCCCGTCATCTAAATTAGATATTTCTGCTAATGTCCCCCACCCCCTATCCTTCCCCTAGCTCCCCCACTCCCCAAAAGGCCCCATTGTGTGTGATGTTCCCCTCCCTGTGTCCATGTGTTCTCATTGTTCAACACCCACTTACGAGTGAGAACATGTGGTGTTTGCTTTTCTGTTCTTGTGTCAGTTTGCTGAGAATGATGGTTTTCAGCTTCATCCATGTCCCTGCAAAGGATAGGAACTCATCCTTTTCTATGACTGCATAGTATTCCCTGGTATATATGTGCCACATTATCTTTTTCTTAAAGAGGAATAGTAAAATTATATGATTTAATTCCCCCTAAGCCTCGATCTACCATGCATGGAGTAGTGTGGACATGGGGATTCATCTATATGTGGTTTTGGTGAGCAGGAACCTGAAACAAGAGTCAGGGAGGTGAAACATCAGTCCTTACAGAGCCAACATTATGAAAGATGCTCTCCAGTGATACCAGAGAAACAGTCCTTGGAAGCTCTAATAGAAATCAATGTGACTGATGACTCCTAACTTACAATATGTCTTTTTTTTTTTAAGTATTAAGTTGCCTGAATTATTTGGTCAATTATTTAACAAACCATACTCAAGAAAAAACCAAAGAACACTCAGATTATAGAAAACCAACTTCAGAAAGACCAGTAAGAACAAGCTTGATAGCAGGGAAATAAAGGTAATTTAGTATCTTCTAAATTTAATGATTTAACGCAGTCTATGCAGCCAGTTTTGCTTAAAGTCTCAAAGCTCTGCTAATGTTTACCATTTGACATCACATACCATCTGAATTCAAAGCAGATGATACCTTATTCTGAATATCATTTACACTCTACCTTCCAAGTTTAAATTTTAAAAAATATTTTATGGATAACATTTTTTTGGACATTATAGTAATTAAAGTTTGAGTGAGTTACTTAATCTGATTAATTTCCACAACAAAAATATTTCCTCTCTTATATATGTTTTAGGGAATATTATATAAATTACGTGATACATGATAGATTTTAAAATGCAATTCAAATCATGTGGTCTGTAGAATGATTTAAGTTTGATAATTTTAATATATTTCATAAATGTTAAGTTTTCTAATACTTTGTCTTTTATTTTCATTCTAGAGATAAATCATTTAAGAAAAATCTTTATATTGATATTCTTACATTTCTTTATATAGAGATTTATAGGTAATCATAATTTTATACTGTATTAAATTGTTTTATAACCTATCTAAAAATCATTTTATCCATTTTAGTACACCTAATCATTTTTATTTCTTTCTTTACACCTAATCATTCTTCTTTCTTCTTTTATCTCTTTTTATCATGTATTCAATATTTTTTAACACAAGTATCTCATTACTGCCATCTGATAATTATATTTCATTATTGCTTCTGGTTTTTTTCTTGGTCTTTTTGTTTTTAACTTATTCATTATATCTTTTACTTGCATAGTAATACAAATGTTTAAGTTTATAAATTTTTCTATGATCACAATTTTTACTACATTCAATATTTTAATATATATTGTTTTCATTATTGTCTTTCTATAGTTACGACATTACTTCTTTATTCTTCAACTCAAAAATTGTTGAGAAGAATTTTTCTCTTTATGGTATGTTTGGCATGGTTTGGTTTATGGTATGGTTTCTTTTTCTTTATTGCCTGTGTGTATATGTATACATATATACACACATATACATATAAATACATATACATATGTGTATATACACACGTGTGTGTGTGTGTGTGTGTGTGTGTGTGTGTGTTTTCACTTGTTATACTGGATTGTGACAAGCAAAGGCAGCCTATAGAATGCTCATTTTTGTGGATCTCTTGAAATTTCCTTTGAATCTACAATATGAGTGTTTTAAAAGTTATTCCATGGATTCTTACAAAGGATGGGATAGAATTTGATATTATTTCGCAAAAATATCCTTATTTATTACATTTTTCTAAATCACTTGTAGAGTTATTTATTTTACACTTAATTTTTCAAGTGATTTCAGGAAGTTATATATTTCATGAAGTTATATATTTTCTTATTCCATAATACTTTTCCAACAGCCTTGATTTTTCAATCACAAATTTCCATGTTTTTTTTTTTTAACTTTTGGATCCATCCTCACATATCTTTTTTTAATCTTATTATGTTTTACCCCTTTGTCTTTTAGTTTCTTACGTTTATTTTGTACTCTATTGGTTTGATTTCTGTAATATCTAATATGGCATTTTATGTATGGATGGATGGTTTAAATTTAGCAATTTTGTTTTTTTTTTTTAACTTTTAAGTTCAGTGGTACATGTACAGGACGTGCAGTTTGTTCCAAAGATAAATAAGTGCCACGAGCGTTTGTTATACAGATTATTTCATCACCCAGATATTAAGCCTAGTGTCCATTGGTTGTTTTTCCTAATCCTCTCCCTCTTTCCATCCTCTACCCTCCAATAGACCCCAGTGTGTGTTGTTTCCCTCTCTGTGTCCATGTGTTCTCATCATTTAGCTCCCCCTTGTAAGTGAGAACATGTGGTATTTGGTTTTCTGTTCCTGTGTTAGTTTGCTAAGAATAATGGCCTCCAGCTACAACCATCCCTGCAAAGGACATGATCCCACTGTTTTTTTATGGCTGCATAGTATTCTATGATGTATATGTACCTTTTTTTTTTCCCCCAGTCTATCACTGATAGTGTTGCAATGAACATATGCATGCATGTGTTTTTATAACAGAATGATTTATATTCCTTTGGGTATATGCCCAATAATGGGATCACTGGGACAAATGGTATGTCTGTCTTTAGGTCTTTGAGGACCCCTTCCTTATATCATATACAAAAATTAACTTATGATGGAAAAAGTCTTAAATGTAAGACCCCAAAACATAAAAACCTTGGAAATTTAAACATTTTGAATTTTACCTTTGCATAATGCAATGTTCTTGCTAATCATTAAGAATATAGAGTAGGATTTATATATAATATTCTCCCAATCCCAATCAAAATTTGTACAGGTCTCTTTTGGATAAATTTACAAGATAATTGTATAATCTATGGAGACATCCAAAAGATCTAAAATATTCAAGATAATCCTGGGAAGATATAACAAAGGTAGAGACTTTTTACTTTCATATTTATGGACTTACTCTAAAGCTAGTTATTGAAAACATGCTATCATCTCAAAAGTAGAGAAAAAGAACATTGGACTAGAGAATCCATAAACAAATGCATAGATGTAAGGACAAAAGTAACACAGCAGAGTAGAGTGGACAGTCTTTTTCTTTCCAATAAATCAACATGGGAGTATCACATATCTGTACAGAAATAAAAGTATACATTGCCGCCCTACCTTATTCCATTTACGTATGTTATTTGAAGAGAATTATAGATATGAATGTGAAAGGTAAAATCAAGAAGTTTGCTACAAAATAGAAGAGGGTAGAACATCTTCATGAAATTAGTCAGAACCTACAAAAGTACTACCCACAAAGAAAAAGGTCGATGGACTAAATTACACTAAAATCAGAAACTGGCGAAAACAGGAAAAAAGGGGAAGATTTTTAAAAAAGAAAAAACAGGCTTGGTGCAGTGGCTCACAATTTTAATCCCAGCACTTCGGGAGGGAGAGGTGGGCAGATCACAAGGTCAAGAGATAGAGATAATCCTGGCCAACTTGGTGAAACCCTGTCTCTAATAAAAAGAAAAAATTAGCTGGGTGTGGTGGTGCCTGTAGTCCCAGCTACTTGGTAGGCTGAGGCAGGAGAATCACTTGAATACAGAAGGCAGAGGTTTCAGTGAACAGAGATTGCGCCATTGCATTCCAGCCTGACAACAAAGAGAGACTCCAACCAAAAAAAAAAAAAAAAGAAAAGAAAAGAAAGAAAGAAAGAAAAGAGAAACCAAAATCAGCAAATAGAAAACATTTGCAAACATGGCAGATATTAATTCAATTATATCAATATTGACTTAAAATGAATATGGTCTAAATATACCAAATGAAGACACTCAGAGTGGATAGATAAGACCCACCCCTATGTTGTCTGGTTTTCTATGAGAAACCCACTCTAACTGAAAAGGTGTATAGAAACTAAAAATAAAGAACTGAAGAGAGACACACCATGTTAACACTAATGAAAAGAAAGCTGGAGTATCTATATTGATTTTGGACAAAGCAGAATTCAGAGCCAGGAAAATTATCAGGGATAATGATGGGTATTAGATCATAATAAAGTGGTTAATTTTCTAAGACATCATAATCTTTCAAGTGTGCCTAACAACAGAACATCAAGGCATGTGAGGTAAGCACTGACAGAGATGCTAGAAAAACCTGATAACTTCCACTATTATGGTTGAAAACTTCAACATCCCCCATCAGTAATGGTCAGATCAATCAGAGAGAAAATCAGTATGGGCATAGGTGAACTGAGCACCTGCAACAAAAAGCGGGATAAATTTGGTATTTATGTTGTTCTTCCAACAACAGCAGAATACACATTCTTCTCAAGCTAATATGAAGCCTTCACCAAAACAGATCACGTTGAAGGCTGTGAACCACATCAAAACAAAATTTTTAATGGAAATCATATCAAACATACCCTCAGACAATAATGGAATTAAGCTATGTATCAACAAAACAAAGATGGCTGGAAAATTGCAAATAGTTGGGGAATAAGTAAGTACTAAACAACGCATGGGTCAAAGAAGGGTCTCAAGGGAAATACATATTTTGAACTAAATGAAAATAAAAATATAACTTACCCAGGTGAGTGTCATGCAAAAAGAAACAAAAACAGAAAACAAACAAACAAAGACAGTACTTACAGGAAAATTTATAACATCGGATGCATATATTGAAAAAAAGAAAGGTCTAAAATCAATAATCTAGGTTTCTATCTAAGGATACTAGAGAAAAATGAGTGATATAAACCTAAAGCAAACAGAAGAAAATAAATAACAAAAGTTTGAGCAGTGATAAAATCAAAAACAGGAAACCAATAGAGAATATTAAGAGAAACAAAAACTGTTTTCTTGAAAAGATCAATAAAATTGATAAATTGCAAGACGTCATCAAGATGGTGAACTAGAGGCTCTCAGTTTCACCTCCTGCACAAAGACAGACTAAAACAGTGAGTAGACAAAGATACATCTAATAAGACATTTAGAGAGAATGCTGGAATCCAGTAGGGAAGAGATATTTCTGTGGCTTTGAGGCCCAGAGAGGCAGCTGGCCAGATGGATTTGGGAAGGAAGAGGGTCCCCATTTCATGGGAAGGGTAAGTGAGAGATCCTCAACAGTACACACTCCTGCCGCAGATTCCCACAGTCCTGGCTGTAGGAAAGTCCCTGGGCGCCAAGGGGCCTGAGCCCAGTATAGTTAGATGCCGGGAGTCCACGTGACTGCGTTGCTCCAGAGACAGCAACACAGCGCTGCTTTGACAGCAGAGCCAACAATGAACTACATCCTCCTCTGGGGCCCCAAAGCCCCTACTCTCCACATTCCTGGGGCCTCACAACACCCTCCGCCTCCACTCTCAGGGCTGCAGAGTGGTGCTGGCTAAACCCAATGGTATGGTTCAGGTATTGGCAGTAGAGCCCATGCTATTGCCTATGTGCCAGTAAACAGGTGGTTTAGAATATCAGGGAGGTGCCCCCAGGACACAGGGAACAAAAATGTGTGCTCTCCAGAATCTGAGAGCAGCCCACCCACTGTTACCACAGGAACAGTGACCTCATCACCTCCAGCAGCTTGGCCACCATGTCCTACAGCGAGGGACCAGGGAGCCAGCCCGCCTGCTCCACCAAGGATACTGCTGGAGTCCATGAATGCTGCCTGCCAGGGACCCCAGGACTGTGCTACATGGCCTGCCACCACTACCACCACCATTACCACCTGTGCCCACACGCCCTACCTGGGGACTGAAAACTGGTCTGCTCTGCAAACCTGTCCCCTGAAAACTCACAGCAGCCTTTGTAAACAATAGAAGCCTAAGCTACTAAGAAACTTAAACTTGCAGACACTATTAATTAACATTGAGTACAACCAAAGTAATAATAAGAAGACTATACTATGAGTCCCAGCCAGTACCAAGCAAAACACCTTACCAAATCAACATTATAGGTTCATCTAAAAGAAGCACCTTCCCCATGGAAGCTGCTCCATAAAACTAAAAGAAGTGACAGTGTATTAGCACATTTTATACTGCCATATAGAAATATCCTGAGACTAGGGGATTTACAAAGAAAAAGAGATTTAATGAACTCACGGCTCCACATGACTTGAGAAGCCTCACAATCATGGTGGAGGGTGAAGGAGGAGCAAAAGTTGGTGTTACATGGTGGCAGGCAAGAGACCATGTGCAGGAAAACTGCCCTTTATGAAACCATCAGATCTCATGAGACTTATTTATTCTCTATCACGAGAACAGCATGGGAAAACCTGCTCCCATTATTCAATTACCACCCACCAGGTCCCTGCCATGACACATGAGGATTATGGGAGCTACAATTCAAGATGAGATTTGGGTGGAGACACAGCCAAATCACATCAGATACACCAGATATGCAGATACCAATGCAAGGACACAGGGAACATGGCAAAGCAAGAAAACACTGACACCTTCAAAGAAACACAATAGTTCTGTAATGAGTTCTCAGTGGCATCTTCTTCTATAAGATTGTTTCATTTATACTGAAAATCTGCTGTTTCGTGTAGCCACCTTTGTCAATGATCTTAGCTAGAGCTACTGAATAACTTGCTGCAGCTTCTCCATCAGCTCTTGATGCTTCATTTTGCACTTTTATGTTTTGGAGATGGCTTCCTTCCTGAAACCTCATGAACCAACCCTGGCCAGCTTCAAAATTTCATTCCCCAGCTACTTAATATAAACTAGCATAAACTTTGAGGAAATTGGGGGTAATATCCACTCAGCTGACCACATGCAAACCTGTGATAGGCAACCTCTGAGACTGCTCAATGACCCTCACCTTCTAGAATTTGTGCCGCTATATACTTGTGTTAAAACTACCCATTGAGTGTAAGCCATAGCCCGTGACTTACTTCCAAATAATAGAATGGAGCAAAGTGATGAATGTCATTTTCAATATTAGGTTACAAAATATTCTGGAATGTCTCCTTCTAGGAAGATGAAATAGATGTTTTTTTCCCCTGTTTGTTCCACTAAGTGAAACTAAAAACCTAGAGTACTATTTACAAAATAAACCTAAGATGACTAAAAAGGGAAAGAAGAAGGCAGGCCTGTTAGTGGCCTGGGGACCCACAGAAAAACATGGTAATGAATTCTCTGGGTGTTCCTTTTGCTTCATGTATCCTAGGCTTGAAGCTGAAGAGCTGGCAACCTAGAAATGCCAACAGGCACTGTCACAATGAAACCCCAACAAAACCTTGCTCTCTCTAGTCAAATGAAAAGAATACATGCAGCATAGCAAGACAGACAACTTTTAGATACTATCCACTCTGTTGCAGCCAAGTATTACAGAAAAGTATACACTGGCCCCATCTCCACCCCACCAGTAAAGTCCTAGACTTCTACAGTTGCATGCTGTAAGAAGTCAGCCCTAACTGTCCTTTGGAGTGGTGCCAGAGAAGGGCCAGAACTTGCGTTCCTACTGGCTGGTAGCAAGGCTCCACCCTGTAGTGTCAGTGGAGACACTGGACAGCCTGGACTTCTACTCCCACATGGCAGTAATGAGACCCCTCACCTATCTTTATGTGGGTGGCATTAGACAAGGCCCAGAGAAAAGTCAGGACTTTAACTCTTATCTAGAGATATGTGAGAAATATAGAGGATATATCCTGTATCTCCCAGCCAAGCAGGGATTGTGGAAATTAACGGGAAGTCATAATCCCCTAGCAGCAATGAGGAGCTCCCCATCAGACATCAACAAAAACCACTTGGGGAACGTTAACTTGTACCCAACATGGGGGTAGTAGAATACACCCTACACCCCTTCCCCTGGTATAACAGTGTCAAAAGAAGCCAGATAAAACACAAGACCCACATAAGAAACAGAGGCTTATAACAATATTTAAAGTATATAATATCTACTTTTTCACAAAATCAACTTTTTGTGTCATTGATCTTTCATATTGTTGTTTCTTTTAGTCTCTATTTCATTCCTTTTTCTCTGATCTTTATTCTTTCCTTCTACTATTTTTTGGTTTGGTTTGTTCTTTCTTCTTTAATTCCCTGAGGTGCACTGTTAGGTTATTTATTTGAAGTCTTTCTATCTTTTTGATGTTGGAATTTATTGCTATTGAGAAAGAAGAAAGGAAAATCCCAGTTAGGTAGGCAGTTAGGGTGGGTCCTCAGCTAAATTCCTCAAAACAAAAGAAAAGCCTCTAGGCACAGAGAACTCACAGAGGAGGACTTGCCAAAGACAAGCCCACAGTCACACAGACAAGAAATATGATAGAGGTGACTTGCTCAGACATGCCCACAATGCAAAATTCTGTCCCCTGACACATGCTCAGTAAGGGGAATAAAGAAACATAGAGTAAATCAAGCTAAGGACCCACAGGCACATTAGGAGGACAGGGTGGAGCTCCCAGAAATTCATGCCCTATGTAAATGAGATACCCATCCCTTATTGTTTTCTTATAAAAGCTTTTGCATTCAACTGTAAAAACAGAAACCCTCTTCTGGATCCCCTCTCTACAGCAAAGAGCCGCCTTCTTTTGCTTATTAAACTTTCCCTCCAACATTATTACCCTTGGTGTCCATGCTGCTTAATTTTCCTGGTGGTAAGACAAAGGACTCTGGGTACTACCTCAGGCAATGAGATACTGCCGCAATGTGGCACACTGGTGAGGCTGTAACACCAACAACTTGCCTTTTGGAATTGCTTTAGCCCTAGCCCATAGGTTTTAGTATTCTGTGCTTCCAATTTCATTTGTCTCAAAGACGTTTAATTTCTTCATTGACCCATTTTTTGTTTAGGAACAGGATGTTTAATTAAAAAGAAAAAAAAACAGTAAGATAACAAGCTGAATGAAAAAAAAATCAATTAGAAGATGCTAACAACAAGGTGATAATTATGATAAAAATAAGATAGTTATCTCGACAAAAGGTCTGAAACAGTCATAAAAATACTTTAAAAAGAAATTGCAAATATGACTGAAATAAAAATTAGTATGGTCCACCTGAGGACTAAACTTTGATTTTTTTTTTTTTTTTTTTTTATCTTGCCCAAATTCCTATCTGTTGGAAACAGGTTTATAACATTGGGAAAAATTCACACCAAGACAATGGATAACTCGGCAAGGCTAGTTTACTTTCCGCAGGAAGAGTGCAACTCACAGGTAATCTTGCCACAAGAGCACACCTAAACAAAGGAGACAGGGATCATTCTAACTTTAATAGCCTGAGGCAATTGCCCTACTGCTTTGTCCAGTTTCCCCTGGTTGAAACAGGACCTCACATTCTATGCTTGACCCAACTGGTTAAAAACTTGGAAATTTTCTAAAGAGGTAAAGGCAGAGAAGAACAAAAGAAAAGAGGAAGTAACTTGAGGAATGCTTAGAGAAGCAATAACATTTCCAAATGAGGAAGGGGAATAAGCTATGACTTAAGACTTGCCTGGGCTTGTCCAGGCATGTCAGGGCAAATATCTAGGTTAAAGTATAAGAACCACGAACATGGGATGCACTTTTTTCTTTATTTTATTTATTTATTTTTTCCCATTTACTTTATTGCATTTTAGATTTTGGGGTACATGTGAAGAACATGCAAAACTGCTGCATAGGTGCACACGTGGCACTGTGATTTCCTGCCTTCTTCCCCATCACCTACATCTGGCATTTCTCCCCTTACTATCTCTCCCCAGCTCCCCACCCCACACCGTCCCTCCCCTATTTCCCCCCAAATGACCCCAGTGTGTAGTGCTCCTCTCCCTGTGTCCATGTGTTCTCACTGTTCAACACCCGCCTAT
>NW_016107414.1:3630984-3738129 GCF_001604975.1 Cebus imitator
CTTTT
Source organism: Cebus imitator (assembly GCF_001604975.1). NCBI lineage: Eukaryota > Metazoa > Chordata > Mammalia > Primates > Cebidae > Cebus > Cebus imitator. Next base: position 3,630,990 of record NW_016107414.1, read on the forward strand.
TAAACAGATGAATGGGTGACTTCCCATGGCTCCAATCGCCAGCTAAAAGGGCACCCGGACTGGTGTATTTTGTACGGAGAACCACTGCTCCAGGGCGCCGACAAAGCAGCCGCGCGGGGCAAAGCAGCGGAGCTGGCCAGCACAGCCGCGCTGGCTGAAACAGCCGCGCTGGTGACCCGTGGAGCTCCTCCGCCTGGGAATTTCCTAGCCTGTGGGCAATAAAAATGTGGCGTCCACGCACCCTCTGTGCTTTCACTGGAAGCTGCAATCCTGAGCTGTTCCTAAACGGCCATCTTGGATCCTCTCCCCGACTTTTTTCTTTATTATGACTAACAGCTACTTTAAGACTATTAGCAAAATCCTTAAAGTAAATTAGCCTTTGAGGAAACTATTATTTATTTGTAATGAACTAAGAGAAAAGCTTTGAAGAGGAAGCTTTTATTTATTCTTATTTCCTACACTATCTAAGGGGTCTGGGCATTCATGCCCTTCAAATCATAAATTCTCATCAGATGAGTTTGATTTAATCCTATGTATCATGACTTACTTTCCAATCTCAGTATGGAATAATATTATGTGACATAGAAGAAAGTCAAAATATTTTACCCCAAAACATGTTTCTTTGACATATCTTGAAATGGCTCTGCAAAGCTATCCATTTTGGTGGGGAATTTGCATCTGTAAAGAATCTCTATTAACATAGCTAGATACTTTTCTACCAGGCCCTCCTAATCCTAAAGAGATTAAGAGTCTAGCACCTTTTAAAGATCTGAATATGAAACATGTGCCATCTATTGTCTCCAAGGGCAGCCACTGTAAAACCTCAAAAGAACCTTCGTCTCCACAGATAAACTTAACCTGAACATTTCCTTTCTGTGACCCCAGGTCTTTAGATAAACTCAACCAATTGTCAATCAGAACATGTTTAAATTTATCTGTAGCCTGGAAGCCCCCCCTTTGAGTTGTCCCGACTTTCTGGGCCAAACCAATGTATTTTTTAAATGTATTTCATTGCCGTCTCATGTCTCCGTAAAATATATAAAACCAAGCTGCACCCCCAAATACTTTGGACACATGTTCTCAGGACTTCCTGAGGGCTGTGTCATGGGCCGTGGTCACTCATAGTTGACTCAGAATAGATTTCTTCAAATATTTTACAGTTTGACTCTTTTTGTCGACACAGCAAAGACATAGAACGTACAGAGAAGAACCAAATGGAAATTTTAGAACTTGAAAAATGCAAAAACCATTTAAAAAAATCAGTGAATATGCAAGAGAAATTAACGATGCTGAACAAAAAGAGGAAATATACTTCAAAAAATAAAAAGAAAAAAGAAAGAAAGAACAAAGAACAGAGTACCAGGGACCAAAGGAACTGTAACAAAAGATCAAACATTTGTGACACTGGAGTCACAGAAGGAAACTAGAAAGAGGGAAGGGCTGGAAAAAGACTCAAAGAAGTCCTTTACAGAGTCATAAGAATCTTGATCGCTGAAAACTCCCCAAATTTGGCAAAAGACATTATCGTAGAGATACAGGAAGCTGAACAAACTCAAAATAAGCTTGGAGAAACCCATAAAGACACATTGTAATCCAACATTAGAAAACTGAAGAAAAAATTTTGAAACCAATAAGAAAGAAAGAAAAAAAAACCTCGCTTATATGGGGCAAAACAATTTAAATAGCTGTATAAGGAATTCTCAACACTCAGAAATAAAAATAAGAAACAATTCAAAAAGAAAATGGACAAAAGACATAAAGGGACATTTCATCATAGATGCTCTACAGATAACAAAAACCCTCAAAAAGATGTTCAACATCATTATCCATCAGAGAAATGCAAATTAAAACTATAATGAGATACTACAGCACATCTGCAGGATAGCTAAAAAATATATTAACAATGTCATAGGTGAAACAGGATGCCAACAAACTATAATTCATATAATGCTGGTGAGTTCAAATGGTATACCTATTTTGGAAAAGAGTCCAGGGGTGTCTTTAAAACACTAAATGTGTAATTAACATATAAACTGGCAATTATACCTCTTTGCTTTTATTCCAGAGAAATAAAAAATCATTGTGATGGTTAATATTGAGTCTGAACTTGATTGGGTTGAAGGATGCAAAGTATTGTTTCTGGGTGTCTCTGTGAGGGTATTGGCAGAGGAGATTAACATTTGAGTCTGTGTTCTGGGAGAGGTAGACTCACCTTCAAAGTGGGTGGGCACCTCCAACCCGCTGTCAGTGTGGCTAGAAAAAGCAGGCAGAAGGAGGTGGGATAAGCCGGCTTGTTGAGTCTTCCGTCATTCCCCTTTCCCTGCACTGGATGCTTCCTGCCCTTGAACGCCAGACTCCAGGTTCTTCTGCCTTTGGACTCTTGGACTCACACCAGTGGTTTGCCAGGGGCTCTCAGGCCTTTGGCCACAGACTGAAGGCTGCACTGTTGGTTTCTCTACCTTTGAGGTTTGGGGACTTGGACTGACCCACCACTGGCTTCCTTGCTCCTCAACTTGCAGATGACCTATTGTGAGACTTTTACATTGTGATTATGTGAGAATTCTCTCTAGTAAACTCCTTTCATATTTTTCATATATACATATATCCTATTAGTTCTGTCCCTCTAGAAAACCCTAATATAGTCACATTCTCACAAAACTGGAATATGAACGTTTATAGCATCTTTATTTGTAATCACCGAAAATTGGAAGCAAATCTGCTTTAGTTTTCTATTGCTGCTGAAACTAATTATCACACACTTAGTGGCCTAAAAAAACACAAACTTATTATTTACAGTTTTAGAGGTCAGAAGTCCCAAAATCAAGTTGTTAGCAGGTGCACATTCATTCTGGAGACTCTGGGGGAGAATATTTTCTGGACTTTTCCAGTTTCTGATGGTGCCTGCATTTTTTGGCTCTTGGCCACGTTGCTGCAACCACTGAATTAATGGTCCCGTCTCTTCTTCCTCTGATTACTTTGTGAAATCATTTTTTTTTCCTGATTCTAGCCTTCCTGCTTCCCTCTTACAAAGATCTCCAGATTATATTTATCCCACCCAAAGAATCCAGAATGTCCTGACCATCTCAAGATACTTAATCACATCTGCAATGTCCCTTTTGCCAGGTAACATATCCAGATTTTAGGGATTAGGACATGGATATGTTTAAGTGGCCACTAGCCTCTCCAAAGCCAGATGTCCACCAGTGTGTGAACGGTTAAGCAGAGTGTAGTACATCCACTTCAGATAACGCTAGTCAGCAGTGAAAAGAACGAAGTTGTTAATACATGCAACAACTGAATAACCATCCAGAGAATTAGGTGAATGAAAAAAGTCAATGCCAATAGGTTGTATATTATGCAATTCCACTTACATAGCTTTGCTGAAATGACAAAACTATAGAAATAGAAAAGAGAGCAGTAGTTGCCAAGGATTAAGGAGGAGAAGCAGGTGGGAGGTAAATATATCCAATGATATTAAGGACAACATGAAGGATCTTTCTGGTGATGGAAAGAGTCTGTATTTTGACTGTATCAGTATCAATATCCTGGTTTGATGTTTTACTATCGTTGTAGAAGATAGTACCATTGGGAAAAACTGAGTAAAAGCTACACGGGATCTCTCTTACAACTATATGAGAATGAATCTGCAATTAATTATCTCAAAATTAAAAAGCTTAAATATTTTTTTAAAAAAAGACTTTGCCATTCATCTTTCTCATTCTCTTACGCTCTCCAGAAACCCAGCTGCTATGTCCTGAGCTGCCCTAAAGGGAGGGGAATATAGCAAGAAACTGAGGGAGATTTCCATCCTACATCCAGAAAGGAACTAAGGCTCTTAGTCCAACAACCTGCCAATAGCTATGCATACAAGCTTGGAAGCAGATTCTTCTTCCATCCAGCCTTCATGTGAGACAGCACCTCCAACCAACACCTTGACTGCAGCTTTGTAAGAAAGCTTAAGCTAGAGCAATCCAGTTAAGGTGCACGCAGATTCCTGATGCAAAGAAATTGTCACAATAAGTGCTTGTTGTTTTAAGCCTATAAGTATTTGGGGTGATTTTCTATGCAAGAATACAAAACTAATGCAACGCCCTATGACTAAGCAATGATACTCATAGGGGTATATCTAGTATACGTATGTGGAACATACACTTGATGCACATATGTATGGCAGCATTACTTGTAATTTAGTGTTCATATTAGCCTTATTCATAATAGCTGATAACTAAAAACAACTAAAATATTCATCAAGATGAAAGTATAATAAATAACCATATTCTTTTCCATAATAAGGCATCAGTTAAATGGATGTTTTTCTTTTCAGTGGGTGATGTTTGCTTGATTGTTACTTTGGTTTTTTTTGAGATGGAATTTTTCTCTTTGTTGCCCAGGATGGAGTGCAGTGGTGCAATTTTGGATCACTGTAACCTCCACCTCCTGGGTTAAAGCGATTTTCCTGTCTCAGCCTCTTAAGCAGCTGGGATCACAGGCATGCACCACCATGCCTGGCTAATTTTTGTATTTTCAGTAGAGTTAGGGTTTCACCAGATAGGTTTGGCCAGGCTGGTCTCGAACTCCTTACTTCAGGTGATCCACCAGCCTCGGCCTCTCAAAGTGTGAGCTGCTGCACCTGGTCTTTATAACAGAAGTCATTGCATATATCCTACTGTCTTAAATTCAAATATATTAACAGAATTTAAAGGTTTCTCTTTTTGTCATTGTAGCCAGGTCCTGCCAAAAGGAATGTATTTATTTTTTTACTTCTACAGCATATGTACTTTATATATACAAACGTTACACATTTATAATGTGCATGTATAAACATGTACAAGTGTACATACATGTATAACATATGTGTGTGTATAAAATACATGAGTATGCATATTTTCAAACGGAACACAGAGAACAAAACTGCTCGTGTTAACCCTTTTCAGTTACATTTAATAAAACATCTGAAGTACCAGGACCATATTAAATGTAAATTTTCAGGAACCTGACTCCTGAACTCTGTTTCTGTGGGTAATTAGTAATTCAAGTAAAACACAGAGGACTCTTGAAGAAATAGCCATAAAATGAAGCTCTACTGTTATTTACCAAGTTATTTGTGGAACTAGCTTCCTTAAAGCTCTAATCCATGCTTCTCTGCACATCTGTTTTTCTGGTCACATGCATTTTATCAGTTTCTCACCACTCTACTCATGCCTTGGCACCTGAAATACCCCCAAGAGATACCACCTGCCAAACAGTTTTCTTTTTCATTGCCAGCCAATTCTGGTTTTTCTTCCTAGGACACATCTGCTATCTTTTCTGTAGAAGTCCTTTAATTTACACCCAAACCCTGAATTTTAAATACAAGTATTGAGGCTGGGCATGGTGAAACATGCCTGTAACCTTAGCACTTTAGGAGCCTGAGGCGGAATCTCCTTGAGCCCAAGAGACTCACACCAGCCTGGACAACATGGCAAGACCATGTCTCCACAGTTTTTTTTTTTTTTTTAAATTATCCCAGTGTGGTGACATGCATCTGTATTCCCAGTCACTTGGGAGGCTGAGGTGGGAGGACTGCTTAAAGTCAAGGCTGCACCACTGCATTCTAGCCTGGATGACAGAGTGACGCCCTATCTCAAAAAAATTTAAATTAAATTAAATTAAAATAATAATAGTAGAAAAATTGTATAGCATGCTCTTAATTCCAGGAGGAAATGACCATGTAAGATATATTGTACAAAGATACCTAGAGATAACAACGATCACCCAAAATTGGCCAGCCTTTTTATACAAAAGAGTCAGCATGAGGCAGTAGATAGGATAAGAATGTAGGCACTGGACTTAGGCTGCTAGCGCTTTTTGGGCCACTTGTTTAACTTCTCTAAGCCTCAGTTTCCTCATTGGAAACATGGAGCTAATAAAAGAATTTATCACTGAAGGCTGTGAGCAATCAGTGAGAGATTGTCCATGAATATATTTTCGAACATTGCATGGGATAAAGGTATCATTCAAGAAGGATCTGCTTCCATTTTAATTATTTTATGTTACAGTTGCTAGTGTTATTCTTCATACACATCTATCCACATAGATTGCAGGATTCAGAGAGCGCATATGTGATGCTTCTTTTGCTCAATTACCCATTGCATCTTTAAAGAAATATTTTTGAGCAGCTTCCTTGTTCCCGGCATGATGTGTGGTTCTAAAAATAGAGACAAGTTTGGTTTGTGCTCTCTTCAGAACTTTGCACCATTGTTAGTTTATTTACAATGAGACAGTTCGACCACATAGAGTGGTCAGCACATTGTTACCCTTTCTCAGAGGGGTTGAGAATATGCGTGAAAAAGAAAACAGATTTTGCATCCCATGTTAATACTTACATTGGATTGCTGCTGCCTGGAGCTTGATGGTAAGAAGTATGCAGGGGTCATGATCAGTTTCAGCCCGAGAGGGCTGCACATTTGATGCCCAATACAGGTGCAAGAGGCAAAAGTGTCCATGCCTTTGATACATGTTTGCTATGTATTTATTGGCTGACTGCATGGATTTAAAAATACACGAAGAATCTGGTGATTGTATAATTCCAGATTAGCTCTAAGTGGGATTTGTCATTCCATGAAGTTTAAAGAAAACAAAATTAGTAGCATGAACCCCAGCTGTTGACATTTTCCCCTGCTTCTTGGTGCCCTATTATCTCAGCTGGTCTAGGCATATCTCAGCAATTACCATAGTTCTGCAGGCAGCTCTCAGGCCACTTAAGCTGACACTTTGAAATATTAGGGGGGAAATGCTGCAGGTGCAATGAACTGGCAGAGACCCAGCAGCAAGTTTGCATCAACCCAGAATTTTAAAAAGTTTTGTGAACTATCCCTTATGCTATTAAGCTGTTCCAATTAGAGGCAAAAATCCTATTTTATTTGGCAGGCACCTTGTTTCATCTATAAAGCACCATCATTCTCCCAATGAAAAAGAAAGCATCATTTCCAGAATTCCACCATAGACATGATCATCACTGTGCCAGCTATCAGGAAGCGTTCACAACAGAGCTGTGTGTGGCAGCTTGACAGGACAGAGGACACTTCTATGCCCACCAAGGAAGCTCACTCAGGACTTTCACTTCTGAGGGTGCTCAGAATGCTTCAAATACCTCTAGTCTCTACCAGACGGCCTCACGTGTAACTCTCTATTGGTACTTTCTTTTTCTCCAGTGCTTTCATTCATGTTACTCTTATTTTTCTTACTATGTTGTGATAATCTCTTATACACCTGGATTTTAGGTAAAATGATTAGCTAAGATAAGATGAAATCACATATAATCAGAATCACTTTTCAACACTATTAATATTAGATGATATTAAGGAATTATTATAAATGTTGTCAGAGTTGATATGGGAATGGTAGTTACAGAGGAAGAGAAAGTCCTTTTATTAGCTAGAGATTCATACTAGAGGGTATCTACACAAAATAACATGACATCTGGGATTTGACTGAATGTAATAGAGCAAAAGTTAACAGTCTAGAGGGGAGGTAAACAAAGATTGAAAAAATATTGATGTGGATAATTATTGAAGCTGGGTTATGGATATGAAGGAGCTTATTATAATATCCTCTTACCTTTATATATGTTTGAAAGTTCATACATTCAAAATGTAAATAATACATTAAGTGATCCACTGAGGACTCTGCATGCGTGTGTCCATGTGGGTGGATACGTACATAATTATTGTGTTCAGCCTCATTATGTTCACTGACATTTGAGAAAAGCAAGCAGCAGGAATAACAGAACTGTATGCAGTTTGGGTGGCAAATCTGGTATGGTGTTGTCTCCATTGGGTTCCTGTCTGCCGTTATGTTTTGCTCCATTTTGGTTTGCTATTAAACCCCTATTGTGTCAATTCATATTAAATCTAGCTGCTGAGGAGATGAAAAGTGATCATGTAAGTGGAAATCCAGAGCCTGGCACACAGTATCCATGCAGCATATATTTATTTAACTTGTATTTGCATCTTGATGTGTCATGCTTATATACCTGTCAGGCGCATGACTATGCCAATTGTCATGCCCAGGGTCCGGTTCCAGCTCATGCTTAGGTCTGAAGGGAGAGGGTGGATGAGCAGATAGCTGAAAGAACACTCAGGGGCTGTGGGCGGGGGATACGTAGTTTTGTTCAGCAGCTCTCTCATCAGTAGCTCACTCTCACTAGCTCTCTCACACTGTCCGCCTTGTTTCGGCTGCTTAGTTCAGAGGCTCCCACATACAGCTGCATGGCCAACTCTCCCTCGCCTTCATGGTCAGCAGCTTAACTCTTTCTCTCTCTGGGCATGAGCAAGCCGAGCTGTGTCCTGGCTCACCCTGTCCATCTGCAAAGACAGACAGTTCTGACTCTGTCTCTGTCTCTGTCTCTGTCTCTCTCTCCCTCTCTCTCTCTCTCTCTGGGCACAAGCATACCTGTACTGTGTCAGCAGGGCAATTATACCTCTTACAGACAATAGTGGCTTAGAGCCAAGTGATGAGCTTTCCCATGTTATGGCTACATGGCTGTGATAACAAGTGGAATTATATGCCTGCTCGCTAAACTCGCTGAGTCACTCTGGATGTAAATATCCTACCTCGGCCTATCCTTGACCAAAACAAATCCATTACCTTACAGTACCCTTTATCAAGTTGTAGAGAATAGCATGGACACCTGATTCCAACTTTCCAAGTATAATACTAAGCTAGCCCTAAGTATTAATTATCACTTTCATAACTTTGGGCCCTAGAACTAATTTCTACTATTAGAGTTTGGGTTTTTTAAGTCCGAGTGCAAGATACAGGTAAAATGATACATCTGCAGGGTGGTCCCTTTTTGGCTTAGCATATGGCTAGGCAGAATTAAATTAGATTTTATTATAGACTCAGGTCTTTGGCACAGACCCATTGAAAATGGGTAGCAAGGACAATTTAAGTATTTGGGGACTTAGCCAAAGTCTGTAAGGAATGTGATGGATTCGGAAACAAATGTAAGTAACCACTACAAAAACTATACAAAAGTGATATATATGCTTTTTGAGACTAAGTCTCACTCTGTTGCCCAGGCTGGAGTGCAATGGCACTATCTTGGCTCACTGCAATCTCTGCCTCCCAGGTTCAAGCAATTCTCATGCCTCAGCCTCCTGAGTAGCTGGGATTATAGGCACCCCCCACCACACCTAACTAATTTTTGTATTTTTAGTAGAGAGAGGGTTTCACCATGTTGGCCAGGCTGGTCTTGAACACCTGACCATTTTCAGATCACTGAAAATGGAATTCTAAAACATGTTCGAGTAACACGTAAGACATCCAGAAAATGACAACAGCAGTTAAACGAACAAACTGAAAATGAATCATAATATGGCAAGCTTAAGCCCTAGAATGTCAATAATTACTTTAAATGTAAATTGAATAAATAAACCAATTAAAAGACAGAGGTGATCACTGTGAATTAAATAACAAATCAAAAACAAAACATGACCCAACTATATGCTATCTACAAGAAAGTCATTTCAAATATAATGATGTAAATAGGTTGCAGATACATTTGTAAAATGTAATAAGATTCAGCTATAAGAAAGAATGAGCTATTGAGATATGCAATTACCTTTTTGGACTTTGATGGCATCATACTTATTAAAAAAATTAGTCTTGAGGTTATGTATGGTATAACATATATATAATATTCTCAACAAAACTATAGAGAAGTAAAACATCATATTAGCTGCTAGGGGATGGAGAACTAGAGAGGGAAATGGAGTGAGTGCAAATACAAAGAGGTAGCATGAGGAAGTTAACTGGTGGTTGACAGAACAGTTCAGTATATTGATTGCAGTGGTGGTTACACAAATCTATACATGAGATAAAATTGCAGGTTGGTGCCTGTAATCCCAGCACTTTGGGAGGCCAAGGTGGGAGGATCACCTGAGGTCAGGAATTTGACACCAGACTGGCCATGATGGTCAAACCCCATCTCTACTAAAAATATAAAAATTAGCCTGGTGTGATGGCACACATCTGTAGTCCCAGCTACTCAGGAGGCTGAGGCAGGAGAATCACTTGAACCTGGGAGGCAGAGGTTGCAGCGAGCCAAGATCGTGCCACTCCAGCCTAGGTGACTGAGCAAGACTCCATCTCAGAAGAAAAATTACATAAACACACTCACACACACACACACACACACACTCACACACACACACACACCCCAAATGAATACAGGTTTGAAGAAATGGTAAAAATTGAAAAGACCTATAGTCTAATATATGAACACCCCATTCCTGGCTTTGATATGCACTGTGGTTCCATAAGATGCCATAAATGAGGTGACAGGGTAAAAGATACATGGGGCTCTGTATTATTTTTGTAGCTTCCTAGGTCTATATTTCTTTTAAAATACAAATTTAAGCAAAAGCATGTCTGAAAATGTGTTAACACTTGGCCCAACCAAAGGGATGTCTCTGTCCCTACTTTTGAACCCGTTGAGTCCTTGTGACTATCGTGATGAATAAAACATGGCAGACATGATGCTGTATCTTCCGAGTCTACCTTAGAAAAGGCCACACAGTTTCTGCTGATGATTCGCATAACATCTGATCCGCGTGCCTTCAGTTGCCATGTAAGAAGCCTAAGATTCTTGGGACCACCATATGTAGGTGGTCACTTGGAGACATCACAGAGGAGGAGGAGATGCTAAAAAAAGCCTCAGTTCTTCTACCCAGCCGTTTAATTATTTCCAGCCATGGTACCAAATAGTTTAGTGAAAAGCTTTTGAGATGATTTCAGACCCAGCCAACAACTGACTGCAGGCACTTGAGAGCTCCCACACTACCTGAGTTCAATAAACCCCCAACATTGTAAGCAAAATAAATTATTGTCATCATTTGGTAGTGGTTAACTATATGGAAATAGCTACTTAGAACAAGAGGTAAGACAAACAATGTTCAAGGTCACATTAGTGAGGAAGGGGCCAAGTTGTCAAGAGAAAATGAATGTGACACACCTGATGATTTTTGGCTGGGAATTACAATTAAGCACAATGTTTCCGTTAGCTGGTCTTTCCCAAGCCCCTAAGTCAAGCAGGGACAGCTCTGCTTAAGATTCTGAGAGTTCAATCTTCTGGTCCCAATTATAGCTGAACTTATTAATATTCTTTGGTAACTCTCATTGTTTATTTATTCTTGTCCTTTGTTCTTCATGAGAAAATAGATTTCTGAGGTCCAGAACTCAGAATGATCTGTGATGTAGATAGCTCTAATGTAGTCAGAAATTTTTTGGTTTAAAAATAAAGAAACCTAAATGGCTTAAATTAAAAATCAATCGATCAATCAGTAATAGTACAATTTCAGCCACTGAAAATTCCAAAAAGTAGACAGACAGCCTCAATATTATCATCAGAAAAGCGTTGTTTCTTGTTTCCATTAATTGCTAGGCTGCCTTCAATAGTAGGTGGTTTCTTAGCATGTAGTTCCTGGAGTTCCAAGATTGTACCCAACCATCTCAGCAAACCGAATGGGAGAGTTTCCCTTTACTAATAGTTCTACGTCAGTTTCAGGAACTTCATGTCATTGGCCTGGCTAGGGTCACTAGATGGTACCTTGGTCATTCATCAATCACTCATTGACCAAACCTGGTTTCCCTGACAACTAGTAGAACTGAGAGCTTGATGGCAGGTCCCAGGCAAACTCAAGTGGGCCTTGCCTGAACCATGTGAACTGAGAATTAAAAAGGATATTTACTTGAAGGAAAACTGAGGTGCTATTATCATATTAGAGATGAAGTAGAAACCCTACATGTCAACAGGGCCCTGTGGCTTCACATATCTCACCTATATCTGCTGGGCCCCTGTTTCTTCATTAGTAAAATAAGAGGAAAGATCATTTGATTGCAAAATCTCTATCGTGGAAGTTTAATGATTTACAACGAGGCAGCGTAAACTTATTATTGTGGTAGGACAAGGATAACTACGTGCTTTTGATACCATATTGTGATTATTTCTGCCACTGCAGACTGTCAAAAACAGGAACAGGGATGATTTGATTCTGTAAAATAAAGCTAAGAAAAGAAAAATCTGATGCTCTTCTTCTTCCCTTTCCCCCTCTCCCTCTCGCCTACAACAGTCATTCAAAATAGACCACTTGCCAGGATTGCAAATCACGCAAACTGTTCAAGGATCCTGGTGGCTCCTGTCATCATTTGATTGTCAAGGAGCAGTGCCTAGGAAGAATTCTTTTCTTTTCAGTATTTGCTAATGAAGCTTGTTTTGATGGACAGCCCCAAGCATTTTGGTATCTGTGACTCTACCATAATTTGAAGCATCCAAGCACTGGCCAGCTGATTTAATGAGGCACGGTCTTGGAAATGATCACCAGGCTGATGGAAGTGTCATGTGAAACTGGATGACTTAAGAGTCCTGCCTGCCACCAGGAGACTTTGGGGTGCATGCAAAGCGGCTTGATGCTATAAATGTGGACAAGCAGAAAGAAGGTGGTCAGATTACTACTTCTTTAGAAATACAATTAGCCTTCCATTGCTCCAGCTGCCACTGAATTAATGGGTCTCTTGTTTCATTCACACCTCTGCTAACCCTGAGGACCCCACACCTAGCTGTGGAACAAGTTCACACCATGTGCTTTCCAGGTGCTGAGCAAACCATTTGCACTTGTCACTAGCATTTTTACCTGTGACTTATTGAAACACAGAATGGAATGTTACCTCTCACGTTTCTCTAAGAGGCACAGATACAACCTCCCCCCTTGCCTCCGACACTGAAGTTTCTTTGGACTTCTCACCCATACCTCTGAATTGGGATTATTCACTGGAACGTACAGTGATTTACCAAGCTCTGTTGGAATTCTCATGTTACTTCTTGTTTTTTTTTTTGTTGTTGTTGTTGTTTTTCTTCCTTGGTATTACCTCCTTAGGGCATTAATAACATCAATAACAATATTTATGAAATAATGAAATTTGAGTGCTCAATATGTGCTAGCCACTGCTCTGAATGCTTTACATGACAGCTCTGATTTAATTCTCATAACAACTATTTTCAATGTTTTACAGACAAGGAAGCTAAGTGATACGGTTTGGCTCTGTATTCCCACCCAAATTTCATTTAGCATTGTAATTCGCATGTGTGGCAGGAGGCACCTGTAATCCCCACATGTCGAGGGAGGGAGGTGATTGGATCATGGGGAAGGTTTTCCTCATACTGTTCTCATGACAGTGAGTTCTCATGAGATCTGATGGTTTTATAAGGGCGTCTTCCCTGCTCTTGCTTGCTTCTCTCTCCTGCTGCCTTGTGAAGAAGGTGCTTGCTTCCTCTTCGCCTTCCACTATGTTGGTAAGTTTCCTGAGGCCTCCCCAGCCATGTGGAACTGTAAGCCAGTTAAACCTCTTTCTTTTATAAATGACCCAGCCTCAGAGAAGTTCTTCATGGCAGTGTGAAAACTGAATAATATACCAGGAATTAGATGATTAGGAAATGAGCCCAGGATTAAGCAAAGGAATCAAATACAAGTCTATTTGATGCCAAAAAATATTTAACTCAGCATCTTCTATTTGCTTCTATGGCACCGGTGTATCAGAAAGAAGGATATCCTCTTGCTGGTAGAAATAAACCTAAGACAATAGACCTGATATTGGTAGCTCTAAGGTCAGCAACCATATTGCTAGAGAGACTGGCAAGTTAGGACTTCCGTGACTGTGGGAATTTGAGGGTAGGCAACTTTGGCCTTGACAGCAGGAGCCCAGAGAGGTTTCTGTCTGAAAGAGCTGGGAGGTTTTGTGCCTGCCCTGTGACACTGATAGAGCTGATTATAATCAGTGCAGTCCTTGGGCTTCCCAGTGATTTGTTGCTGCCCGCCTCTCCTTCTGGAAGCACTAGGAACCAGAAGGGAGAAGGAAAGAGGGGGATGTGGCCCAGCAAGCGAAGTCAGCTCTGTGAGGCAGAAGGTGGTGCCACCAAGATCCTCTCGGGAATCTCTGTGGTGCCAATTAGTTTCCAGGGCATTTCCAGGATCGTAGGTCTTACTTAGCTTCACTTACCCAGTCTCAGGCCATTTCGAGAATTTCAGAACTCCATAGGATTCTGGTGAATACAAATTCCCACGTTAGTGCTGCTCTTGCTAGAAGTGGTTGTTTCTATAACTTAAGGAGAAACAGATTTGTGATGTTCTTTATTTTTTACGGGCATTATGCAAAACTGATCGTGTTTTGTCTCCTCTCCACTTTTACAAAAGGTACCCATCATTCAATCATGCCTGAAGTGTTCAACTCCTGCCGTGAAATCACCCCTGATTACACTAGAACATTGGTCTATTTCAGTTCTTAAATTTTTATACTACTTCCGTCTGCGCCATAGTATAATGCTATTGCATTCTCCCCTGATCTGTATTCTTGGGTGGTTTCACTTCCAAGTCATCAAATTCACTAATTAAATTTGTGGGGCTGTATGATATGAAACTTCAATGCATTGCTTCAGAGGCTTCAAACTGAAAGGATTATAGACTGTTTAGCAGGTAAAGCAGGCTGGACAAATACTGCGGCTAAATGGTGTTGGCTGCTACTCCACACCAGGAAATTATTTCCAGGTCAAAATATGGGGCAAGGTGATCTTATTCATATGTGGAATCTAAAAACAGGGGAAAAAAAGAGAGAAAATATGACAGAAGCAGAGAGTAGAACAGTAGTTAACAGAGAATGAAGAGGAAAGGTAAATAGAGAGGATGGGGAAAGGCTGGTCAGCAGGTACAGAGTTATAATTAGGAGAAATAAGTTCTGGTGTTCTGTTGCCCAGTAGGGTGGACATGGTTAACAGTCATGTATTGTATATTATAAAATGGCTTGAAGAGCAGCTTTTGAATGTCTTTGCCATGAAGCAATGGTAAGTGCATGAGATGATGGGTATGGTGAATTCTCTGCTTTGATCATTATACAACCTATATATGTATCAGAACATCAAATTGTACCCTATAAATATGTACAGTTACAATGTGTGCATTTTTAGAAAAGGAGAAAAAAAGATATGGGACAATGTATGAAGTGGCCACTTCCAACTTTTTTTTTCAAAAGAAGTCTATAAATTCAAATTGTATGTGACAGAGAGAGCATGAGAGAAACATGGGTTCTCCCAATTTAAAATGATGTTCCTTAATTTACATTTTTAAAAATCTTGTGTAGGCCAAATAAAATGTCCATAAAATAATTTTGACTAAAGAGCTGCTATTTGGGCTAGAAGACTACATAATGAAGTATCTTTAGGGTTAATAAGTTAATTGGCAAATGTTTTTTGAGCATCTTCAGTATTGCAGAGACTAGACTCTTTTCCTTTCCTACTTGGGCAAAATGTCCAACTTTTTTTGTGGTTGAACTTTCTCATCTAGAAAGTAAAGGACATTCATATAGCCAAGATCACAGAGAAGAAAACAGGGATTAAATAGGAAAATGTATATAAAGGCTGAGCACAAGGCTAACATAGAGAAAATGCTAAATAAACAGTAGAAATAATTAATAAAATGAGTATAATAGCATTTGTTATTACCATCATGATCATACTGGAAATAAAACCTACTATTTATTGAATACTCACTAACTTTTTACAAAAACTCTATGAGAAAAGCACCTTGAGTAATTGCAGTGAGGATAACGGCAATAGTGATTGACCAAGAAGTATCTACAATGTAGAAATAGCAGCAGTAATAGAAAGAGTCAAAAAATACATATATTTAATGACATTTAGTATTGATAGCTGAGAAAAAGGTGGTTCACCCTGTAAATTTTTCATATATTCCTCTTACTACTGTCAAGAGTCTCTATGACATTGCTGAGTATATAGCAGGTCAAGAAACACTTGCTCAATTATTTGTTTGTCCCTAGAAACCCATTAGAGTCTAGTTTTATTCTGTTCTATTTATTTATATCCAGGAAGGATTTATGGCATCTGGCTCTTTTTATATGCCCTCTGATAAGCCATCCAGCTACGCCATTGAAATCTTCACCTAAGAAAAAATTCTCTCAGGTCTCAAGAACAGAGAGATAAAGCTTCTCTTCACCTCTACAGCAGGGGAATGGTGTCCTGTTGGGGAAAACTAAGAACACCAACAACTAAAAATTTTTAAAAAATAGCTGAGTATAGAAAACTGTATCTTTTAATGCCAGAAGCTGTCAGAGAGATGCACCAGTGAAATCTTTCACACGTTTTTGTCCACACAGCAAGATCATTTGCTTGGCTGTCTTGTTGCCCCAGCTGTGAGAGAGCCTCATTTCCTCCTTGCTGAGGCCACAGCCAGATGGCAGGAGCAACTCACCACATTTCTGTGACCTCCCTGATGCAGATGAAGTCACCAATCATGCTCTGCCTTTCTTGATTCCTCAGGATGGGGTTTCTGACCTTGTCTTGACAGTCACAGGGTTCAAGGCAAGGCATGCTTCATTTAATGCAGGTCTCTCAGTGGGGTCACCCCTTGACATAAGAACCAGATGGATGTTCCACCCTTCAGGATCCAGACACCATGAAAGCAGCAGACATTCAAAACACTTTCCAAAATCGGTGAGAAGGGGATTCACATTTCAGTTTTGCAAAGAATTTGCTTCACTGGCAAATTCGATTTTATTAGCTAACTTTGGAGGCAGCTCTTTAAATATTTTAAAGAGATAGATTTGTAAGCTTGATTTTGTTTTGTTTTTTGCTTCTTTCTTTATATATTTTTTGAAGGGTCTTTCTCTGTTGGTCAGGCTTGACTGCAGTGTGTGATCATAGCTCACTGCAACCTTGGACTCCAATGTCAAGCAATCTTCCTGCCTCAGACTCCTGAGTAGCTGAGACTACAGGTGTGTGCCCCCATGCTTAGCTGATTTTTATTTACTTTTTTGAAGCTATAGAGTCTCTCCATGTTGACCAGGCTGATCTGAAATTCCAGGCCTCAAATGATCCTCCTGCCTCAGCCTCCCAAAATATTAGGATTATAGGCATGTGCCACCATGCCTGGCCCTAAACTTGACTATTCATGTCAACTGATTACCTTCTTATTTAGATCTCTATTTCTCCTCAAACTAAATAGGATCCAAGCTAAAAAAAAATCATTTTCTACTTTCAAATCTGCTTTTGTTCTTTATTCACGACCTTCTTATACCTGTAACTTCCAAGCAAGGATTCTAGGAACCATCATCTTCCCTCAGTTAATGCCCATACCCAATCAATCACTGAGGTCTGTTGAGCCTACCACCTACCTCTCTCTCCATTCCAAATCATCGGGACTGGCCCAGGCCTTTTAGTCTGTTCTGTACATAGCTGTAGACTTCAAAATGACTTTTACCAAAAAGCAAATCTGATCTTCATCTTCAAGGTAAAATCTCAGTAGCTTCCCACTGCCCTCAGAATAACAGTCTGAACTATTTAGCACAGCTTACCATATTCTCAGGGATCTGACCCCTGTCTACCTCTCCAGCCTCATCTCTGTTTTGTTCAGATTCTATACACTAAACTGGGCTATTATTAGGAAGTGCTAAGGGGCATCATGACAATTGCTATCATCAACCTGCCAGTCATATGTGTGAGCCCTATTGAAAGACAATTCTCCAGCCCCACTCAACCAATCAGAGATTTACACACACACACACACACACACACACACACACACAATTAATCACATATATACACAATAAATATATATACATGACTAATCAGATATATATACACACACACGCTATGTCCACATGTAGTATATAATCATTTGTATGTATATATATATATATATTTTTTAAATATATATATTATATATATTATATATATATATAGTTGTTTAATGCCACTGAGTTTTGAAATAATTTGTTATACAGTAATAGATAACTAATTCAATTTAATGTAACATGTGACATGCTATTCTAAATTCTCTGCATATAGTCACTTATTTAATCCTCACTATGACTTCCCAAAGTAGTTATTAATATTGGTCCCATTGTTCAGATGAAGAAATGTGGGTACTAAAAGATGAGAAGTGATTTTGCTATTATCACAAAGTTATTAAATATTTGAGCTAGAATTTGGAAACAGAACTTTTGAAATTTACCTCACTCCCATCTTTTGTGGTTATAACTTGGGTCTTTCCAAATATAATTATACAGACCTATCGTCATTAAAGGCACTGCCCACCATGTTTATACTTTTACCATTCAAGAAGAACCTGTTTTATCTGTTTCCCTTGCCCTGAGAAGCCTGAAAGGCGTTGCAAGCAACTCCATCACTTCAGCAGATGGCTGAGAAAAGTCCATCCCATTGTAGTATATTTTGCAAGTATGGCTTGGGTATCTAATAACTGCTTGTATACACCATTATCCTATGACCCTACTTATCTCTGTCAATTAGTAACTATCCCTGAAACTGAAACTGGAGACATTAACAAGACAACCTACAGTTAAGAAAAAAAAATAGGAGAATAAAGAAACACACCCTATCTCATCTAATAGATTGAAAATTGTCTTGCACTATGAACAGTACTTCCAAATAATTCCCGATTAACAACATCACCTGGTATAATGACAAGCATTAGCTCTGGGAACTTTAAAAAAGACCTAAAGAGTCATTAAGAGACCATTATCAACCTTGAAACAAGGTCACCTATGCTGCAGATTCAGCTTCCCCTAAACAATTTGGAGCAAAGCTACTTGCCTGAACAGGCTATAATAACGAATCAATAGTTTAAATCTGTAGATGTATAGGAAACTTTCTTGTCTTAGTGCTACCATTGCCAATATCAGAGTATGTTTCATTGAAAACTCTTTTCTTTCCTTGAAAAGTACAATACAATTATTTTTTTCAATTAAAACTCTACTTTCAGTCTTTTCTAAAATGGCACAATTTGATTGCTTTTATGAGCTCTATTTTTGGCTTACAACTTATTGAATACTTTTTTTTAATACGTGAATAAATAAAACTTCATTCACACATTTAGAAACTACATTCACATATTGATTGATTGATTGATTGAAATAGAGTTATGCTCTGCGCAACCTCCATCTCCTGGTTCAAGCGATTCTCCTGTCTCAGCTTCCCAAGTAGCTGGGATTACAGGTACATTCCACCATGCCTGGCTAATTTTTATATTTTTAGTAGAGACGGGGTTTTGCCATGTTGACCAGGTTGGTCTCAAACTCCTGACCTAAGGTGATCACACACCTAGGCCTCCCAAAGTGCTGTAATAACAGGCATGAGCCACCACACCCAGGCTAGACTATATTTAGACACTAACTTTTTCCCTAAGTTCTGCTTTTAGATTCTTCATTTAGCTCTTTGTTTAAATGCTACCTTAACAGGGCTTTTTCCTATGCAGCCTCTATAAGATAGCCCTTTCACCCTCTCTTTAATATTCATTTTGCTTTATTGTTATAATAATTATCCACCTTTAAACTTATATTGATTTTGTTTACTTATTTCTGTTTTTGTTGTACATATGCATTATGTATATGTAGGTACATATATATACCTATGTACGTATATACACATATATACACATACACATATACATATATGTAGATATACATACATAGTATTACTTATATGTACACACCTATACATATACAGTACTATATATAACCTATATATATACCCTATATATATATACATACATAGTATTATATAAGCATATGTAGGTATATATACAATACTATATATGTATATATAGGTAATACATATACATAACACACATACAGTATTTTATATATGTTTATATAAGTATATATGTATACATCTATATATACATGTATATACACATGTTCATATATACACCCACATATATATACTCATGTATATGTAATACTATATATAGAGATATATACATTTCTATCTTTTTACATGTTAAAAAAAATGTATTCAGATTAGACTGACATGCTGCCTACTGCACTAAGGAGAAAACCTAGGCAATACCATTCAGGACATAGGTTTGGGCAAGGACTTCATGACTAAAACACCAAAACCAATGGCAATGAAAGCCAAAATAGACAAATGGGATCTAATTAAACGCTAAGAGCTTCTGCACAGTGAAAGAAACTATCATTAGAGTGAACCAGCAAACAATAGAATGGGAAAAAATTTTTACAATCTACTCATCTGACAAAGGGCTAATATCCAGGATCTATAAAGAACTTAAACAAATTTACAAGAAAAAAACAAATAGCCCCAACAAAAAGTGGGTGAAGGATATGAACAGACAGTTTTCAAAAGGAGATATTTATGCAGCCAACAAATATATGAAAAAAAGCTCAGCATCACTGGTCATTGAAGAAATGCAAATCAAAACCATACTGAGATACCACCTCACACCAGTTAGAATGGCAATCATTAAAAAATCTGGAGGCAACAGGTGCTGGAGAGGATGTGGAGAAATACAGGTGCTTTTACACTGTTGGTAGTGGGGATTCCTCAAGGATCTAGAAATAGAAATACCATTTGACCCAGCAATCCCATTACTGGGTATATATCCAAAGGATTATAAATCATTATATTATAAAGACACATGTGCACATATATTCATTGCAGTACTGTTCACAATAGCAAAGACTTGGAACCAACCCAAACGCCCATCAATGATAGACTGGATAAAGAAAATATGGCCTATATACACTATGAAATACTACGCAGCCATAAAAAAGGAGTTCATGTCCTTTGCAGGGACATGAATGATATTGGAAACCATCATTCTCAGCAAGCTGACACAAGATCAGAAAACCAAATACCACATGTTCTCACTCATAAGTGGGTGTTAAACAATGAGAACACACGGACACAGGGAGGGGAACATCACACACTGGGGCCTGTAGGGAGGTGGGAGGCTAGGGAAAGGATAGCAGGGGGTGGAGGGATTGGGGAGGGATAGCATTAGGAGAAATACCTAGTGTAGATGACGGAGTGATGGATGCAGCAAACCACTATGGCATGTGTATACCTATGTAACAAACCTGCATGTTTGGCACATGTACCCCAGAACTTAAAGTATAATAAATTTTTAAAAATATATTCAATAAGTTGTAAACCAAAAAATAGAGTCTACAAAAGCAATCAAATATGGC
Source organism: Cebus imitator (assembly GCF_001604975.1). Lineage (NCBI taxonomy): Eukaryota > Metazoa > Chordata > Mammalia > Primates > Cebidae > Cebus > Cebus imitator. The sequence goes on from NW_016107414.1 coordinate 3,652,044, forward strand.
ATTTTGGAAAAGACTAAAAGTAGGGTTTTAACTGAAAAAAATTATATATCTATAATATTACCTACATATTTATATATGGGTGTGTGTGTGTGTGTGTGTGTAGTATTACACAGGAAATGAACTGAAAATAGGCATTATCAGTTTTTAGTTTGACTTTAAGAAAGAGACTCTTTCCACCACAGGGTCTTCTCTGCCCCTCCATTTAACAGGGACAGCAGAGAAAATGCAGCCAGCAGCACAGCAGAATGCTGCTTTCCACAGTGATGCTGCAGACCTAAACAGAGCAGGAGAGCTGCGGCAACATTTAGCTCTTCCTAAAAAAATTCAACATCACTGTTTGTGATGACCAGTGAAGGCTTTGAAAGCAAACCAACCTATCAGGCACATAGGAAATGAACAACATAATGCACTCAGAGGAGAAACCAGATTCAGTCAGCCCAGCAGGATTCCACTAGCCACACTGGTGAGAGCCATGCAGCTCAAATGCAAGTCACTCTGAGTAACCACAGATGGGCTATGGGATCTTCAAAGCTGTAGGAGCATCACATTTCTTCCTGGAACTTTCATTTTCCTTATTTTATAAAATAGAAATCCATTTTTTAATTTTTAAAATAATTTTAGAAGTATTTCTATGTTAAAACAAGCAAAGAAGCAAAACAATTTCTCATGGATTTTTTTAAAAATTACCTGTTTCAAAGAACACCTTTGAGCTATGTGCTAGCATCCCCAGCTAATTTCTATTACTCATATAATCCTTCTTCTTTTCATATACAATTACTTAAATCAACTGCTTTTCATTAAGCATATGGAAAGCCTAATGCTAAGGCTATGTTAGGCTCTACTGTGGCAGTGGCTGTCAGATGTTCCCATGGAATCATCCGGAAGGTCTTGTTAAGCATAGATTGACGGCACTACCTACAGAGCTTCTGATTTATGAAGTCTGTGGTGGGGCCTCTTCTAATTTCCCAGATAACGCTGCTGCTGGTCCAGAGATCACATTTTAAGAACTACACCTTTAAGGAAAAAATTAAGAAGCACTAGATTTCTAGGAAGTTAATGCATGGATATGTCATTTTATAGATGTAAAAACTAAATAATGGAGAGGATAAATAATTTACCCACGATATGTAACTAGTCAATAACTGAAAGTTATTATTTTGATCTTTTGCATCTTGCCTTACATTAAGATTCTCCAAACACAAAATAAAGATGAGATGTTTTTGAATAACACAACTATAGACCACAATTTTATTATCTCTTTGTGCTAGCAATCTCCTACTAAACCTTCCTTCTATAAATTTTTTTAGGCAACCTTCAGTTCAATAAAACCAAAACAGTGTTACCTTGAAGGGCAAGCATTTCATGACCCCTTATTTTGACACCTGTATGTAATAACTGACAAGAACAGAAGCAGAACCCAAAGACATACTGTTCAAAAATGAGCAAATCATGACTCCAATGAACAATACAAGGTAATTACTGAGAGAAAAATTAAAAACCTAAAGCTGTGGTTGAGAATGAGCAGGATGTGAGATTGAATTTCAAAAGACATGAGAACTTTACAAACAAGCAGCACTTCTGTCAGTTCTTATCACCAGAAATCATTCCAATGACATTTAATGGTGGCCCTTGGCCTGCAAATAATTAACACCATTGCAAAAATAGTTTCAAAAAGTGGAAAGCTGAGGGAAAGTTAAGCTAGGCAGCTATACCCAATAATTAGCGTGAGAAATGGGATCTCACGTTTTCAAAACACTTTTAAAAACAAAGCATCAGTTTACTAAACAGAATAAACATGACTGAAATATGCAAAGATAAAAATTTTATCTAGGTAAAATGATTTCAAAAACATATCTGAATTAGTTTTCTATTGCTGTGTAAAAATCACAGTAAGTTTAGTGGTTTAGAACAATATCCACATATTATCTCATATTTCTATAGATCAGAAGTCTAGCCAGCCTTGACATCAATCAGGAGAGTTGAGTTATTTTCTGAAGGCTCTGGAGAAGAACCTGCTTCCAAGTTCATTTGGGTTGTTGGCAGAGCTAAGTTCCCTTTGGTCACAGGACTGAGGTATCCGTTTTTTTGCTGCTTTTCAGACACAGTCCATTCTCAGTTCTTTGTTGTTGTTGTTGTTGAGACACAGTCTCACTCTGTCGCCCAGGCTGGAGTACAGTGGTGCGATCTCAGCTCACTGCAACCTCCACCTCCTCCCAGGTTCAAGCAATTCTCCTGCCTCCACCTCCCAAATAGCTGGGATTACAGGTACATACCACCATGTCTGGCTAATATTTGTATTTTTAGTAGAGAGGGGCTTTCATTATGTTGGCCAGGCTGGTCTCAAACTCTTGACCTTGTATTCCACCCACCCTGGCCTCCCAAAATGCTGGGATTATAGGCGTGAGCCTCCATGCCCAGCCCATTCTCAGTTCTTAGTGGGCACTCTCCAGTGCTTGTCCCCTGGCATCCTGTATCTTGGCCCTGGAAAACTCTTCTCCTACTGAATTCTTCTAATGTTTTTAGTCTCTTTGAATTTCTTTTTTGCTGTCAGCCACAGAAAGTAATAATATCTAATACTCAGTGAGTAGCTAAAGTGTCCAAGCCTCTGTTACCAACTCTTTCCACCTACTAACTCTTGAATCCTTACAGCAATCCTATGAGGAAGGTGTTATTATCAATCCCATTTTACAGACAGGTTAAATTAAACCCACAAAGGCCATAAAGTTGGTAACTGGCAGAGCTGAGCCTTCGACTCAGGCAGGCTGTCTCAAGACCATGGCTGTTAGCCACTACACTGACTTGCTTTTGGGAGATATCCACTAATCCAGCCACATACAGGATTTATGTGATTAGACTGAGCCTGCATCAAAAATGTCCATATGTTAAATTCAACTGATTAGTTGATCACACTTTTGAAATTTCCTTCATTATATAACATGTAAGAATCACCAGAGTAATACCAGGAAACAATTAACATGGGACCATGAAGAAATCTACCTACCACAGTTTTTAACATCTACAAGCATGAATGTGAGCATGCATGCATTTTTGCACACATGCATTAATGCTTGCCGATGTACATTAGAAGAATAATACATTTAAATATAGGGGAAACCCACTTCATCAGCTGATACCATTGAAAGATCAGTTCACACATAAGACCTGATCTACTAGATCTGTAGCCATGCCTGAATTGAGCATATAGGTGTGTTTGTGTATATACATATGTATGTGTATATAAATATGTACATGTGTGTATATATATATATGCATATATATATATATATATATATATATATATGGTATTATACAGGAAATGAACTGCAAATAGACACTATCAGTTTTAGAGTGACTAAGAAGAGAGTCTGTAAGATGAAAGGTAAACAACCTGTACATAAAACTGTACTCTAGTTAATAATATTGTTTTAAAGGTGAACAATTCTGAAACCACTATATTGGTATCTTGGCAATGAACAATTATGCAAATAGATGGCAGGCATTAAGGACCAGTTTCCTCACCGCTGGAGAGAGAGATTTCAGATAAGTAAGAGAAGAAGCCTAGAATGGTCCATGAAGTAATGGATTCAAATTGGAGAAATAAGGATAAACTTATGTTTAGCTTAATACAGATATAGATGGTTACATATAGAACTGTTTTTAGGTCTGTGTATATACACAAGTTAGCACACATACATATACATATGCTTTGCTCTGTTAGCTGAGAGGGTCTAGACCCTCAGTCATAACAGACTTTTAAAATCCATTCTTTGGTTTCTAATACTATTCTTTAATTAAAAAAAAAAAAAAACGGGATATCATAGGGAAGTGGATGATTCTAGAACTCAGACAGAAATATACAAGTTGAGCCTGGAGAATTCTATAGTCCCAACAAATAAATAAATGCTTAAAAAATTAAAAGAAAGAAAAAAGAAAACACATGTGTGGGGGTCTGTCAAGAAGACATGGAGTTCAGCTAAAAAAACTCTCAATGGACAAAGATGAAAAAACTGAGCAACAAAATAAAGTAGGACTGAATTATAACTCCAAGTATAAAATAATATCCATGAATTAATATAGAAATAAATGGTTTAATATAAATAGGGGAGAGAATAAATAAAAATAAGTGAGAATAGGTAAAATCTCCCATGCAGAAGAATTGCAAATAATTTATAATTCTTCACTTTCAAGGTGGTGGAGCATACCTCCCCACTCCATAAGTGTAGTCTGTTCATAGCAACTTTCTCCCAAACAGTAAAGTACAAACAGGGGGTGAGAAAAAATGACTTGGCAGTGGTGAAAGCTGACAAACCCTCCCTCAGCAAGGTGATCAAGCTTAACCTCAACTGTAGTGAATCATGTTGGTAGTATCTACCCATGAGATGATGTGATGAGAATGACATTTTACCTTTGTGGTCTTCCTCTCAGCAACCAATAACCCTAGTCTAGTCATGAGAACAGTATCAAATTATAATTGAGGAACATTCTAACAAATACTAAACCAGCATACCTCAAGTTCATTAAAAACAAAGAAAGATGAAGAAACTGTCTCAATCAAGAGGAGCTTAAGGAGATACAATGACAACATGTAGTATTTACATGTAGTATTTTAGATGGGATCTTGGGACAAGGCATTAGGTAAAAAGTAAGAATCTCAGGAGGCTGTGGCCTTTAGTTAATAATAATGTATCAGTATTGATTCATCAATTATGACAAATGTATGATACTAATTTAAGATCCTAATAGTATAAATTAGATATGGGATACATAGAAACATTCTGTACTGTCTTCCTATTTTTTCACAAATCTGCATCTATTTGAAAATTTAAAAGTTTATTTTTAAAAGGCCAACTGGAGTCAAGAAAATAAGATTAAATGCTAAAAAAAAAATACCAAAAAAGTGAGCTCAAAAAGCTATCCCATAATGCAAACAAGAGATTGAAGTGAAGAAACTGATTATATTAAAGGTGAGAAGCAAGAATTTCAAGAAATATATAATATGAATTCAGGAAGTAGAGAGTAGGGCACAAAGGAAGAAAAGCAATAATTAAAGTTTTATAAGAAAGCCATATAAATTTAAAATTCATATTTTATATAAATATCTTTTCAGTTTTTTTTCCATAATTCTGAGGATTTAGCAAACCTAAGGGGGTTTGTAACCTCTGTGACATATTCATAAGGTAGAAAGAAGTTAGAGGAAAGCGAGAGAAGAAAGGGAACAAGACAAGAGCCAAAGGCTCTCTTTGCATAGCAAAGGAGAAAACAAAGATAAAATTTTATCAGGAGTGACTGCTTTTTGTTAGAGGAACAAAAATGATTTCAAATGTTCATTAAGTTTTGTGATAAATGCAATAAAACTTGTTCTTTTATATTTCAGAAAATGTTCAGTAAAGATTTACATCACTGGTTCATATATTTGAAGTGAAGCGTGTTTGTGTGTGTTCATGTATGAGCACGTATGTAACTGTGTGGCAGATGCAATACTATACTAAGTCAGGCTTAAGGATGAGTGCAGGATGGCTCATCCACATTCAGGTTATATTATAAATCGAGTAAAGCAGGTTTTAAAGTGGTAGTTACATCATAAGCCTAATTTAATAATCATAATAATTATAGAAAAAATGTCAATAGAAGGATGTATGTATCTTACAATTGACCATATTATCAGAGATGGAATTACGGGTGATATTTTCTTTTCACTGTTTCAAACTGGATCTAACAAATATGTGGTACATTTATAATCAGAAAGTACTAGGAGAAATAGTTGAGCTCAGAGTATCTCCTCCACACCAGGCCTCCCACCAATACATAAATTCCATATTTCAAGTGGCATAATTGCTTAAAAAGAAAATCAGCCTCCAGCCAAGCTAGTGACAGGCATGGTGATAAAGCCTGTACTTTTAGAACAGCTGGTAAACTCTTACACCTATGGAAAACTGGGGTCCAAGAAGCCATTCCTCCCTGAGAGATATCCAATGTTAACTCCTGTTTCACAGAGAGCAGATGTGCTGCTTGTAAAGGAACTTCACTATCTCCATCTCTGCCTCTTGGTGTTACATCACAGTTTCTCTATAACAAGCACGTGTGTGTCACTGCACTGAATGATTCAGTCTTCACCGTGGTTTTAGAGTGTCTGGAGTCTCCTACCTCATGCTTAATGACTCTTCCATCACTTGCCTAAGTCCTGCCACACCTGATTTTCATTCTGTTCTCTGGTTTTTAAACCCACTGGTTCTTTCCTTTCTCAGAAAATGATTTTTTCTACCTGAACTTCTCTTAGCTTTGCTGACTTTTTTTCCTCTCTCAATTCTCAACTTAAATCCTACTTTCTGAGAGATTTTTTCTCTAAGCGCCATAAATTGTGTACATCACCCTGTTATTTTTTTTTTATCATATACCCATTTTATATTACTCCACAAATAAAGGTAGAGGCCACATGTCTCTGTTGTACTATGGTATTGTAAGACCTAATAAATGGCTAGCCTTTTTAAAGAAAGAGGACCCTTCACAGAAATAGAGAAAAACAACCCTAAAATTTGTAAGGATCCACAAAAGACCCCAAATAGCTAAAGCAATACAGAGCAGATAGAAAAAACCTGGAGGCATTACCTGCCTTCAAAATATGCTACTAAACTATGGTAACCAAAACAGCATGATATTGGTATAAAAACAGACACATAAACCAATGTAACAGAACAGAGAACCCAGAAATGAACCCACGTATTTTCAGCCCTCTGATTTTTGACAAAGGTGCTAAGAACACCTTGAGAAAAGGACACTGTCTTCAGTAAATGGTGCTGGGAAAGCTGAGTATCTACACACAGAAGAATAAAACTAGATCCCTCTCATCATATACAGAAATAAACTGAAAATGAACTAAATCTTAAATGTTAGGACCAAAACTCTAAACCTATTACAACAGAGGAAGTGCTTCAGGACATTGGTTGAGATAAAGATTTTATGGCAAAACCTCAGAAGTAAAGGCCATATAAACAGAAATACACAAATGGAAATATATTAAGCTGAAAAACATCTGCATAGCAAAGAGAATAATCAACAGAGGAAAGACAACCTGTTGAATAGAAGAAAATATTTAAAAACAATTCAACTGAACAAGGGACCAATATTCAGAATACATAAGGAACCCAATTCAATAGCAAAAAAATCCAAATAATCCATTAAGAAGTGGGCAAATGATTTAAATAAACGTGTCTCAAAAGAAGACATAAAAGTAGCCATAATATATGAAAAAATGCTTAATAGCACTCATCATCAGGGACATATAAATCAAAACCACAATGAGATATTGTCTTATTTAAAACAGCTATTAGCAAAAAGACAAAAAATAACAAATGCTGGCAAGGAGGTAGAGAATAGGGAACTCAACTAACTGTAGGTGAAATGAAAAGTAGTATAGCCATTATGAAAAACAGTGTGGATGTTTCTCAAAAAGTTAAAAATATAATTACCATAGTCCAGCAATCCCACTAATGAATGTGTATCCAAAAGAAAAAATATATAATATGTTTAAAAGATACCTGCACCCCCATGTTTATTGCATGTTTATTTCAGCACTATTCACAATAGCCAAGGTATGGAATCAACCTGAATTTCAATCTACAGACAAATAGATACAAAATGGAATACTATACAGCCAAATAAAGAATGAAACACTGCCATTCCCAGAAACATGGATAAGCCTGAAGGACAAGATGTTAAACAAAATAAGTCAGGTACAGAAAGATAAATATGTCACATTCTCACATGTGGGAGCTAAAAAACAGTTGAGCTCATGAAAGTAGAGTAGGACCGTGGGTATTAGAGGATGGGAGGGGTAGTGGAGAGAGAGGTTGGTAAGGGGATACAAAATTACAGCCTGATGGGAAGAATGAGTCCCTGTATTCTGTAGCACTGCAGGAGGAATATGGTTAACTATAGTTATTGTATATTTTCAAAAAGCTAGAGGAGAGAATTTTCAATAATCACAACACAAAGAAATGATAAACATTTGAGGTGGTGAATAGGCTAATGACATTGATTGGAACATTATACATTGTATACACATAACAAAATATCACTGTGTATCTGCATATATGTAGAACTATTACATGGCAACTAAAATCAAAAGAAAAAAACTGGATCACAGAGAGACTGAACCTATGACAGTAACCTCTACAACACAGTGATGCTTCAACAAATAGAGTTTAAAAATTACTTCCTAAAGAAGGTTGACTTCGTCAAGCATATAAAATTAACATTGGTCACTTTTATCACTGTTTCCCAGTGTTTTTCATATATGTAGAGAAATAATTTTAAAATATTATAAATTAGATGTAGAAAGATGTCCTGTAAAATCCTACCAACCAAGACCAAACACTATTAACATAGGTGTATTTTATTACAGGCTATCAGACAAAGTGGCAATATGGATAGAGGACTCTTTATCTTCCCTTTTGTCTTTCTATCTATGTAGGTATCCATCTATCTAGTCATCCATGTTCTCTGCATAACAGACACACAGTCACACAAGTATATGCATTTATTGCATTAATGGTTGCATTAATGGTAGTATACTTTTCGAACCATGTTATTCTTTTATTAAACTGAAGAATATGTTTATTCATGAATTTATTCTATTGATTTATTCAAAACATGCTTTTGAGAACCTAGTGTATGTCAGGCATTACTCCAGATACTGAAGAATAGTAGACAAGACAGCTTCTTGTCCTGGAGATGATTATAGCCTGATAAAGGAGGATAGAACATATAACATCAATAAATAAAGAAGATCAATTTGCAATTGAGATCGATTTACAATTAAATTACAATTGATTTGCAATTAAATAAGACTATAAGATAGAGAGTTTATTGGAGGTGGAAGTCCTGGCTTATGTGGTCAGGGATGGTCTCTCAGAGGGGATAAAGTATGACTTGAAAGCTGAATGATAAGAAGCAGCCAATCCTTGAAAGAGTCAATGGGAAAGCACGACAGCAAGCATGGGAGCAGAATGGCATAAGCCTTTCAATAATAACATGGAAAGCAATATTCATCTCTGTAGGGTTTTATTATTAACTACATTTTGAGCCGGGCGAGGTGGCTCAAGCCTGTAATCCCAGCACTTTGGGAGGCCGAGGCGGGTGGATCACGAGGTCAAGAGATCGAGACCATCCTGGTCAACGTGGTGAAACCACGTCTCTACTAAAAATACAAAACATTAGCTGGGCACGGTGGCGCGTGCCTGTAATTCCAGCTACTCAGGAGGTTGAGGCAGGAGAATTGCCTGAACCCAGGAGGCGGAGGCTGCGGTGAGCTGAGATCGTGCCATTGCACTCCAGCCTGGGTAACAAGAGTGAAACTCCGTCTCAAAAAAAAAAAAACAACAACAAAAGAACTACATTTTGTTTTATTATATGGATGTCACAGTAGATACTGTGAAACATTTAGGTTGTTTTCATTTTGAAACTTACATTTGTTGATATAAAAATACCACGCCTTAAAAGATTTTTTAAAAATTATGTTCACTTTCAAACACAAAAATGACATTGAAAGTTTTACGTTCTTTCATGGAAAGATGCTGATAATAAGGAGTTAAATGAAAAAAAAAGTTACCAAATAGCATGTACAACCAGACTACATATTTGTGAAAACAGATATGTAAAAATGTGCATTTATAATGAAAATATAATGCATAAATAAGATAAAATATTAAACTAAAATGGTAATGTTACTTATCTTTGACTGTTGGCCATACAAATGTATCTTCTTATATGTATATTTTGAGTTTTCCAAACAAATATTTAAAAACTAACTTTTTAAAGAAAAGAGATTACAAAATAGCATGAGGATTATTCTAGTTTTTAAAGAAATTCTATGTGTCTTTTTGTTTCTTTCTAGGCACTGGGTATATATATTTGTGTGCATATAGAAATTGTTATTTCCAAGTTATAAGACTGTGAATAACTTCATCTTCCTTGTTTGACCATCTATTTTCTATATTTTAAAAATTTATCAATTTTCTGATAGAAAATGTTTAAGTAAACATTTTATCTCATCGTAAAAAGAAAATTTATATTTATTAAAGTGTTCTAACATGCTGAAAATATAAAGAAACAAAATCATCTCTATTATCAACATTAGTTTTAAAATGTATAGCTATTCACATACAAAATTGTAGTTAATTGCAAAAAACTTTACAAGGTATGCTGTACAATTGTTCATATGATGGAAAAAGAATGAATATATATATATTTGTAATATACACCATTGGTTCCAAAACATTTTCCCTAAAGGGTCAGATAGTAACTATTTTATGATTTTTGGGTCATGTGGTCTCTCTTTCCTCTGTGCAACTCTGCTTGTATAATACAAAGCAGCCACAGACTGCTGTGCTACACTGAATCTTTGTAGACTCTGAAATTTGAATATCATAATTTTGAATAAAATTTTTACTCCAGTAATATAATTTAAAAGTTTTTTTCAACTATTAAACAATGGAAAAATACTACTCTTAGCTCACCAGCAAACACATGTGGTTAGCTGGATTTGGCCCAGAGGTCAGAGCTTAATGGTTCATTTATTTACAATTCCCAACTTATTTTAAATATGGCATGACTCACGCACAAACGTTCAGTCTCTACTAACCTTGAGTGGCAACACCATGCCACTTCTCTATCTGAACTGAAAATAAACTGCAGATTCTGTTAGAGATGTGTCCACTGAATTTCCACAGGCATTAAACTGAAATGTCCTTCTCAGTATCAAGCCAGATTTCGATTTTATCCTAAAGAAATATTGCTCTGGCAGAGAACAGAGTCCTTAAATTTTCCAAGCTGTACCTAAGGGGCAGCTTTTAAAGCAACATTAATGTCAATGGGAACTTCCCAGAACAATCAGTGTGTCCTCAAATAAAAAAACCGTAGGCAGCGGGTTAACTGAAATGACTCAATGGTATAGGAAAGAGATAAACTGCATAAAGGATTTCCTCCAAATCTCAAGTAAATGGTAGGTGATAGTAAAATCTAACAATGCACAGATTAGCTGGCATTTTTTTAGACTGCTTTAAAACACTCTGTTTCACATAAATCTGTATGGCCCACAGCACAGGCAATGTCCAATAATTGAAGTGTGGCAAATGCCATATAAACCCTGTTACTCTGATTTACAAAAATGTGCATTCAAATTTACAAGATAAAATATGGCAGAGAAATAGCCACTGACACCAGGGTGGCTATATCTTTATGGCTAGTGAGGACAGTTATAATTTAGGACATTTAATTAAGTTCCAAGTCTCCTAACAGGTAGTTATTAATTGCAATGAAAGTGCTTTATAAACCATAAATATTTTAAAATTCAGTACTACTTTTGTCCAAAAGAAGTTGGTCATTTCTAAGATTGTAGTAGTTTGCCCTTTTCCTATTCAGTAAAATACCATGAGCATCTCTTAGTATACAAAATCCCTGGGAAATAAAGAGTTTAAATACAAATTTCCACTTTTGCTTTCAGATTTTTTTCTGGAGTGATTTAGTAGACAAAACACTAAGCTCTAGAGTAATTAAGGAATTGAGTGTTTTTTCTAATTGTATTTAGTATATGTTAGATAGCTGAGTTTATCATGTTTTCTATTGCAATCATTCATAAACAAGCTGTATATGCATGCTCTAGTACTTTGTAATTTTACCCAAATACAAACTCATGTCTAGGTAAAGATGAGCCCAGAGGACAGGATCCTGCTACCCAGATAAAGACATCCTCCACCCCTGGTCAATATCACATTTGAGTTCTGTCATTTTTTTTTCTAGGTTATAGGTACACATCAAGTGTTTTAGATTAATATTCATAATTATTTTTTAAAAATTTCTGAGAAAAATGATCAAGTAAGACATAAAATTGTACTTAAAGATTAAATGATGATTAATTTGTGAAATGGTGGCACGTTATAGATGAACATGATATTTAGCGCACAGAAAATTTTGGAACAAATATAAGTTCGACAATCATTTCAGTATTTATGGATTTGAAAGGTGAGAGATGACCTTGGGGACTATTACTGGTGAATGTCAAGGATCTGCTACTCAGTAGAGAATGTTGTGATGGATAGATATTGGGATTCACAATCATACTCATATATAGTAGATGAATACATCAACAGTGCTATACATTGGTGGACTATTCAAAGTCACACTGGACAGAAGATATTCCTAGGAACAGGAAGGAAGCAAAGTTTTGAAGTTCCTCAACCCCTGCCTCTAAATCCCTCTGCCCAAGTTATATTTTCATATTTTGTAAATAAAACAGTTAGATATCTATGTCCTTTTAAGGATACATATAAACACACACACACACACACACACACACACACACACGTATGTGTAAGATACACTATAATATATAGCATACTGTGACAAGTTTATTTCAAGGATCCACATCTAGTTTAATATTCAAAAATCAATAAATGCAATTCTCCACATTAAGAGGCTGAAGAAGAAAAGCCATATAACCAATGCAAGAAAGAATTTGACTAAATTCAATACTTCTTTATGATAAAATACTTCTTTACAATAAAAGAATAAATGGAAACTTAACCTGATAACTCATGATGCCTAACATTCTGCAGCACTTTCCATTTTCCTTCCCCAAAGATACACACAAGATGTAGTTTCTTCCACAAATTAAGCCCTTAACCAGCTTTCAAAATATGCCAACGACTTAGCTCTAGTGATGAGTAACTCTTTTTTCCCAAGTGTTGAAGATAAACAGGAATATTTAAACAAAATTTTAAAAGAGGAACTGTACCTAAATTTAGAATATAACCAAGAAAACAATGATAACTTTGTTTTTAATTTGTTTTTAATGTACGGGACTTTCTTGTGTTGTTCTTTTTTTCCTCTTTTACAAACAGCCTTTAAAATCAAATAGGTATTTTCATTTGAAAAAATTCTTAAGTTTACATTTAATTTTTTTCTTAGAGACTTAAGAAGTGATAACATTTTGGGTTTAATTAACATAATATCAATAGAAAACAATATAATGTACTATGTTTATTGAAGTGCTTTAAAATATCGAAACACTGAAAACAATAAAAAAATCCTAATAATGAGGAGGAGCCGAGATGGCCGATTAGAAGCAGCTCTGGTCTGCAGCTCCCACCAAGAAGAACAAAAACATCAAGTGAATCCTGACCCGTCAACCAAGGTATCCAGATCCTCTCACTGGGACCAACTAGGCAGTTGGCACAGTCCTCACAGAATGACGAAAAGCAGGATTGCTGGATGCCCCACTGGGGAGTGGCATGAAACCAGGGGAGCCCCCACTTCCAGCCAAGGGAGGCAGTGAGTGGGTGTGCTTTCTTGCCTTGGAAATCATGCTTTTCCCACAGATCTGTGCGTCCCATGGACTAGGAGATCCCCTCACAAGCACATGAGGACCTTGGATGCTAAGCACAGAGCTGTGCAGCCCACTTGGGTTGCTGGCAGCAGCAGTAAGCTGGACACTGCAGAAGATGACTAAGTTCCTGAGGGGAGGGGTGGCCACCATCATTGTGGCTCTAGTCAGTAGGTAGTTTTCCCCAGGGAGACTGGGTGGTTTGGACCAAGAGGAATTCTCCACAGTGCAGTACAGAGGTTGTGGCAGATTATGAACAGACTGCTTAAGTTGGACGGAATCCATCCCTCCTCACTGAATGGGGACTCCCTACCTACCAAAAGAAAGACCAGGACCAGACAGATTTACAGCTAAATTCTAACAGAGGTACAAAGAGGATTTGGTACCATTTCTTCTGAAACTATTCCGAACAACTGAAAAGGAGGGACTCCTCCCTAACTCATTTTATGAGGCTAGCATCATCCTAATACCAAAAGCTGGCAGAGATCTAACAAAAAAGAAAACTTTAGGACAATATTGCTGATGAACATCATTGCAACATCCTCAATAAAATACTGACAAAACAAATCCAGCAGCACGTCAAAAAATTTATCCACCATGATCAAGTTGGTTTCACCCCCAGGATGCAAGCCTGGTTCAATATGCAGAAAAGGAACTAAAGACAAAAACCACATGATTGCCTCAATAGATGCAGAAAGGCCTTTGATAAAATCCAACATCCCTTCATGTTAAAAACTCTCAATAAATTAGGTATTGAAAGAACATATCTCAAAATAAAAAGAACCATTTATGACAAACTCATAGCCAATATACTACTGAATGGGCAAAAGCTGGAAGCATTCCCCTTGGAAAGTGGCACAAAACAAGGATGTCCTCTCTCAGAACTCCTATTCAACATAGTGTTGGGATATTCTGGCCAGTGAAATCAGGCAAAAGAAAGAAACAAAGAATATTCAAATAGGAAGAGAGGAAGTCAAACTGTCATTGTTTGCAGATGACATAATCCTATATCTAGAAAACCCCATCATTTCAACCCAAAAGCCTAAACTGATAAGCAACTTCAACAAAGTCTCTGAATTCAGAAATCAATATGCAAAAGTCACAAGTATTCCTATACGCCAACAACAGACAAACAGAGAGCCAAATCATGAGTGAACTCCCATTTACAATTGCTACAAAGAGAATATAATACCTGGGAATACAGCTAACAAGGGAAATGAAGTACTTCTTCAAAGAGAGCTACAAACCACTGCTCAAGAAAATCAGAGAGGACACAAACAAATGGAAAAACATTCCATGGTCACAAACAGAAAGAATCAATATTGTGGAAATGGCCATACTGCCCAAAGCAATTTATACATTCAACGCTATTCCCATTAAACTACCATTGACGTTCTACAAAGAATTAGAAAAAACAATTTTAAAATGTATATGGAATTAAAAATGAGCTTGTATAGCTAAGGCAATTCTAAGCAAAAACAACAAAGCTGGAGGCATCACACTACCCAACTTCAAACTGTACTGCAAGACCACCGTAACCAAACAGCATGGTACTGGTACAAAAACAGACACACAGACTAATGGAACAGAATAGAAAACTTAGAAATAAGACTAGACATCTACAACCATCTGATCTATGACAAAGAAAGCAATGGGGAAAGAGTTTCCTATTTAATAAACGGTGCTGGGAGAACTGGCTAGCCATATGCAGGAAATTGAAACTGGGCCCCTTCCTTACACCTTATACAAAAATTAACTCAAGATGGATTAAAGATTTAAATCTAAAACTGAAAACTATAAAAATGCTTGAAGAACATCTAGGCAATATCATTCAGGACATAAACATGGGCAAAGATTTTATGATGACAATGACAAAAGTAAATGCAACAAAAGCAAAAATTGACAAATGATATCTAATTAAACTAAAGTGCTTCTGCACAGAAAACTATGATCAGAGAGAACAGGCAACCTACAGAATGGGAGAAAAATTTTGCAATCTATCCACCTGACAAAGGTCTAATATCCGGAGCCTACAAGGAACTTAAACAAATTTACAAGAAAAAGCTAACAACCCATTAAAAATTGGGCAAAGGACATGAACAGACACTTCTCAAAATAAGACATTTATATGGCTATAAATATGAAAAAAGTTCAAATCACTGTTCATCAGAGAAATGCAAATCAAAACCACAATGAAATACTATCTCATGCCAGTCAGAGTGGCAATTATTAAAAAGTCAAGAAACACCAGAGCTATGTGTCAAGAAGAAGAAAAGTCAAGAAACAACAGATGCAGGTGAGGCTGTAGGGCGATAGGAATGCTTTTACTCTGTTGGTGGGAGTATAAATTAGTTTAACCATCGTGGAGGACACTGCAGCCATCGATTCCTCAAAAACCTAGCTCCAGAAATACAATTTGACCCATCAATCCCATTACTGGATATATCCCCAAAGGAATATAAATCATTCTATTGTAAAGATACATGCATCCATATGTTCATTGTAGCATTATTCACAATAACAAAGATATGGAATCAACCCAAATGTCCATCAGTGGTAGACTGGATTAAAAAAATGTGGTACATATACACCATTGAATACTACACAGCCATAAAAACAAATGAGATTATGGCCTTTTCAGGGACATGGATGGAACTGGAAGCCATATCCTAAGCAAACTAACACAGGAACAGAAAACCAAATGCTGCATGTTCTCACTTATAAGTGGGAGGTGAACAATGAGAACACATGGACAACAGATAGGCGAGCAACATACACTGGGGCCTGCCAGTGAAGGGGAACCAGAGGAGGGAGAGCATCAGGAAAAGTAGCTAACCCATGCTGGGCTACCCATCACATGTTTTTTCATGTAACAAACCTGCACATCCTGCCCATGTACCCCAGAAATTTAAAAAACCCAATTCTAATGAAAGAAATATTTTATCTCACAACCAGATACTACCACCATTGAGAAAGAAAAATTTTGTGAAATGTTAATGAAAGATAGTTTCTAATACAGTTGTAAAAAGTGTGTGTGTAACATAGCCTATATTATGCAAATGAGAAAAAATTGCATGCATACACATTTATAAAAGCACATACACATAAAAAGAAAGAAAACCTATAAGAATCTACATCAAATGATACAATATTTGACTAAGGAAAAGGCTATGTGCTGCTTTATACTTTTTTAATCATTGCTTTTAATACTCCAAATCAATAAACATGTATTACTGTTATATGGTGGGGGGAAAGTTATATTAAAATATTATTAAATAAAATATATTACGAAGATGCAGAATACTTGAAGACCCATACAACCAAAACCAATATGAGTTCAATTTTCTATTACTCAAATATCCATTGATATTTTTTGATGAATTATAATCATACAATTTAGGCTTGAGAGAAAATTGAAATTAAATTCCTCTTGAAATTTATAGAACATGTTAAACAGATAGAACTGAAAGATCTTTAAAATGACAGAGATCAGGACAGACCAAACAGTTAGGACTTCACCACTTCTCCCTGCTTAAACTTTTTCAACAATGCCCTCAACTTCCCCGCAGCAGAGGAGGATACTCCTTTTTGACAAGCAAATCTGTTTCAACATTATCGTTAGAACAACAATGTTTTTGATGAGCAAATTTCAACTGATGAATGTTCTAGGTTTTTACCTCGGTATTGCTTTCATTTTCTCCTAAAACTGCTAAACAGGAGGGTAGCCAAGAATGCCAATCAACCTCAGCTACTGATAATCAAGATGTATTTTGACATGATTGAAGAATCTCAGCACTGTGGGCCAGCAATTTGTTTCCTGTGGGAAGTCTCCTGAATGAACTATGTGTCCCTAATTGTTTCAGATCCACTTTCTTTTTTGATTATAGTGCATCAAAATTTTTTCTGATCCTTTGATTTTTATCCTTCCTGTATTCCACTAGTAAACATGAATATTGTTCTGTTTCACATTTCACAATCTGAATTTCCAAAAAAAAAAAAAAAAGGTGCATTTGACTTCTCTCTCCAATGTGCTACCATCATGGTCAGAAAAATACTACCATATTACTGAAATGAAAATTAAATGAAACCTTCCTTATGAAAAATAGTGTCTCAAATTTATTTAACATTTCACTTCAGGGAAATTCTAAGGAAGGGACATGCTTGGAGCTGTTTCCTAGGCACCAATCTGATATCCTGAGAGCAGTCATATATTTTCAGTATTAATTCTTGTTATTGTTGTCATCTTATTTGTCCATAATGCTCCATTTGTATTATTCAGCCTAAAGGAATAATGGAATGTAAAGCCAAGTGAGAGAACCTCCCACAAAGATGTATAGAAAATATAACTGGAGCCAAAGGGGGGCATCTTTTGTCATCCCCAAACCATACCATGGAGACAGCATCTAACGTGACCTTCTTTTCAAATGTCTATGACAAATTTTTAAAGAAGAATAACAAGAAGAGCCACTCTTAAAATCATAACATTCTTAAGCAAACACCTGGATCCTTTAAGACCTAAAGCCAATTCTTTATTGGCACAATGGTCCTCTGGCCTTCAAAATTCTTGCCTATCTTCCACTGCCATCTCCTGCCTTTCCCTCTCAATCTCCATGCCAGGAATCAGCAAATTTTGTCTGCTACCTGGTTTTATAAATAAAGTTTTATTGTAACACAGTCATGCTGATGTGCTTACACATTATATATTTCTGTTTTTATGCTTCAACAGCAGGGTTGAATAGCAGAGACCACCTGGCTTACAAGGCCATGAACATTTACAAAGTTTCCTAACTCCTTCTCTGAGCATTTACCAAATGTGTTTTTTGAATGTCTACCCACAGCCCTTCTGAGAATCCTTTTCCCTAAAATACACTTCCCCCTAGCTTTCTGTATGACTAATTTCTTCCTATCTCAGGTTAATTTTTTAATATCCCTATTTTTCTAAAGTACATCTTGTGTGTCATTTGCCTCAAAGCCCTTGCCGTAATTTATATTTTTGATTTTTTTGCCCTTCATCTTATTTCCAATCCCAGCCACATGTTTAGCATATGGGCTGCTTATCAATATATATTGAATCAAGGCTAAGTACAGAATAAGGACTCAATATAGAGTTAGGAGTGGAAGGCTTGTATTCTGTAGTAGCTTTCCAATAAATATGTGCTGAACGAAGGGAGGACAGAAAAAACAAGAACGAGGAAAATTTGCTCCATGATAAAATATAATATCTGTGTCTTTATCTACGAATGTAAACATTATCTCCAGACAATAGAGCAAGAGTCTGGAGTCCCAGCTTCCTTTTCTAGCCCCACCACGTGCTAACACTAGGCTGACCTCTGAAGGCTTTTCTGCTTCAGAATTTGCATCTGTGAAAACAAGACTGAAATAGAAGATTGAAAGTCTCTATGATTTTTCACATGTGATGATTCAATAAAAACTCAAAATGATTTTATGGGGTAATTTTTTATCACAATGCAGTAGACAGTTCTTGTTCTTGGCTGTCCTATTTGTCTGAAAATGGAACCTTGATTTTCCCGTAGGGTACCGTGTAAGTCCTGTGAGTTAACCTTCTGCTCTAGCTCTGGTTGTGGGTACATGAAATACATTAGATTCATCGAAGGGTTCCATGATTTGAGCATATTAATGGAGTATTTTATGTGTTTAATGCTCAAGATAAGCCAATGAGACTGAATTCTAGTGCTTCAGATAAAATTATCAAAAAGAGAACTCACTTTCTCCTGGTGTTAAAAGCTACAAGAGAATATAAATCTATTGTTGCAGGAAGCTGCCATGTGGCGAGGGCTGGCCCATGGAGGAGGCCAAAATAAATAAATAAATAAATAAAAGAGTGGCTAAGTCAAGAGACAGCAAGGAAGACAAATTATCTAAAAATCCTAAAATCCCCCGGAACCAGCCACTCCTGAAGCATAAAACACATTGGGCTGTTAGGACATGTGGACTGTTAGGCCTTTGATTGAGTCATGATGATTTCAGTTTCTTTTACTTTAAACCAGGAATCTTGGACAATATCAGATTATTTCTACTTCCATGCATTTAAGGATGCTTGATGTTTAAATCTTTACTCACTGTTTGTCTATTCTCTTCCCATTCTCCTTGACAATCCCACGTCGCTGACATCGGATCATTTGTAAAAGCTTCAATCGATGGAAGATATTAAACGGGACATGGAAACAGATGTTTCCTCATTCTAAAAACTTGGATATTTATCAACAGTAATTCTCTTTTATAAATCATTAGAAATAATTGAGTTGCTAGGAAAAACCTTATTATCACTGTGCCACCAATGAAAATGAGATAGCTTTAGCTCCATTAGATTTAAGCTGAGATAAAAAGTAGCCCAGGATGTTTACCTTTCTAACTTTAAAGAGATCCAGCAGAGAGAAATCAAATCATACTGTGATTATTGAACATTTCAGGCACTGGAATCCACAGGCTTGCCAAGCTCCGAATTTTCTGCGTTGAAAACTTATCAACATTTAACTAGTAGAAGTAGAGACTGACATACAATTAAATTTAGACTTCCTGGTCATGATACGGAAAAGCAGGGATCTCATGAGACCCTTCTTTGTATAGTTTAAATTTTATACATTTTTTCCATCTCAGAATTTTCTCACAATAAAGAATAATAATCCCATTAAACAAATCGGCAAACTGACACACATAAGGTTAAGTGGCTTGTAGAAGAGCAGTAATTCTTAATA
Organism: Cebus imitator; assembly: GCF_001604975.1. Lineage (NCBI taxonomy): Eukaryota > Metazoa > Chordata > Mammalia > Primates > Cebidae > Cebus > Cebus imitator. Next base: position 3,672,138 of record NW_016107414.1, read on the forward strand.
CCTTGTTAAATATTAGGAATATCATCTAAAGTTGAAAAGTTAGATTAAGATTACGAAAAACTTGATAAAACTTGTGAATATTCTTCTCAGACAACATTTGTACGTATATATAAAATGTGATACAAAGTCAGAGGTAATGGATCCCTAAAATCCACTTATTAACTGCTGGAGTCCCTAGATTGTAAGAACTGTTGGCCATTTAAAAAAAACCATTCACTATTGGCTTCCCTTCTAGAAGTCTACTATATGGCCATTGTTTAATAGCTTGAAGACATGTTCTCATTGAGATGAAAGCTGTACATTAAAATTTAACTGAATACAAAGTTTATTCTCATTAGTAAAAAAAGAAAAATGCAAGTCATGTCCCATTATTCCTCCTTTTATTTTATTTTTTATTTTTATTGAGACAGACTTTTGCTCTTGTTGCCCAGGCTAGAGTACAATGGGGCGATCTCGGCTTACTACAACCTCCATCTCTCAGGTGCAAGCGATTCTCCTGCCTCAGCCTCCTGAGTAGCTGGGATTATAGGCATGCACCACCATGCGTGGCTAATTTTGTGTTTTTATTAGAGATGGGGTTTTGTCATGTTGGTCAGGCTGGTCTCAAACTCCTGACCTCAAGTAATGCCCCCTCCTTGGCCTCCCAAAGTGCTGGGATTACAGGCATGAGCCACCATGCCCAGCCGCCCATTATTCCTTCTTTTAAAGTGAAAATTGAAATTGTTCATAACTCCAGTTATCTAGCTATGATTTATCTCTGTGTCTTTCAAAGATTTTAAATTTCCAGTGCCTAGATGTTAGAGAAAGGAAGAAGTGAAGAAGGAAGAAAAGGAGGAAGGGAAGAAAGGAAGAAGGAAAAGAGGGGGAGGAAGGGAGGGAGGGAGGGAGGGGAGGGGAGGGGATGGAAGAAGGGGAGGGAGGGAGGGAAGAAAAACATTTCTGGTGCCTTTGCAGAGGTTGATAAATTAATGAATGAAAGAACAAATGCAAACATCTTTTCCTTACTAAGTGTCAGTGTTTAGTAGCTAGCATTTATTGAGCTCTTACTATGTACTAGACATTGCATTACAGGTCTTTGAGGCATTTTATCAATTCCTCTTTATAATAATCAAATAAGGCAAGTATCCATATTTTCCACACTAGACAATTTAACTCCCATAGTCAAGATTACAAAGTAAATGGATTGTGATTCGAATTTATGTCTTAGAAAATATTTTTAGAAGGTTGCTCTATGACTTGGGTCCAATATTACCGCTTCTCTTTATGTCTTCCTTCATTGATTCCTCTAGAATTTGATTATGTTGTTTAGCCACCAAGAGAAAAAAATCACCCCTACGAATAATTCTCCATTAGGGAAAGACCCCTGAGCAACTTTGAGATATGAATAGGGTAACAGGGTTGGTTTCCTTCAAAGCACATGGCTTTTTAAACCATTGAAATTATTAATGAAAGCAGATCCTTTCAGGAAGGGTGAATTTGTTTCTTCCACAGTATTGCTACACTAGTTTAAAAAAGAAAAAAACAAAAAAAAAACCCTGAAATTTTCAGTGGCTGACAAGAACAAAGGTTTACTTTTCTCATTCATAGATTTCAGGTCTCTGGGAGTTGGCTCATTTGCTTGAGCAAGATTGGGCTTGGCTCTAGGCTGTGGGTTGGGTTTAGTTCTACTCTGCATGTCATCAATATTCAGAGTCTAGCAGTTGCCCGCTGAATATCCTTTTCATAGTAGATTATGGGAACACAAGAAAAAAAAAACTGTACAAATACATTTAAGGCTTGGTTAGTACTATTAACCTTAATATCCCCATCATCAAAGTAAGTTATTTAGGCAAGCCCAGTGTTAAAGAGCATGGAAACATACATCCTCTATCACTGAGTCATAGTAAAGGCAGGGAAATATAATTCCCTAACAGGAAAGATTAACCAATTGGAAACCATAATGAAATCTACTACAGGAGGACTAGGAAGCATTTTTGAGAATTTCCATTCATCTCCAGTACAGTTTGACCAATTTTACTTGATGAAAATCTATTAAAGTGCTATTTGATATTCCTCCCGAGTATCTCCACAGTATTACTTCTTCCATACATACTTCCTGACAAATAATCTCCATCTCACTATGAAATGACTTGCACATTAAGGAATGCATTTGGAAGCAGGAGGGACAAGGTGCTTATAATAACTTCCACCTACATTACCAATTAGTCACTTGGAAACAATATAGTATAGTATTTGAGAGATTGACTTCTTGAGTCAAAACAGCATTGGAATTCTGACTCTGCCATTAACTAGTTATGTTATGTGGTTAAGGCTACTTAACCACACTTAACTAGTGACTTCTTTTTGCAAAATGGAGATAATGATATCACCCACCTTTTATGCACAGAATAATATCCTCCAAAAGAACATCCACCTCCTAATTCCTGGGACCTGTGAATATGTGGTGCCACATGGCAAAATGAGCTTTGCAGGTATAATTTATTAATCAATGATCTTAAAATAAGAGAGACTGCCCTAGGTTATGTGGATTGGCCCAATCATGAGTCCTTAAATGCAGAGAACTTTCTGCACCTGTAGGCAGAGAGATGTGGCAGAAGTCGGAGAGAGTCCAAGCAGAAGGCTCTGTACTCTAGCTAGCTCAGAGATGCAGAGGGGCTACTTGCAGGAGCTGGAGAGAGGTTTCCATTCATTAAAAATGGGCACAGATGACAGCCAGGAAGAAAGTGGGGGCCTCAGTCCTGTAACCACAAAGAGCTAGATTCAGTCAACACCCTGAATGAGCATGGTATCAGATTCCTTCTCCAGGGCCTCCAGTAAGGAACGAAGCCTTGCAAACACCTTTTTAGTCCAGCAAAATGTGTGTTGGACTTCAGACCTACAGAACTGTGAAATAATACATTGGTGTTATTTCAGACAAAGTGCGTAGTAATTTGTTGCAGCAGCAATTGAAAACTGATACCCAACCACATGCTACTGTGGTGAGAATCCAGTGATGTAACAGGTGTACCGCTCTAAGTATCTGTTAACTGTTTTGTGTGTGTAATTCCTGAAGATTCTTACTGTTTAAAAACATCCAAACTGGAGTGCAATGTCTCAAACTCTCCTGGCATAAAAATATCATTAGCAGAAGTTTTTTGGGTTACAGCTAATTAGATATGATACCTAACAAGCCGTCCACTTTCTGTATTTGTGTACACAAAGCCGTCTGCTGCCTGGATCCTACAGAAAACAAGTTGTTACAAATCCAACCACTGTAACTTCTCATTAAGTTTCCCTGGTGACTGGCCATCAGTAAAAGTCTTTCTCTACCTTGAAATGCAAATGTTAACATTTCTCACCAACAAACCATGCAAGATAATATTCTAAAATATGGTTACATAACATAGGAGAATGGGCAACTGATTTTCTACACCATTCCTCTCCGCCAAAATCTCCTTTTCTACTCATATGATTCATTATTGTTTTTGCTAGTTTTTCTCTCCCAAATACCTTTCATATGAAAGGTGAAAAGATGATTTTGGAAAATCTAGAGTCAGAATAATGCGATTATGAAAGAAAAACACACAACACACTGAGTCAATAAAGGCAAGTTAGAGAGCCAAGTATACTTGGAAACATGATTATTCATGTTTTTCTACAAACAGGTGCATTTCATTTAAAGATGGGTAATTACGTGGGAGAAATGGCAGTCACTAGCCACGCATAGGAAGGAAAATGGAGCTGCTGGTGTTGTGGTACCTCTTCAGATCCAGCATTTTGCAACCCTGATTGTTTAAAAAAGTCCCACCACAATACACGTTTGGTAGAAGGAAGCTACTTGTTTTTTGGGGTAGTGGGCATCAGAACAATTATGCCAACCCACATCATCCCCACATTGAAACATCTGGTGTGTTCAGTAAACAATGATGATTTCAAAAACTACCTGCTGCTCCGAGTAGGATTTAAGCAAACCTCCCTCTCTCTTATTTAGCAAATTATAATTGTGTTGGGGCTTCCAGAGGATGAGGAAGGGATGTTGAGTCATACTATCCAAGCCTGCAGCAGCAACAAAATCATAGTAGGGAAGGACTCCTAAAAGCTTTCATTTTCTGTTACTCTTACCTAAGTTACCACAGTTTGAACCTGGACAAACAATTTCCATGGCAACCATTATCTCCAGCCATTTGTATTCTTTGCTCATTTTTGTTCCACTTTGACACAACATTAGTCCTTTCGTGTTCAATTTATTTTTTGCCAGTCAGTTATACTCACACATGCAGCCATGCTAAGCATCCCCTATCACATTGATCCATTTTTTCAAATAGCCTGGTATTTGGCCATGCAGAGTGAAGAAGGTTTCTTTTGTTAACTATGAATTAAAATGTACCTGCTCACAGTTCTGCTTTTATCACTGAATTTTCCTTCAAAATGATTGAAGAAAATGGGCTGTCTTGAGGTACCATCTCCCAACTCTTTGTAGTTGAGAACTGGCGGACAGAGCTGGCCTGATCCAGAGAACTTTTAAGGATGAAATTGAAAGTAAAAAGGATGGATGCCTAACTAGATTCCAGTAGCCTTTCCTCTAATCAAAGTACCAGCCTTATGGATCACTGCTCTTTCTAGCCCTGAACCTGTCTCTCTCCCTTTCAAACATAAAAGTGCAACGTGCTGAGATTTGTCCCTTTAAAGGCCTTTAATGTCAACTTTCCTGTGCTTTCATGAAAAATAATTACACATGCTTCTAATCCTTTACCTCACCAAAAATTTCTTTGGTCTCTAGTGCTATGATTAGAACATAGGAGAATAAATGCGTAGCTCTTTTCCTGCTAGATAAATTAAGGGTCCTCTACAGGCATTTCTCCTCCCAACAGACAACAAGGAAGTCAGTTTTATTTGTTACCAAAGGCTGTGGCATTGATACATGTTTGTGTATGTGTGTGTGACAAAACACATCAAGCATTATAACTATTAATTGCTGATTATAATGCTATCTGCTTTATCTAATTTAATATAAGCCTTGCCATCTTTATTTTACATGGGAGGTTAAGGGATATTTAGAAAGATTAAATAACCTGGCCAAGATCTCATAGGCTGTTAAGTGGAGGAGCTGATACCGATACTCAAACACTGAAGCACTATTGCAGTTGTTTTTAAACTTCAGTATGTTTCTGAGTCACATGGAAGGCCTGTTAAAACTCAGATGACTGGGACTCTCTCCTCTCCTCTCTGTTTCTGAATCAGCGAGTCTGGAGTGGGGACCTGTGACTTTGCATTTCTATCAAGTTTCCAGGAGATGCTGACGTAGCTGGTAGAGATTCCACATGTTCAAAAGAAATGCACCACTGTATCCTTAATCAAACCACATTAGACATTTTAATTAAGCATATGATGGCACAGTGCTGACTGCCATCACCTTCTTAGAAATCAGCTTTTCCTGCCTTCCATTTCTTTTTTTTTATTCCTCACTCTCTCACCCTGGCTGGAGTACAGTGGCACAATCTCGGCTCACCACAACCTCTGCCTCCCAGGTTCAAACAATTCTCTTATCTCAGTCTCTGGGGTAGTTGGGATTACAGGCACCTGCCACCATACCCGGTTAATTTTTGTATTTTTGGTACCCATGAGGTTTCACCATGTTGGCCAGGCTGGTCTTGAACTCCTGACCTCAAGTGAGCCACCCGCCTCAGCCTCCCAAAGTGCTGGGATTATAGGCATGAGCCACCATGCCTGGCCCTGCCTTCCACTTATGAATATACAGCCTCCAATCCAAAACTCCTGATCCTTTCTTCTCCCTCCCCAATTCTATCCATTTTATCAGCTTTTCATCTACATCTTTTCATCTTCACCAATGTTATGCTGGGACTCCACCAGGGACTCATCTGCACAGACTTCCTAACTGGTCTCCCTGACTGGTAGATCCTTCCCACTTCCCTTTCCTTCCCATTTCCTGCACTCAGGATAAGTTATATATTGTGACTAGGAATCTGATTATTTCTTTCTCATGTAATTTTTTTATTCTTTCTTTTGTCTATACAAAAAGTTCAGATTCCCACATATAGATTATGACACTTTGAATAAATATCCTTCTTTTATTTCCAGAAGGAATAATTATTAGAATAGAAATTTTTAAAAATATTATTTAATTTTGACATTAGTATATGTTACAGCAAAGTACTGATTGTCGGTAAAGTGTTAGGAATATTTCTTCTCTTCAGGGTTTGGGGGTACACTCTGGGTAGGTTTCTTTGAAGATTCATATTTAAGCTAAGACTTAGGGATGAAAAGGAAAGAGTAGGGGTAGGTAGGGTTCAGGGTGCCAGGCTCTCAGGACACTATGGGAAGAGTGCCTGCTGTACCCAGCATTATTCTCCATGTGAATGGCACTTCCTGAGTTCTGTAAAGCTCTGGCCCTGTGAAGATAAATTACATTCCAGACTGAGACCAGCACATAGAAAGTCTGGGATAAACTTAAAGAAGATATGCTGATCTCAAATACTGGAAGTGTTCATTGCCATTTTTAAATTGCTACTTGCCAGTGTATTTATTACAACAGTGCTTTCCAGGCCAAAACACTTCAGAATCTGAGGAACTTTTTAAAAACTGAATTTCTGATACCATACCCAATAATACACATGGAAAAGACAATGGAATAAGATTCTACAAAGATAGGGCTAAAAAAATTTGTTCAGATTTTTTTTTAATTCAAAATCCTGAGAAGATTCTGATGTAACGAAATTTGAGAAAATCTGATGCAAAATATAAAATTAAAAACCCTGCCTAAATCTTATATATTGCTAACTGTGATTTGCTATTATTTTGTTAAGTGTTTTTACATCTACATGCATGAGGAATATTGGTCTGTAGTATTCCTTATACTGTTTTTGTGTGATTTTGGTATGGGGTAATAATAGCTTCATTCAATCAATTGAAAAGTATTACTATATCTTTTACTTCTAAAATTGTCACTTGGTTCTTTTTGTACAGCTTCATTTGCTTAGATTTTCTAAATTTTATTTATTTACAATTGGTTGTTAACATGTTTTTCATGGTGGACGCTTTAAAATATTCATCAAATAATACTAACGTCTCTGTCAGTCAGTATTGACAGTTATTGATTTTATTTTTTAAATTCCCCCTACAAGGTTCCTGGTTCTTTGTATGACAAATTATTTTCAGTTGAGAACTGGAAATATTGGGTGTGGTTTTATGAAGGTCTGGATATCACTAACATTTAAACCTCTATTTTATCTGGCTTGCTTTGACACTGTCCTGGCCACAGAAAATGCCCCCTCATTATTATCAGACTCAGGCGGCAGTTCTGGCTCCCCTTTCGACCTCTATTGACACCTGAGAGGGGTAGTTTCTGTCTCCCGCTGGTGGGAGGCAGGAGTTTCAGCTCCTCACTAGGCTCCCACACATATCTCCATAGTTGGGAGCAGTCAGAGTGCCTCATTATTCTTCCCACGTGGCCTCCTCCGACACTAGTGGGTAAAGAGAGGAGTGGTCTTCTTACTCCCTGACTGTAGCAAAAGTCCTGAACTCTCCACTGGGTTTCCGCGGATGCCTTCCCAGCAGCAGAAAGGACCACCTGCAATAGCACCAAGAGGCAAGACCCCAGGTGGCTTCCAATGACACTGTGAGTGTGGAGGGGCTCTTTATCACCAGGTGAAGATGGGACTCCTCAGTCTCTAGTTGGTCTTCTCTAACACTGTCCAGGTGTGGGATTGAAGGACCTTGTTAAAGCCTGGGAATGTTGTGGGTTAATCCATTTGCATTGCTATCAAAGAATTTTTGAGGCTGGGTAAATTATACAGAAAAGAGTTCTTTACAGCTCACAGTTCTATAGGGTGTACATGAAGCATGGCACCGGCATGGCATCAGCTTCAGGTGAGGCCTCAGGAGCATTCCTATTGTGGTGGAAGGCAAAGGGGAGCCAGTGTGTCACGTGGGGAGAGAGGAAGCAAAAGAGAGGAGGAAGAAGAAGGTGGCACACTTTTAACAACTGCTCTTGCATGAACTAGGATTGAGAACTCATCACCAAGGGATTGGCACTTAGCCATTCATGACCCATCCCCATGATACAATACCTCCCATCAGGCCCACTTCCAACATTGGAGATGGCATCTCAACATGAGCTTTGGAAAACGCACACAGCCAAACCATATCATGGTGGAAATCTAGGCTCCGTGCACAGCCTTTGCTTCTGTGCACAAGGAGGGGCCGTAGAATCCTCTGTGGATTTTGGCTGCAAAAGAGGGATTACTGTGTAATGGTTTTGCGTCTTTCTAGGCTGCCTGCATCCTGGTCTTAGCTTAGAAAAAGCAGACTTTGGGGCTGTGTGTGTGTGTGCCCATCGGCATTTCCATGTTGTCAGATTCTTTGGCTCCAAGTCTGGGACAAATGAGGCAAAAGCAAAACCCAGGGAACTAGCCCTGGGACAGCCTTGTTGTTCATCTTCCTGCATCACCAGACCAAACACTTTAATATTCCTTCTCTCCACCTTTAAGTTTATTCTTAGGCTTGTTTTATCCTTGCTGTTTGGGGCCTTTAGCTAAGCGAGAGGAATCGAAAAACTTATGTTTACTCCATTGTCCTGCAAGCCACGTCCAAGAAAGACTTTTCTGTGACCAAATGTCTTCCCCTTCAAGGACAAAAACAGGACTGAAGGTAAATGTGGAAAAGAAAAATGAATGATATTCAACAGAGAGTTTAAGTAAAAGAGAACATACACCTGTTTAGTTTTCTTTGACTTTCACTGACTTATTTTTCTAAAGCACAGCAAACACACACACCCATAGCTACATGAACTAGAACTCTGCAAGTGTTGGTACTTGTGTTCTATTTTACAATACTATTTGTTTAAAAAATTGTTTTGGTAGTTTCTGCATCATTTGGAAGTGTCTATACAGTTTCTCATTGCAAAGAAAGAACATAAATTACAATTGAAAAACGCTTGAATACTACAGAAAGCTGTCAGAAAATAATCTATATCCTTGTTTTAAAAACTCTGTTTTTTCTGTCCATATATATAGGTAGAGTGTCCAATGTAATTGAATGCAGATGTCTTGATTCAAGAGAGCTAGAGACAAGATTATTTGAAGCAGACAAATAGTCATTGGATTTTGCCCAAAGATCTATTAGCTCATTGATTTTTTTCTGAAAGCATCACTTCTTATTACAACGCCTATTTTCAACTTGACCCTTAAATATATTTTGTGCTCAAATAATAAAGTCAGAAGTCACAGACAACGGAGAATTGGAGGTTGGGTCACGTCATGCAAATTGAAAATCGTCATGCAATGTCCCTTCTGAAGGAGAAAATGTATCACTTTGGATGGGCTTTTTGACAATACCCTTGACCATATAATAATAGAGTGACAAAACACAGATTATTTCTAATTTACTGTACACTCTCCCACATGCTATGTACATATGTACATATCCTGGCAGAAAGTGTGTATTTTTCATCAATAAACATGAGAAAAAATATTTTTTAATAGCAGTTTCAGTGACCATTCAAGCTCAGTATTATTTATACTTATAAATTTCACTGGGCTAACAAAGAAGTAATAGGAAAAGCCAACTACAGTAAATAAGTTTTTATCATTCTATCTGCTCCTGCTCAGATATTGCATTAATATGAGCCAGAAACAATTCAATAGTGAGTTAACATGTAAGTTTCTAACTCACTCTAATCATTATAAAATGATCACCTCCAGAAATTGGTGGCTGTTTTTTTACTTAGCTAACAAAAAATCATTATGGGTTGAACTGAAATAAAAAGCAGGATGTAATTCATATGAAATATAAAATTGTGCCATTTAGAATACATCTCTAAACTGACAAGTTCTAGGGTAAATACTGATAGTTTGTCATTTGGGACATCATAAAATTGTACTGTAGCAATTACCTTTTATTTTCCTTTTTTGAAAAACAGCTTACTTTAGGTAACTGGCATACTGTAAGATGAACGTATTTAAAGTTGTTGATACATTTGACATGCGCACACAACTGTAAGTCCAGATAATGAACATTTCCATCGTGTATAAAAGTTACTTAGCACCTCTTCATAATCCCCCTTCCCCACCCCTTTTACACCATATCCCCAGGCAACCCAGATTGATTTTCTTTCACCATAGTTTACATTTTTGAATATTTTATATAAATGGAATTTAATATATATAATTTTTGTCTGGCTTCTTTAGTTTAGAATTATTATTTAAGCTACATCCTTGTTGTAGCACATATCAATGATACATTCCTTTATACTGTTGGTTAATATTCCATTCTTTGTCTCTACTACAATTTGTTTAGCTATTCACCTATTAATGGGCATTTGGATTGTATTCATTTTGCACAATTAAATATAAAGCTTCTATATACATTTATGTACAGTTATTTGCACCATACTATGCTTTCATTTATCTTGGTAAATACATGGGAGTAGAATGGCTGGGCCATAGACAGAATTTTTCAAAACTATTGTACTATTTGATGTTCTCACTAACAGCGTATGAGAGAATTCCAATACCTCATGAACTTAGATGCAAAAATTCTACATAAAATGTTGGAAAATCAGATACAACGATATATAAAAAGGATAATGCATCATGTCCAAATGGAACCGATCCCAGAAATTCAAGTTTGGTTTCACACTTGAAATTGATCAATGTAATTGACCTTATCAATTCATTCATTCAACAAATATTGACTGAACACCCGCCAAATGCCTGAAACTAGAGTACACTCTGGAGATGCAGCACTTCAAAATGAGTTACAAAAACATATGCCTTTGCAGAGGTCAAAATATAATGGAATCAGAAATACATTAACAAGAGAAGTGGATTTTCAAATCATAAGAGCTATGGATATAACTATGACAAGGACTGTAGATGGGTGAAGTGGTTGCTTATTTTGATAGGGAAGACAGGAAAGTCTCCATAGATAAGGTGATATTTGAGTACGGACCTTAAAGAGATATGGCAGCAGAACTTCTTCTGGATATCCATATGACCTGCTGTGAATTTACAAGAAGGGACAGAAAATGCAACATCTTTGAGGCCAAAGTATGCTTCTCTCCAGTTTTACTGGAGTAGGGTGAGCCAGAGAAAGAATAAGAGGGAGAGATAATATTAAATAGTAGACCATGAAATCATTTAAACCCACATAGGCCACTTTAATTACAAGCCTTGAGAATATGTTGAACAGAAGACTGATATAATCTGATACATATATATTTTTTTATTATATTTTAAATTCAAGGGTACATGTGCATATCGTGCAGGATTGTTACATAGGTATACAAATGCCATGGTTGTTTGCTGCATCCATCCCCCCAACACCTACATTAGGTATTTCTCCTAATGTTGTCCCTCCCCAAACCCCCACCCCCTGCTATTCCTCCCCTAGCTCCCTACCCCACAACAGACCCCATGTGTAATGTTCCCCTCCCTGTGTCCATGTGTTATTACTGTTCAACACCACTTATAAGTGAGAACATACAGTGTTTGGTTTTCTGTTCTTGTGTCAGTTTGCTGAGAATGATGGTTTACAGCTTCATCATGTCCCTACAAAGTACATTAACTCATCCTTTTTTATGGCTATATAGTATTCCATGGTGTACATGTGCCATATTTTCTTTATCTAGTCTATTATTGACGGACATTTGGATTGATTCCAAGTCTGCTACTGTAAACAGTACCACAATGAACATATGTGTGCATATGTCTTTATAATAGAACAATTTATAATCCTTTGGGTATATACTCAGTAATGGGATTGCTGGGTCAAATGGTATTTCTATTTCTAGATCCTTGAGGAATCTGATGCATATTACACAGTCCTCATTCCCTTGCTGCATTGATAAAATGCTATAGGAAGCTAAGAGTAGAAAACCAGGAAAAGTCCCTAAGAGGTACTGAAAGAGTCCAAATAAGAGATGACTGTGGCTTGCATCAGAGACTTGCAGTAGGAGCAGTAAGATGTGGTGAGATTTTAGATGTACTTTGAAGGTAGAACTAGAAAAATATTTGCTTTTAAATTGGATATAAGTTGTGATAGAACGAGAAAAAAATTCAAGGATAAGACAAAGGTTGTTTTGTTTTGTTTGGTCTGAATATCTGGAAGAACTGATTCCTTATTTACTGAAATAAGAAAGGATAAATGGATTTTGAGGGAAGAGCAAGAGCCCAGTTTTGGATTTATGTTTTAGAGGCATTTGACGGACTGGGATGGAGATGGTAAGTAGGCTTTTGGATATTCAAAAACAGAGAAGCTTGGTTTGGTAATAGGCAATATATAGATGATATGCAAAGCTGTGAAACCAAATGAAGTAATTTGAGGTGTGAGCATTCATAGAAATGAGTTGAAAGAAACAAGCCCAGGAGACAGGGAAGTATGAAGCAATGTGAACCCTAATAAATTGAAACAGAGAAATGCCTAGGAGGATTAACTCATAAGTAAACCTTCAGACCTCCAACATGTGAAAGTGTAGCTGGTGACAAATAATAGAAAAAAAAGGAGAATATACTGTCTCTGAAGCCACATTTTAAAAAACGCATCAAAGAGTGGAGAGGGATCACTTTTCCTTCCAAACATACCATCAAATGTATTGCAAACCTGATAGAGCATCTGTCTTAACACAGCACTAAACAGATGGAAATTAGTATGTTTTACTATGTAGGGAAAACAGACTTTAATAAGCCTTCCATGATCCCTGGCCCTGGCATTCACATTTTTCATTCAATACTGTAATCCTCCCCTCTCAGTTATATATAGGACCTATGATCTATGATCTTTTGCTGGCAGACTCACTCCTGCTCTCTTGCTGGCCTTCCAAGAAGCAAGCTGCCAGATAGCAAACTCCCATGAAGAGGGTCAACAGGCAAAGAACTGTAGGTCTCCTCCAGGAGCTAAAGTGGCATCAGACCAATGATCAGCAAAAAGCTGAAATTCTCAGTCCTACATAACAAAGAAAATTCATTATGGAGAAACCTGAGTGAATTGTAAGGTGACCAATTCTACAGTCAAGACTTCAGTGAAAATGCAATCTAATTGCTACTCTGATTGCAGCCTGTTCTAACATTGATGTAGGGAACACATCTAAACTGTACCTGGATGCTCTCGACCCACAGAATCTTTGAGACATGGCTCTGGTCTAGGACTAAATCACTAACTGGAGTGTGTATTTCCAAATGATTCTTCTGGAAGAAGAAGATTCTGCTTGGGAGTACAGCTAAGTTGACCTATAATTAGTCATTCTTTACAATACTAACCCACCTGCTCATGTCAGACTAAATTACATCTTTATCTGCATTCTGTTCGATGGCTTAAATTCAGATGCATTTGGGCTAAGATCATGACTGGGACTTGTCTCATTTGTAAGAGTTTGACCTAAAGTCTATGTATTAGTTCATTCTTGTATTACTATAAAGAAACGCCTGACACTGGAAAATTTATAAAGAATTTTAATTAGGTAAGGGTTCTCCCAGCTATACAGGAACCATAGCACTGGCAGCTGTTTCTAGGAAGGCCTTAGGAAGCTTACAATCATGGCAGAAAGTGAAGTGGGAGCTTGGACATTACATAATGAGAGCAGGAGCAAGAGAGTGAGGCAGGAAGTGCTACGCTTTTAAATCACAAGTTCCTGCAAGAAATCACTCACTACCAAGAGGACAGCATCAAAGAGATGGTGTTAAACCATTCACGAGACATCTTCCCTTATGATTCAATCACCTCCCACCAGACCCCACCTCCAACATTGCGAATTACAATTCTACATGAGATTTGGTGAGGACACATATCCAAACCATGTCTGTCTGAAACGCTTGCTGTTACATCCTGCCTCCTAACTGATTGTCTGAGTAACTTCAGTACCATTCAAACGAAAACACCTTGAACAGTATGGAAAAGTGGAAAGAATATTGGCTTAAGTGATTAAGTTTATTAATCACTTAATAACTTAATTTTTAATTTAAAAAGTTGCCTATAGCGTATATTATTCTTTATAATTTATTGTTTGCATATAAAGCCAGGGATCATCATCACATCAGTAGGATTCACTTGACACCCGCTGACGACAACTTCAATGGGTTTACCAGATTAAATTCAAGGGTGCAAATACACTTAGAATGTTCTCAGGCAAGCTTTGATCCAGAAGGCAAAAAAAGGCATATTGAAATAGTTTTTGGATAATTGATACAAATCAAACTAAGCGTTCAGTCAATACTGTAATTACCAGGGTAATGAACAGTGAAGAAAAGAATATCATTCAGTGCACATGAATTTAAGTTGTTTCATAGTACAGCTCAGAGCTGCATTTATTCAAATGTCAAATACAATGCAGATAGAATATTTTTCCTTACTCATTCTCTATGTCTTAGCTTTTATGAATTAGATGTCCCAATTCTCCCTCCTTTATCTAATTTTTATCATCATTGAACTTTTGGTAAAAATGGGCCCATTAACCTAAAATTTGACCATGTTTAATAAACTTAATTTTTTAATTAAAAAAGTTGCCTATAGCTTATATTATTCTTTATAAACATGGTCAACTTAAAAACATGAAAATTTTGATTTGCAATGTTTTCATTAACATTTTTCTGTGATTTTTGACACCTGAAAATTTACATTGTCAATTAACATTTCATTGCCATTTGGATATTCTTTTAGTGTGTTTTTTTCTTATTCATCTGTGTTTTTATATGTGAAGAATAGAGGATTTTTGGGGGTAATATCTGATATTTCCCTAAGTTTTTAACCTCAAAATCCATGAGAAGGAAAGTTATTTGAGGGAACGGTTTTGTTAGCTTATTCCATGTTATATTTCCAGCACATAAAATTTTGCTGGCAAGCAGTTGTTTTATAAGGTTTAATTTTTTTTTTTTTTTTTTTTTTTATGAGATGGAGTCTCACTCTGTCGCTAGACTGGAGTGCAGTGGCATGATCTCAGCTCACTGCAACCTGAGACTCCCTGGTTCAAGCAATTCTCCTGCCTCAGCCTCCTGAGTAACTGAGATTACAGGCATGCACCACCACGCTAATTTTTTTTTTTATTTTTAGTAGAGACGGGGTTTTACCACGTTGGCCAGGATGGTCTCAATCTTGTTACATCGTGATCCATCCACCTCAGCTTCCCAAGTGATGAGATTACAGGTGTGAGCTACCACTCCTGGCACAAGTTTAAACATTTTTTGATGGTAAGGAACAACATACTAACACTTGTGTAGGTGAAAAGCAGAACTCATTGTTACATATACCTGCAATGGAGAGAAAGCTGCCAGGCGGGACCATCAAGGCTGTGCACATGGGACCAGCTAATAGCAAGTTGGAGAATGAGGGGAGAGCTTAATCATGGCAAGCAGAGTGGGTCTAGCAAGGTTTTGCAGGTTCCCTGTAGACTGCCTAATTTAAATAATTTGAAGAGTTTGGGAATGTAGAGACTGTCTCTAGTTGTCCCTACTTGAACCTGGCTGTATTAGTCCATTTTCATGCTTCTGATAAAGACATACCCAAGACTAGGAAGAAAAGAGGTTTAATTGAACTTACAGTTCCACATGGCCGGGGAGGCCTCAGAATCATGGCGGGAGGTGAAAGACACTTCTTACTTGGTAGTGGCAAGAGAAAATGAGGAAGAAGCAAAAGCAGAAATTCCTGCTAAACCCATCAGATCTCATGAGACTTATTCACTATCACAAGCCTAGCATGGGAAAGACTGGCCCCCATGATTCAGTTACCTCCCCCTGGGTCCTCCCACAACATGTGGAAATTCTGGGAGATACAATTTAAGTTAAGATTTGTGTGGGGAGACAGCCAAACTATGTCATTTTGTCCCTAGCCCCTGCAAATCTCATGTCCTTATATTTCAAAACCAATCATGCCTTCCCAATAGTCCTCCAAAGCCTTAACTCATTTTAGCATTAACCCAAAAGTCCACAGTCCAAAGTCTCATCTGAGACAAGGCAGGTCCCTTCTACCAATGAGCCTGTAAAATCAAAAGCAAGTTAGTTACTTCCTAGATACAATGGGGGTAAGGTATTAGGTAAACACAGCCATTCCAAAATGGAGAAATTGGCCAAAACGAAGAGGTTATATGGCCCATGTAAGTCCAAAATCCAGAGAGGCAGTCAAATTTTAAAGCTCCAAAATGATCTCCTTTGACGTCAGGTCTCACATCCAGGTCACACTGATGCAAGAGGTGGGTTCCTATGGTCTTGGGCAGCCTCCCTTCCATCTGTGTTTTTTTAGGTACACGGTGCAAGCCGCCAGTGGATCTACCATTCTGGGGTCTGGAGGATGGTAGCCTTTTTCTCACAGCTCCACTAGGTAGTGCCCCAATAGGGACTCAGTGGGGGCTCCGACCCCACATTTCCTTTCCAGACTCCCCTAGCAGAGGTTCTCCATTAGGGTCCCATTCCTGCAGCAAACTTTTGCCTGGGCATTCAGGTATTTCCATACATCTTCTGAAATCTAGGTGGAAGTTCCCAAACCTCAATTCTTGACTTCTGCACATCCGCAGGCTCAATACCATATGGGAGCTGCCAAGGCTTAGGGCTTCCACCTCTGAAACCACAGCCCAAGCTGTACATTGGACCCTTTCAGCCATGGCTGGAGTGTCTGGGAAACAGGGCACCAAGTCCCAAGCTGCACATAGCTAGCCAACCCTGGCCCCAGCCAAGGAAACCACTTTTTCCTCCTGGGCTTCCAGGCCTATGATGGGAGGGACTGCCGTGAAGTTCTCTGACATGGCCGGGACACATTTTCCCTGTGATCTTGGGGATTAACATTAGGGTCCTTGCTACTTACGCAAATTTCTGCAGCTGGCTTGAATTTCTCCCCAGAAAATGCTGGGTTTTATTTTTTTTAATTTTATATATATATATATATATTTTGCATAGTCAGGCTGCAATTTTCCAAATTTGTATGCTCTTCTTCCCTTGTAAAACTTAATGCCTTTAACAGCACCCAAATTACATCTTGAATGCTTTGCTGCTTAGAAATTTCTTCCATCAGATACCCTAAATCATCTCTCTCAAGTTCAAAGTTCCACAAATCTCTATGGCAGGGACAAAATGACACCAGTCTCTTTGCTAAAACATAACAAGAGCCACCTTTGCTCCAGTTCCCAACAAGTTCCTCATCTCCATCTAAGACCACCTCAGCCTGGACCTTATTGTTTATATCATTATCAGCAGTTTGGGCAAAGTCACTCAACAAATCTCTAGGAAGTTTCAAACTTTTCCACATTTTCTTATCTTCTTCTGAGCCCTCCCAATTGTTCCAACCTCTGCCTGTTACCCAGTTCCAAAGCCACTTCCACATTTTTGGATATATTTTCAGCAACGTCCCACTCTATTAGTATACTAATTTACTGTATTAGTCTGTTTTCATGTTGCTAATAAAGACATACCCAAGACTGGGAAGAAAAAGACGTTTAATTGGACTTACAGTTCCACATGGCTGGGAGGCCTGAGCATCATGGTGGGAGGTGAAAGGTACTTCTTACATGGCAGCAGAAAGAGAAAATGAGGATAAAGCAAAAGCAGAAACCCCTGATAAACCCATTGTATCTCATGAGACTTATTCACTAACACAAGAATAGCACAAGAAAGATTGGCCCCCATGATTCAATTACCTCCCCCTGGCTCCCTCCCACAACATGTGGGAATTCTGCCAATTCAAGTTATGATTTGGGACAAAGCCAAACCATATCACTAGCCCTAAGGCAATAAGAGCTGGTGCATAATGTTCTAAGAGCCTCAGAGGTTGATGAGATGTTTGTGTAGTGTGGACCTAATCAGTTGCTAAAGAAGGGGAATTAACCAACTTCTAGGAAGGCCTCAAAATGGGGTCAAGACAGCACTATAACTGACATATAGGTTGTTTCCATACCTCAGCTATTGCAAATAAGGCTGTAATACACATGAGCATGCAAATATCTCTTGGAGATACTGATTGCATTTTTGAGGGGAGTATACACTCAGGAGTGGAATTGCTGGACGCTAGCCCTATGTTTATTTTTGTGAGGAGCCCATTTTCCCCAGTGACTGCTATTTTATACTATTTTCTAAAGTGGCTGCACCAATCTACATTCCCACCAATAGTTTAAAAGGATTCCCTTTTCTCCACATTCTCACCAACACTTGTTATATTTTGTCTTTTTGATAATAGCTACTCTGACAGGGGTACAGTGATACCTCATTGTGGTTTTGATGAGTGGATAAAGAAAATGTAGTGAGTGTGTGTGTGTACAATGAAATACTATTTGCTTTTAAAAAGGGCATCATGCCATTTGCATCAACCTAGAAGAATCAGAAGACATTATGATAAGAGAAACAGGCTAGACACAGAAAGACAAATATTGCATGATTTCACTTGTATGTGGAGCCTTAAATAAAAGTCAAACTCACAGAAGCAGAAAACAGAATGGTGGTTGTCAGGGACTGCGGTGTAAGGAAAATGGAGAGATGTTGGTCAAAGGGCACAATGTTCATTTATGCAGGATGACAAAGTTCTGGAGACCTAATGTACACTATGATGACCACAGTTAAGAATACCATATTGTGTTTGAAATTTGCTACAAATGTTAGCCTTAAGTGTTCTCACCACACACAGTAACGATGCAAGGTGATGGATAAGTCGATTAGCTCGATTGTGGTAATTATTTCACAATGTATATACAGATCAAAACATCAAGTTGAATACCTTAAATAGATACAATTTTTTTGGTTGAGTATACCTTAATAAAACTGTAGTAAAAGAAAAATATTTATATTACTTTAGAAGTTATTCAATATATTTGTTAAATTAATGATTTAATGTTGAATGTGATTTATGATTCATTTTTGAAATTTAAAAGTATTTCACATTTGATATGCTAAAATTCTATACTTTTAGTATATAAATATGGTTTCATAACTATTATTAGAAATAACTTGAGAACATTATGCAATACACTAAGTTATTATTTCTTACATATGGCCATTCCCAGGTCTATTATTTCAGATAAACTTTAGAATAATTTTTTTGAGTGCTAAAAATCCCTTTGAAAGACTGCTTTGAATTGAACTCAATTTGCAAATGGATTGAAGAGGATTATCATTTAGTGATACTGACCCTTCTTTAGTTTTAGGAACGGTATGCATATCTGTGTGTATTGTGCACAACACCCAAACCCAAAATTAGTGACAAGCAGCAATAAAAATGCATAATTTTTTAAGACTGTGAGTTGGATGAGTAAAGCTGGGCGATTGCCTCACAGAGTATCTTTTGGGCCTGCTTGTTGGCTACACTCAGCACAGAGTTCAGTATCACTCTAAGGTCTGCCATTTAATGGTGGTTATCAGGTAGAATTTCTTAGTTCTCTTCCAGGTGGCCCCTCATTCCCAAAGGGCCTCTTCCTTATATGTCTTCATCAATAGATGGCATGTTCTTTGTTATAGCTGGTGTGCATGAGGACAAGCCCCAATGCACAAAACCTCGTGCCTATGTCAAACTTACTCATATTTTATTGGCAAAATCATGCTGCATGATCAAACTCCAAGTTAAGGTAATGGACAAAGAGACAATTTCTCGGTGTGAGAATGGTGGCAAGGTCACATTGGAAATGGGCATGGAACTAAAACAGGAAAAATTTATGGCTATTAAACAGTCTATTGCAGTGGTCACAGGCAAAACCATTGAGGACATAGGCATGGCAAGGACTTCATTACTAAAACACCAAAAGCAATAGCAACAAAAGCCAAAATAGACAAATGGGATCTAATTAAAAGTAAGAGCTTCTGCACAGCAAAAGAAACTAACAATAGAGTGAACCGGCAACCAACAGAATAGGGAAATATTTTGCAATCTACCCATCTGACAAAGGGATAATATACAGAATCTATGGAGAACTTAGACAAATTTGCAAGAATAAAACCAAACAACCCCATCAAAAAGTGGGCAAAGAATATGAACATATACTTTTCAAAAGGAGACATTTATGCATCCAACAAACATATGAAAAAAAGCTTATCATCACTGGTCTTAGAGAAATGCAAATCAAAACCATATTGAGATACCACTTCATGCCAGTTAGAATGGCAATCATTAAAAAATCAGAAGACAACAGATGCTGGAGAGGATGTGGCAAAACAGGAACGCTTTTACAGTGTTGGTGAGAATGTAAATTAATTCAACCATTGTGGAAGACAGTGTGGTGATTCCTCAAAGATCTAGAAATAGAAAAAAAATTTTTTTAATTAGCCATCCCAGCTACACTGGAGGCTGAGGTGGGAGGATTACTTGAGCCTAGAAGGCTAAGGCTACAATGAGCTACAATAGTGCCACTGCAACCCAGCCTGGGTGACAGAGCAAGACTCCATATATATATATATATATATATATATATATATATATATATATAGGCAATTTAATTATATATGTGTATATGTATTTAATTATATATGTGTTTATATACACATATATGTTATATATAATTATATATAAACATATATATTATACACACATATACACACACGATATATATCATATGTAATTATATATAACATATAGTCAAATCATATATGTTCATATATAATTAAATCATCTATGCACACATGATTTAATTATATATAATTACATATGTATGTATAATTCAATTAAATAGATAATTATATATACATACCTATATTATATATAGTATATAATTATATATAACATATATGTACATATATAATTAAATATATATACATATATATACATATATAATTAAACACATATATAATTAAATTGCCAACAGTTTTGGCTCCATCTTCTAAGCTATTTAATAACTTTGTGGAATTTTTTTGGGGGGGAAATCTTGTTGGGGTTCATTTAAGGCCCCCAATAACAGCCATTTATAATTTCAAAAATGGCTGTTATTTGGGGCCTTAATTTTGAAATTGTTTCTCTATTTTACAAACATCATAATTTTAAGTGAAAAATTCCTTGGAGTTTTCTAGAACCATTTTGTCTAACTGAGAGGGTTGACTAAGTACCATTTCAAATCTTTCTGATCTCTTAAGAATGGGCATTAGAGCTAAATTCTTGATTAGATCTTTACCCTGAGTCTACTGGAGGATGCTTTGCCGTATGGAGAGGCTGCCCAGAGCATTCTATGCCTCCTCTAATTCTGATTAAAATCTAAAAAACTCATTTTTTTACTTCAGCTCTTATTTCCTGTACTTTATCATATGTAGCTAAAAGAAGCTAGTTGGCTATTTTCCAACATTCTACTAGAAACCTTATTAGCAGGATTCACAAGTTGATTAGTTACTTTTATTTTTGTCTTCCACATTATTGCCAAATGTTATGAGATAGCAGGTGGCCAGCACTCATCTCCAGGCCAGACTGAAGACAGGACAAAATTGAGGCGAGGCGACGAGAATACCTCTGGTTGCTCTGGCTGGCCATCGCCCTAAGGCACTACCCCAGGGGCCATGAGTTTACTAATACCATGACAACACCCAGAAGTCACTGTCCCTTGTCACGGTAATACCAGGAAGTTACCACTCATTTCCTAGCTATTTCTGAATAATCTGCCCATGAGTTAGCATGTCATTAAAAGTGGGTACAAAAGTTATAGCAAACTGCCCATAGGCTGCTGCTTGGTGCACTGCCTATGGGCCAGCCCTGCTCTGCAGGATCAGTCACAGAGTTGTGACGTTGCCACCACCTCAGCGAAGCTGCTTTCTTCCACCACCAGGTTCACTCTTGATTTTTTTCCTCAGTGAAGCCAAGAACTTGCCCTGTATCATTGCTGAGCAAGCCAGGAGAGAAGAGAAGATGGTGGCAAGAGAGATGACAAAAGACAGCGAGGCAATTGGAGATCAAAGTTACAGGAGCTGTGCTGTAACTTCAAATAGCTGCTAATGCAGAGGAGAGCTGTCACATTAACCAAAGGCTCTTTCAGAGCCATTATCTTTTCTGGCAGGCAGGGGATCCCTGTGCACAGGTGAGTGGCTACAGTACCACTGCCTCATGTGAGATCCCCCGGCTCTGACCAAAAGTTTGCAGGCCCCAACATCAGTCCCCCAAAGCAGCTAAGCCCACCCAAGCCAGGGGAGCCCAAGAAGACTTTCACCTGGGTCCCACATGGAAAACCCCATTTGATGCCATTATGGCAGATGAGTTGAGTGTCCCCTCTGTTTGCCCTCCTGTTTATTCCAGTGAGCTGGAGAATAAAGCCTCTGGCTAGGTGGCCAGGTTAAAGTGCCCCTTCTTTGGGTGCCCCAAAGTACATCCTTTTCTTGGTTCTTTCCCCACTAACTCCATTTTATTACTCCATCAGCCATTTTATTTTCCATCCTGAAATGTGCTTTTTTTTAACTTTGACTCCCTGTTAACTATATTTGGACAACTGTTGAAGGCAGGACATTTGGTTATAAGAGGTCATACATCGTATTGATACTGGAACACCAGAGTCACACCGTTCTGTAGCCCCCAACTTGGCCTTGGGTTTCATTGTTGGCAACCCCACAGCTGCCCCAGAGTTTTCAGCATTTGGTGAGGAAATCCTCATTGGCCAATGCTTAGGTACTCCAGGTCGTTCAGCCTTGGTACTGTTGGCTTCTCCAGATGTTCGAGGTTTTTGGCATTGACATTACCTCTAAGACTGTGAGTCATAGCCCCTCTCCCTAGGGGAATTCGGTCTTGTCCTTTCTGCCCTATAAGTTAGAAACAATAATTTTCCATAACAGCCAGTTGTGTGCTGTCTTCCTTTCAGTCCAAAAACTGCCTTGTTCAACCTTATATTGGTCAAGAGGCCTGGGAGTTCCTGCACCCCTGGCCTGATAGATGACTACACTATAGTGACAGATATGTGGCCACCTGAGCATTTTTTTTTTCGTGTTTTTTCTACGGGGTAGATTCCCTGGTGAGTCAAGACCTCTAAGGTCTCCACTTGAGAGACCTGCTTACCCTTTCCCTTCCTCCCTTCCACAATTACCTTCTGCTTCTTTTAGCCCCTCTCTGCGTAAA
The DNA here is from genome assembly GCF_001604975.1 of Cebus imitator. Classification (NCBI taxonomy): domain Eukaryota; kingdom Metazoa; phylum Chordata; class Mammalia; order Primates; family Cebidae; genus Cebus; species Cebus imitator. Next base: position 3,695,112 of record NW_016107414.1, read on the forward strand.
CTAAGATATTTTCTTCACTCTTTCTGGAATTCAGTTTCATGATTCTACTACCCATTCATACAGCTCATAATCCACTTTTATAATGCTTTGTTGCTTATAAAAGGAACCTAGGCTTTTGCTGGACTTAGGCAAACTAACAACTCCTATAGAGATCCTTATTAGACAGGGGGATGACAGTGAACATCCCACAGGACTCACCACTAGGATGTCTTTTAGGCAATTGGAGTAAATTTAAATTAGTTTAAGGAGGAAAAAACCATTTTCTTTTGCAACACTGATTATGTCCAATATAAATTAAAACACCAACAGATGTGGCCTAGAGAGGGTACTTCATGCTATAATACTGTTTTACAATTATATTTTTTCTATAAAAAAGAAAGAAAAATGGGGAGAAGTTCTTCATGTGCAGATTCTTATGGCACTCAGCTATGATTCTGACCTAAAACACAGTGTGTGTCTGTCTCAGGGTGTCTGTCTCATGATCCTCCCAGACACCAAGAAGCTGTGTCAGATATTCCAGATGACACTCTCTGAGATACTCCCCCAAGAATGCCTGTAACACCCTGCTTAGAGCTGCCTCAGTCCTCCAGTTCTGATGGGGACTCTGTCAGTCCTCTAGTGCAGAATTCCACTCAAAGGTCATCAGGCACCTCTATCTCTTATCCAACAAGCCCTATCCTATACCCCACAATGCCCAAGGAAGTAAGCCCAACTGGTACAATTAGGAGAGGAGTCCCATATCAGCCCCTAAAATCAAACTTGTGTCCATTGTGGAGAGGTAGTTGATGGAGATGGAAGGAACAATCAGAATATCTATGCCATTTTCCATGACTGATTTGACTTTATACAAGGGAAACTTTAGTTTTTAGACAATTCAGGGAAGTTTGTAGAGGAGTTTGTTAAGTTGACCATGTCTTTCAATGTAACTTGGCAAGACATGCAAATGTGTTATTATCAACTTGTTGTATCGAACAAGGATAACAAAGGATTCCAGTATTCCTTTCATGAAATCGCTGTATTCCATGAGCATACAGATGAAGTGACTACTCATACCCAAGGTGATGCCACTTGTCATGGTGGAGGAGATGCAGTTCCAGACCGAGACCCTCAGTGGGATTACCAGAGGGGTTCTCAAGATCTAGGATGCAGAAATCACGTTTACTTGTTTAATCAAAAAGATTTAAAAGTATGTGGTTACACCAGTTAATTACAACAAAATTAGAGAAGTAACTCAGGGAAAGATGAAAATATCTCTCTGTTTCAGGACTACATGTTTGAGGCACTTAAGATACATATTAATGTAGACTCAGACTCCTTCGAAGAACAAGCTTTCCTGGGTATGTATTTTATTACTAAATCTGCCCCTGACAATGGGAGGAAGTTACAAATGGCAGCAATGAGACCCCAAATCCCCATGAGCCAAGTCTTAAACATGGCCTTTACAGTTTGTAACAATTGGAACAGGGCAGAGGAAGAGGTGAAAACAAAAATAATTGGTCAAATAGTACAATCGTTAATGGGGCTCTTTAAGCCCCCTGCTGCCTCAGGGTTACCTATCCCAAGAAAATATTGTAAGATCTGTATCTAGGATGCCCAGACAAGAGCCCTTGTGTCACTGGTACCTGGGGCAAAATCAGTGTGCCTTCCATAAGCAAGAGGGCCACGGGAGAATGGACTGACCCAGGATTAAAAGGGAGCCTGAGCCACTCAGACCCATAAAAGCCAAGAAAACAGAGGTTTCACAGAGCTGCAGCTTTTCTATGACTCTCATTATACACCTTACCTTCTCAACAGAGGAACTTCAGGTAACCCTTGCTATGGCAGGTAAAAATACTGAAATCTTACTGGATACAGAGCGGCCTACTCAGCTCCAGTCCATTGCTCAGGGTCACTATCTTCCACTTTTGTACCATAAGGGGGATTGATGGCCAGCCAAAACTTAGAAGATTAACCAGCCCCCTTGGTTGAATCATACATTTTCCTATAAGTTTTTGCTTATATCTAAGTGCCCTATATCTTTACTGGAAAGAGACTTACTTTCCCAATTACAGGTCACAGTTCAATTTGGAAAGCCTCATAAAAAGGCAACAGACCAGGAAGGTACATTTCTCCTAGCTCTAAGTACATGCCTTAACACGATATGGAAAAGACCTCTTTTCCACTTCCTATTGCTTCCACCACCTCTCTTCCAACACCACAGTGCCCACATTTATGTCCAAAGGGTCAAGTAAATCCTTCTGTTCAGGACATGGAAGTTTCTTGTAGAGCTGTTTATGTAACCCTGGTTCAGTTTATTTTTGAAACCCAGTGTTAACTATCCATGGAAAAAACAATGTCATTTGAGACCTGATGCTCAAAGGGGGCATCCAGCCGGTGATAACAGTGGTCCTAAGGTAAGGATTACTATAATCAATCCTGTCAGTCCCCATATAACACCCCCATTTTGCCTGTAAAAAATCAAATGGGGACTATAGATTTGTTTAGGATCTAAGGGCAGTGAATGAGCCAGTAGGCCCAGTTTACCCAATAGTTTCGAATCCTTACATGAAATTGACCCAAGTCCCTGAAGATGCTCATAGGCTCATGATATTAAACATAAAGGATGCTTTCTTTTGTATGCCATTTCATCCAGGCTCCCAGTATATTTTTGCTTTTGAATGGACTGACCCAGACAACATGTTGCATCTTAGCTTACCTAGACATCCTTCCTAGGGCTTAGGGATCAGTCCCCATCTCATTGGCAATGCACTGGCAAAAGAGTTGAGGGAATTGCAGTTAACCAACTGGCCCCTCTTGCAATATGTGGATAACCTATTAATTTTCAGCCTACTATGGAAGAGTCTGATGAAACATGATCTAGATCTTTAATTTTCTAGGAAAATGAGTGTATCAAGTATCTCCTGACAATTCCCACATTTATGTCCAAAGGGTCAAGTATTTAGGGCATGTGCTCACTTCTGTCCCAGAAACAAAAAGAGACCATCCTGGCACTCCAGCCAGCTCAGACTAAGAAACACTTAAAAGCCTTTTTGGAAATGTACACCAGATTTGGATTCCATTCTATGAAGCTCTAAAAGGGAGCTGATCACAAGCCTTTGAATTGGGACAAATCCTGCCAATAGGCATTTTTAACCCTAAAAGAAAAGCCGAGAATATTCCCTGCTTTGAGACTCCCAAACTTAGAAAAACCCTTTAGTCTCTATGTGGATGATGAACAAGGGATGTCTCTGGGTATTCTAACTCAAAGGCTCTAGAATAATCCTACACCAGTAGCTTACTTTTCTAAACAGCTGTAACATGTGTCAGCTGAGCGGTCAGATGCTTGTGAGTTGTGGCTGCCACCATTGGTAGAGGAAGCCAGTAAGCTTCTCTTGGGACAATTAGATGTCATGACTTTCCACCAAGTACCGGGGGTCCTGGGGGCAAAAAAATACCAATGGCAAAAAGGGGGCTGGTTACTTAAATATCAGGCTCTTCTGCTCGACACCCCAGATGTTACCCTGAAAGTATGTCAAGCTTAAACCCTGTTTCCCTGTTGTTGTTCTTCACATCCCAGCAAATAGATCTCCAGCTCATTCGCTCTTGTGTGAAAACCGTAGAACAAAACTACTCTAGCAGGCCTCACCTCAAAGATGAGTCTCTACCTATGCCTGATGTTGAGTGCTTTACAGATGGAAGTGGTTTTATTAATGAGGGAGTAAGAAAGGCAGGTTATGCTGTGGTTATCCAAGAAGAAGGCATTGAGATCAAAGCTTTACCTCTCCAGACCTCTGCTCAAAAAACAGAGTTAATTGCTCTAATTAGGGCACTCTGGTTGGGAAGGGACTTAATAGTGAATATATGTACTCATTACAAATATGGCCTCCTGGTGTTCCATTCTCACGCTGTCATATGAAACAAAATGGGGGACTATTGACAGCTAAAGGATCCCCCATACAACGTCACTCCGAGATCTTGGAACATTTAGGTGCTGTCCATTTCCCAAAGGAGATTGCAGTTATTCACTGCAGGGGACACCAAAAGGGAGACACCTCTATTATCAGAGGAAATTCTCTGGCAGACAGAGCAGCCAAGGCCACAGCTAAAGAAACACAAGTATTAGAGGTCACTTCACTAATACCAGGTATGCCACCCATGTCAGTCGCACCATACTATATCCCTGAGAAAATTAAATGGGAAGAGCAGAAAGGATTACAACAGGATACCTCAGGATGGTTGCTAGAAAGCAACAGACTGTCTTTTTCTGAACCTGAACAATGAAAAATTATTAAGCATTTCCATGACTCCTTAGTTTTGGGATAAGACTCACTATTGAAATTGATTTCCCAAATATTCCTGGGGAAGGGACTATTCCAGACTGAAAAAGATATCACTAAGGCCTGTGCATTCTGTGCCTGTAATAACCCTGGATGCCACCCCATACCCTCATCCCTACTGAAATCTGTGCAACACTGAGGAACCTACCCTGGGGAAGACAGGCAAATAGATTTCACTCAGATACTGCCTTACATGGAATTAAAATATTAGTTGGTATTTATAGACCCTTTCTATCTTCAGGTGGATAGAAGCTTTTCCACAAGGACAGAAAAAGTGTTCAAGTGTCCAAATTCTTTTTTAAAGAGATCATCCCAATGTTTGAATTACCAAAAAGTTTGCAAAGTGATAACAGATGGTCCTTCACAGCTAAGTTGACTCAGCAAGTTTCTCCCACCTTAGGTATTACCTATCATCTTTACTCATGCTGGAGACCTCAATCCTCAGTTAAGATAGAAAAAGTTAATCATGTTTTTAAAAGGACATTAACAAAACTGTCAGGAGACTTCAGCGGCCTGAGTTTTACTCCTGCCCATACACCTTTTATACCTAAGGAAAGATCCAAGAGGAGCCTTAAAGCTTAGTTAATTTGAAATGAGTCATGGAAGGTCCTTTTTAACTTTAGACCTGTTTGATGAAGAGACACATAGAATGCTCACTCATATTATCAATGTAGGCCAGGTGCAAAATGTCCTTCAAGAATATGAAAAGGTAGCATTGAGAAAGAATTCACTCCCCCACTCAATCAGGAAGGAAAGATCCCCCAGGATCAGTTACGACAAAATGAAAGGGCTTCTGATATGTTTTGGATTCATGTTCCCATCCAAGTCTCACGTCAAGTTGTAATCCCCAATGCTGGAGGTGGGGCTTGGTGGAGGTGACTGGATCATGGGGGTGGAGTTCTCATGGACGAGTTAGCCCCAACACTTTGGTCCTGTTCTTGTGACAGTGAGTGAGTTATCATGAGAGCTGGTTGTTTAAAAGTGTGTTCCACCTGTCCCCCCAGTCCTGGTCCTGCCATGTAAGATGTCTACTTTCACTTTGCCTTCTGGCATGAGTAAAAGCTCTCCAAGGCTTCCCTAGAAGCAGGTGCTGCCATGCTTTCTGTACAGCCTGCAGAACTGTGAGCCAATTAAACCTCTTTCCCTTATAAATTACTCAGTCTCTGTTATTTCTTTATAACAATGTGAGAACTGACTAATACAGCCTCTATCAGGTATTGCTAAGTATCCCCACTTCTGTTAAACTTCAGAGATTAACCAGTTAGGTACACTCATTTCTGATTAAACCTGTTTGTTTGTTTATGAGTCATAAGCACAAAAGGACATAGGTACCATAACCTATACTTGAAAACCTTTGCAAGACCTCTGCTACCTATTTAAAATAATCGATACTCAGTTGGAAGTGGTAACAGGCTACTGTAGGTGGAATAGGAGCATTAATTTTAATCTTCTTACTGATTGTAATATTTATCTGTCACTTTGGCCAACTGCCTCCTCTTGGGAAACACCTCTTTTGTTCTTGTTAGATGCAGAGGAAACTCTAAAGCCCAACCAGACCCCACACTGACACTGTCAATCCTCTTTGCTCTCCCAATGAACCTATCCAATGTGGGTGGGAACAAAACTCTATAGTAAAACATTTTAAAAATTATGACATCAGGGAGTGATCTTCATGGATGCTGGCTTTGTCATCGCTATCCCCAAGATACAGTTCTACCTGATGGCCCATCTGGAAAATCACACAGCCCTTCCCCAAGACCTCCTAACTAACCATAGCGATCCCTTAATCTGCAGACCTCATACTTGTTCGGTGAGACTCTCCCCCACCTAATGGATTCCACCTGATCACTCCCAATGCTACCACTATTACCTGGACCTGGGGAGTTGGGTATCTATATATCCAGTACATGAATGATTCTATCTTTTGCATTTACTGCTGTGTTAATGACACAAAAACAGAAGTTTTCCTGCAATGCTGTGATCCCAACCCTACTTACCAAGTTCCCAAGGCCACAGTGATGTAAATCTGATTCCACTTGTGAATGAGGAAACCATATATGATGTCTTCTTCAAGATCAGAACATACGGGAGGGAAAACTGCCTAATTTGAGAAGGTGGGAGTACCACCCTGTTCTGGAAACAAGGTTTGTTCGGCCATCTTCATTGAAGCAGGAGAAGAATGTCTTTAAAGAATCAACTTGGCAGCAAAGGATAGACATCACACCCCATAGGGCCTCCAGGTGCACCCTGCCTGGGCACACTTCTGTTTGTGACCATGAGTGGAAAGAAGTTACACCCTATAACTGCCCCTGACTCTCAGAAAGCACCTATTCTTTTAGGAGGAGCTTTCCCTTGTATATAAAAAACTTGGAACAGGAGCAAATGTTCATTGACTACTCTTATCCTTCCAGAGGTCACTGTTATAACCACAAAAGATCCAGGAGTGCCAGAAATACATGAGCAGTAGGGTTAATTCTGGTGGGAATCAAAGTGACAATAGGACTACTGGCCCCTTGAGGTGGCTTTGCCTACCACATGTCAAATCTACAGAACTTGACTCAAACTTTCAAATCATTAGCCACCAACACAAGACAGACATTAAAGGGAATTTCAAGAGCCCCTAGACTCTAGCAAATGTAGTCCTTGATAACACACTGGCACTGAATTATTTACTAGCTGAATCAAGTGGAATCTGTGGAGTTATTAATGAAACCTGCTGTATGTATGTTAACAACTCTGGACAGGTTGAAGTTAACATTCAAAAGATCTATGAGCAAACTACTTACTCACATAAATATAAGCAGATCACTGACCCCAACTGTATCTGGTTGACTATCTAACTGCTCTCCCAGATCTCATCTGTTTTTTACCTCTCCTAGGACCTTTGGTAAGTACCTTGTTACTACTAATTTGGGGCTCTTGCTTGTTTAACTTGTCAGTAAAGTTTGTGTCTTCCAGATTACAACAGGTCCATGTAAATACAATGCTAGCACAAGGCTTCCAACTCATTTCTTCTTCTGACCTAGAAAATGACAACGTCCTGCTTTTGGACCCCTTAGATAAGGCATCCAAAGATTTTTACTCCTCCAGTGCTAGGCAAGGTCTGCACCCATAAAATCAGCAGGAAGTAGTTAAGGATGTTGAACCTCTGCCCTTAGGCAATCCCTTTAAATTTTAGAGAAGAGTATCTATTCTCTGAGCAGGTAATGAGGTAGGAGGCAGGCAGGACTCATGTCTGGACCAGAATGAAGGCAGACCAAAACCAGAAGAGGCACTGAAAGCACATCCAGTTGCTCTCAATGTCCATCACCCTAGGACACTCCCACTGGCACTATGACAGTTTACCAATGTCATGGTGATGCCCAGAAGTTACCGCCCCTTGCCATAGTGACACCCAGAAGTTACAGCCCATTTCTAGTTATTTCTGAGTACTCTGCCCCTTGATTAGCATGTTAGTAAAAGTAGGAACAAATATGAGTAGAAACAGCCAATAGGCTGTTCTCAGTACACTGCCTTTGCACCAGCCTGGCTCTTTAGGAGCAGTTACAGAGCTGTAACATGGCCACCACCTCAATTAAGCTGCTTTCCTCCACTTACAAGCTCACTCTTGAACGACTTCCTGAGCAAAGTCAAGAACCTGTCCTGCATCAGTTACACCACTAGGTAAGAAGTCTACTCTTTCTCCAATCTCCAACAGTCATTTCCAGCAACCACTCTGAGTTTTCCTGCTTTGATTTGGAATAAATTTGTTTAAAAAACATAAAAAGCCCCAACTATAAAAATAAAGTTGAGTGTATACTCATGTAAAGATACAGCATTCGAGTCACTGAGAAGATGATATTGGCCATTCGTATGACTGTCAAAGGACTCACATCAGAATTATATAAAAATGCCTCCAACAAACCAGTAAGTAAAAAGACAACCTAGTAGAAACATGGAAAAGAGGAACAGATAGGTCAAACACGAAAGAAATCTAAATGGCAATATCAAATGTAAAAATATGCTAATTAGCAATCACAAAAATGGATTTTAAAACATAGTGAAATATTATACAATCCGTACAGAGGTTAATATTAATTAGACTGACAATAACAAGTGACAACATGGAGTGAAGCAGAATGCCACACACAGTGGGAGGGGAGGTAATCTGGTAAACTATTCTAGAAAATTTTGCATAATACATTAAAATGGAAGAAACATATATGCTACTACCCAGAAATTCCAATCAGAAGTATGGACCCAACAGAATATTCATTATTGTATTTAATAACTTCAAACTGAAAACAATGTAAATATCCAAGTGAACTGTGGTATAATTACACACTGGTACCGTATATATCCATCCCCATAGAACACACAATAGTTACTCTAAATGACAGTGATGAAATTCGTATACATAATATTGAGCAAAAGATGCTCAATATTTTCCAACTACGTAAAGAAAAAAAAAAACTAAATGAAGCTTTAGGTTTTCAGGGATGCATATGTAGGCAGTAAAGACATAAAGGAAAGAAAGGAGGCAATTGCCATAAATGCAGGAGTTGAAAGGAGCTGGGTGTGCTGCATCAGGAGAGCTGACTGTGGCATTTCAGTTCTAGCCTGGTAGCTTGAAATCAGCCACAGTCAGAATAGTCACATCATATAAATCAGCATACACTAAAAATCTGATTTGTTGTCTTTCCCAGAGAAAGGGTAGCTAAACATTTATCAGCATACCACTACATCAAAGCCACAATAATGGTTACCTTTAGTGGACAGGAGAGGAATATTTAGATCTTCTCAGATGTTGGAACTCATTGGGGTTGTTAGCTAAAGCTTGTAATATACTAGACTTTATGTATCTATTTTATTCTATGAGAAGAAAATGATGGAAACTTACTAGAATAGGCCTAAATAAACAGAAAAAAAAAATGTCTCTAGATGGGAAGGCTTACCATTTTATCAGTCAATGATCTCACCAAAATATGAATTCAGTCATACCAATAAATATCACAATAAGTTATTTTTGAACATTTTAAGCTGATTACCAAGTCCAAAATCTGAAGAATAAACATAATTTGAAAAAATATTACAGAGAAAGACTCATGCTATTAGATAGATTCATGTCTTATGAAGAAATACGAAATCAAGCACTGTAATACTGAAAGGTTAGCAAAAAAAGATCAACTGGATAAATTAGAAAGTCCAGAAATGGATTTCTACTAACTTTAGCTTTCCTGGTTCTTGAAATAAATTAAACAAGCCCACATCATCTGATGGAGAACAGACAAACCTAGGACACTGGTGCCCTCGAGCAAGAGTTCTACCTCCATCTTTTTACTTTTATAGAGGGACTATTTCCAAGCAGTTACTACCTGACACCGATTTAATATTTATTCACTCAAGAAACTGAAAATGCCAAGTAAACAAAAAGAAAAGGAAAAGAAGAGGAACCTTCATGCATCATTAAAAGAATATGAAATACGTCAACAACTGAGATGCTTTTGTCATTATGTTGGCAAAAAGTAAATGACTGAAAATGTTCAGCATTGGCAAAGATAGGGGGAAACTCATTCTGATCTAAGTGAATTACCACAAACAGTAAAGACTTTTTGGAAGGCAGTGGAGCAGTCTCTAACACAATTTTTATGCAATTTCTTTTCATAAAAATACTGCTTTCAAAAATCTCTTCTAATGCACATAGGACAAGTGTACAAAGAAGGATCCCTATCATCAATATCGTAGAAATTAAAAAAAGACACTATGAATATTATCAAATTTTATTATGCACGTTATATTTTGAGGTAGGTGCTATCATTTCTCCATGTTATAGATAAGGAAACTAGATATAGAGAGATTAAATGAATTGTTTCAATGTTTCAGAGTTATTACTACAACACCATTTAAAACAATGAAATACTAGAGACAATGTAAATGCCCATTTACAGAAAAGTGGTTCAACAAACTGCAGTATGTCTGTACTCTAGAATTCTACAAAGATTTTCAGGTGCATGAGATTGGCTTATATGTACTGACTTGAACAGATTTTTCTGCAAAATAGTTTGCAGAAAAATGTTTATAATATAATCCCATTTACAATGTGTTTGTGTGTGTGTCAATATGTCAATATTCTCCTTCCACATATATGCATAAAGGAACAGGGACAGGTGCTTCAGAAGCATTAACAGTGGTTACTTCTAAATGGGGCAGGGAGAGCAGTGGATAGAGCTTCAGAAGCATGGACATTATAACACATTTGTCTGTGATCATATGTGGAAATATTTGAAGCTTTAATAACAAAGTGTATTCATATATTATGTATTTTTTTAAATTAAGGATGAAAAGTAAAGCAAAGCAATTCTAAGTTGCATTCTGGTATCTTTTCAGTAGTTCATATTCTCTAAGCCTAAATTTACTTTTTGCACAGATTATGAAACAGCTGCACTTTGACAGCACTAGTACTAATGGGTACTAGGCTTAATACCTAGGTGATGAAATAGTCTGTATAACAAACTCCCATGACACAAGTTTACCTATGTAGCAAACCCACACTTTTATCCCTGAACTTAAAATCTCTTAATTGTGGAGATTTTCTTAATTTGGAATCTAGGTCCTCTAGGTGTTTATATCATCAGTCTTTGAAGTAAGCTCTAGGACTGTGAGCAACAAGGTATGAAGAAAACAAGGCAGACACAGTTCCTCTTCAGCCACCTCTTTTATTATTTCTGTGAGTTAGAACAAAACGGTGGTGCACATAAACATGAAAATTATGTGACCCAGGTTTTCCAATACCAAAATTCCCTTCTCTTAATGGTAACATCTCTCAGGGTGAGTAAGAGTAAATGGTAACAGCTCTTATTTACTCTTCAGAAACAATGGCTCATGTTTACAAATGACAAATTTTTACCTCTCACCTGTGGGTACCCTGTCCATGAAGATGCACTATCCTAGCTCGCAAACTACAAATTTACTTTTCATAAAGATGTATTGAATAGCTACTTTTGCTTTCAGTTCTCTCTCAGTGGGGAAGAGAATATCTACAATAAATGTAACAGATCAAACCAGTAGGTTATCTGGAAAATAGTCCTGAGATTTTTCTGAGAGAGACTGCTTTTCCCGAGGTGAACATTTTGAAGGAAGTTAAACAAAAGATTTTTGAACAGAGGTTAAACAGGCTTCATCACAGTGAAGTGCATGCAATTGTGAAATGAAAAAGCAAAACTTCAAACTGTGTAGAAGTGTGAGAAATAAACATTAAAAGTTTGACATCCTTCCTTATAATATATCTACTCTTATTCAAGGGGAGAAGAGGGAACAGGAGCTGAAAGGCAGGTACTACACTTTGGGAATATGACTTTACATGTTTCTAAGGGAGTAAACTCCATATTAACTGACATCATTAGTCATTCCTTCTGGATTCTGATTTGAGAAGATCCTTTCTCCTTTGAGGAGATGCCCTAGTACTGCAGATGGACATTCAGCCAAATGGAGAAGAGTGTGCTCCTAAAGAAAGGCTCAAAAGAAGGAGCACATGTCCACAAAGAACTTCTCAGAAGTAATCCTGTTTCACTACTTTTCACTTAAATTGAATTTGAAATTCTGAGACACACTGGAAAGACTTTGGTATGTATATCTACCAGAGAAAAACAAAATAAAGAAATTAAGAAATGATGTAAAGACATGGAATCAACCTAAATGCCCATCAAAGATAGATGGGAGAAAGACAATTTGGTGCATATACACCATGGAATATTATGCAGCCATAAAAAAGAACAATATCATATCCTTTGTAGGGACATGGATGGAGCCTTAGCAAACTAACACAGGACCAGAAAACCAATTACACATGTTCTCATGTGTAAGTGGGAACTAAACAATGAGAATACATAGATACAAAGAAGGTAACAATACATGCTGGGGGCTTTTAGAGGGTGGAGGGTGGGAGGATGGAGAGGATCAGGAAAAATAACTAATGGGTACTAGGCTTAATACCTAGGTGATGAAATAATCTGTATAACAAACTCCTATGACACAAGTTTATCTATGTAGCAAACTCGCACTTTTATCCCTGAACTTAAAAGTTAAAAAAAAAAAGATGATGCAAGACAAAAATCAGGTCTTAGTGTCCTATGTAACCTTTAATTTATAATGAATATAGTGTGTTTGTGTATCTATACACACACACATGCCCACCTATACATGTATTTTATGTGACTATGTATGTCTGTGTTTGTCTAGCTAGGTATAAATATAGGGTCTCATGAAAGAAAGAAAGAGAGATAGAGAAAGAGAGAAAGAAAGAGAAAGAGAGAAAGAAAAAGAAAGAGAAAGAGAGAGAGAGAGAAAGAAAAAGAAAAAGAAAGAAAGAGAAAGAAAAAGAAAGAAATAAAAAGAAAGAGAAAGAGAGAAAGAAAGAAAGAAAGAAAGAAAGAGAAAGAAAGAAAGAAAAAGAGAAAGAAAGAAAGAAAGAAAGAAAGAAAGAAAGAAAGAAAGAAAGAAAGAAAGAAAGAAAGAAAGAAAGAAAAAGGGAGAGAGAGAAAGAGAGAAAAAGGGGGGAGGGAGGGAGAAAGCAAAGAAAGGAGGGAGGGAGGGAAGGAGAGAAGGTAGGAAGGGAAGAAGGAAAGAAAGAAGGGAGGGAGGGAGGGAAGAGGGGGAAGAGAGAAATGCACAAAATTATAAATCAATGATTATTGAAGAAAATGATATATTTTCATTCTTTTAACTTTTGCTGTGTTTTTGTATTTTCCACATTTTAATAATGAACTATGTTCATTTTTATTATCAGAAGAATATTTTATATACCTTAAAATTTTTATCTTTTTCTTCAGTCATTTTTCTATATAGGTTACTAATAAATTATACTTTGTATCCATGTTTATATTCCCAAGGTTTCTATAATCTGAAAAATCATATGAACAATCATTTCTTAGAATTTTATTTATCTCAAGTACTCAAAGGTTGCTTTCTTTTTAAAGAAAAACAGTTGTGAATATTCTTATAAAACTCTGTAACACAAATGCTCAAATTGATTAAATAATTGTGCCATTACATCATTGATGGTACATTCAGAATTTGTTAATGTACAGGGAAATACTGTTAGTGGGATATAAATCAGTAAACCTTTCCTGGATGGTAAGTCACTATAATGATTAAAATTTCAAATGCCCTTGTCATTCAACAATGTCCTGCTTGAATACTTAAAATTATATTGGTCCCATTCAATACAGTATTGGAAGTTCTAGCCATAGCAATGAGGCAAGGAAAAATAAAGGGTATTCAATTAGGAAATGAGGAAAACAAGTTGTCTCTATTCACAGATGACATGATTGTATATTTAGAAGACTCTATCATCTCAGCCCAAAATCTCATTAAACTGATAAGCAACTTCAGCAAAGTCTCAGGATATAAAATCAATGTGCAAAACTCACAAGCATTGATATACACCAATAAAAGACTAAAAGAGAGCCAAATCAAGAGTGAACTCCCATTCACAATTGCTACAAAGAGAAAAAAATACCTAGGAATACAACTAACAAATGATGTAAAGGACCTTTTCAAGGAGAATTACAAACCACTGCTCAAGGAAATAAGAAAGGACACAAACAAATGGAGAAACATTCCATGCTCATGGTTAGGAAGAATCAATATTGTGAAAATGGCGATACTGCCTAAAGTAATTTATAGATTCAATGCTATCCCTGTTGAGCTACCAATGACCCTCTGTACAGAACTGGAAAAAAAAACCATCTTAAACTTTATATGGAACCAAAATAGAGCCCACATAGCCAAGACAATCCTAAGCAAAAAGAACAAAGCTGGAGGCATCACGCTACCTGACTTCAAACTATACTACAATGCTACAGTAATCAAAACAGCATGGTACTGGTACCAAAACAGAGATAGAGACCAATGGGACAGAACAGAGGCCTCGGAGGCAACACCACACATCGACAATCATCTGATCTTTGACAAACCTAACAAAACCAAGCAATGGGGAAAGGATTCCCTGTTTAATAAGCGGTGTTGGAAAAACTGGCTAGCCATGTGCAGAAAACAGAAACTGGACCCCTTCTCGACATCTTACACTAAAATTAACTCCAGATGGATTAAAGACTTAAATGTAAGACCTAACATCATAAACACCCTAGAAGAAAACCTAGGAAAAACCATTCAGGACATAGGCAGAGGCAAGGACTTTATGACTAAAACATCAAAAGCATTGGCAACAAAAGCCAAAACAGAAAAATGGGATCTTATTAAACTCCAGAGTGAAACAATCATGAAAGTGAACTGGCAACCAACAGAATGGGAAAAAGTTATTGCAATCCACCCATCTGGCAAAGGGCTAACATCCAGAATCTACAAAGAACTAAAACAGATTTATAAGAAAAAAATGAACAAACCCATTCAAAAGTGGGCGAAGGATATGCACAGAAGCTTTTCCAAAGAATATGTTTATGCTGCCAACAAACACATGAAAAAATGCTCATCATCACTGGTCACTAGAGAAATACAAATCAAAACCACAATGAGATACCATCTCACACCAGGTAGAATGGCAATCATTAAAAAACCTGGAGACAAACAGATGCTGGAGAGGATGTGGAGAAATAAGAATACTTTTACACTGTTGGTGGGAGTGTAAATTAGTTCAACCATTGTGGAAGACAGTGTGGTGATTCCTTAAGGATCTAGAAATAGAAATTTCATTTGACCCAGCAATCCCATTACTGGGTGTATATCCAAAGGATTGTAAATCATTCTATTATAAAGACATATGCACATGTATGTTCATTGCAGCACTGTCTACAATAGCAAAGACCTGGAACCAACCCAAATGCCCATCGATGATAGACTGGACAAGGAAAATGTGGCACATATACACCATGGAATATTATGCAGCCATACAAAAGGATGAGTTCGTTTCCTTTGTAGAGACATGGATGAATCCAGAAACCATCATTCTCAGCAAACTGACACATGAACAGAAAATCAAGCACCACATGTTCTCACTCGTATCTGGGTGTTGAACAATGAGAACACATGGACACAGGGAGGGGAGCATCACACACTGGGGTCTGTTTTGGGGGAGTTGGGGTGGGACAGCAGGGGGTGGGGAGGTTGGGGAGGGATAACATGGGGAGATATGCCAGGTATAGGTGACTGGGGGATGGAGACAGCAAACCACATTGCTATGTATGTACCTATTCAACAATCCTACATTATCTGCACATGTACCCCAGAACCTCAAGTACAATAGATAAATAAATAAATAAAATGACTATTGGTCAATCTCACAAGGATGTGCATTACAGTATTGTTTTAATAGAAAATATCTGAAAATTATTTGAAAGAAAATATTCCACAAGACAAACAGCAGTTTACACAAAAAATAGTAAGACATTGTCAAAAACAACGAACTATGTTGATGGGTATATATGCAGGAAAGTCTAAACTGAAAATCAAAGTTCAAAATAATGTATGCTGTATGACCTCATTTACTATTTAAAAGAAATGGAATACAGAGAGATGAAAATATCTTTAACTCTACACAATGGTCTCAGTAATTTTTCCCTAAAATGAATTTCAATAAATTAATGCAGTTTTCTTTATAGAGAGGGATAGAGAAAAGAGAAATTAGGATAATAAATTTTGGTATTTTTTATTTTAATTAATGCTTTATATTTTATTTGTGTTTTTTGGCATGAATTTTTATTTAATATCTAAAAACTATAAATATTCAAGAACTTAAAAATGAAGATGGATAAAACTAAGGGAACACATGGCATTGGTGAGTCTATGTGAATATATATACTCATTTACCTGTATAAACGTGAATAATATACATATGTGTATATGATATATGAAAATTATGTATGTATCTATATATACATAAGGGTGTGTTTGTATGCATATATATGAAATACATGGTGAATAGGCATCATTGAATTATGATACCAGTTCATATTTAATTCAAAATTTTCCCTATGAAAAACTTATTTTCATACATTTCCCATTCAACAAAAAGCAATGTCTAACTCTGCATGGAAAAAACGTATTTGGATGAATTTGCCAAGGGTTAAAATATTACAGAAATTAATTATTTCCTTGCCTACATTTTATTAATCTGGACATTTTCTCACTTGAGAACACATGATGTGCTGAATTTATGGTATACAATCCTGTTTCAGAGAAGTAAAGCATCTTAGATTATATCCTTTTTAATTTATTGAAGTATAATGGATAATAAATTATTTAGTTTAATTAAAACCTCTTTATCAGATGGGCATTTACCCATGACATTGTTATGCACAACTGGTGTTTCTGTGGAAGGCATAATTTCCATTTCTTTCTCATTTCATTCACGGATTCCTCTAACTACATTTCAAATTACATCTATTTCCACAAAGTCATACTATTTCACAAAGTCAGATATTTGTGCCTACTCCTTTACATTGGCATTTAAAAATCCCTCTCTTCCATTTACCTTAAACCTTTTCTCTTGTTTTTGAATGGAGAAATCAAGGAACATTAAAATATGGCATTTAATGGGTTTAGAATAGACTGACCTGGCATGAATCCCAGCTGTGCATTTGAGAAAATGATTTACCTTCCCCAAGACTCAGTTTCTTTTCTCATCTATAATATGGGACTAATAATAGTTCTGAAAATACAATGAGTTAATACATGTAAAATAGCATATTTCCTAGCATCTGTTAAGAGAGAAGTTTGATATAATTATTTTAATCAAATTTTACTTTATGTCTTAAAATGCTTTTTCATTTTGAGGATGCAAAGATAGAATGATATAATGCAAACCCAGCTTTTAACACTGAAGTTTCAGGCTGAGCCTAGAAGTTTTACTAGAACATTATTAGGATTTGGGCAACAAAGTTGAATTTTCTTTGAGCACAGGGATTCCCTGAATTCTCAAGGGCTCCACTTCTCCTTTTCACTCCCTTCTCTTACAAGTTCAATATATTATCAATTTAAATATCATTTTAATTGCTGCAATTTCAAAATGTTGTCATATTCTTATACTTGTTATTGAGGTTTTATAGGAAAAACAAATAAATTAATGAGATTAAGGTCTACACAATCTATATAGTACGAGAAATGAATATTTTACTAAAGATTTTGTGGAAAGATAAGGAAAGTAATTATATTATATGGCAAATAAAATAATATTCAATTTCTCATTTTTAAACTGTTTTTCCCTAAAAAAGTTTTCTCGTTAGCAGCTTCATCTCTCTTCCATCCCTTCCTAACATGGTCAGGGAAAAAAAGTATCCATCTCTTTATCACACCTCTTCAGGTCCCATTTAGCAAAACCAATTTTCATAATTAGCTAAAAGCATGTCCTTATTTTGCTTCAAGTATGATTTCTGGATCCACCCACAGTAATGATGTGAGGCACTGCTATCTTCCCAACATTTCAGGATGCAGAACTAACATGTCTTAATTCTTGACTCGTTCACCTTACAGTAAATCGATCCTAGGTCTCTTTTTCTTTGTTCACAAAAATTTGAATATTAAAAACAAATGACATTCATTGTCAAAAATTGACTGCCTACATACAAAGAGAGAAAAGTTATTAATTCCAGACCATGTCGGATTAGTAACAATGTTGATGATGACTGTGATGGTGGTAACAGCAAATAAAGAAGAAAGATGACCAAGAATATAAGCATGACACAGGCACTATCTTCCTTAATGTCACGACTGATTGAAAAGGTATTGTTTTGTCTGCATTACTGAGGGTGAAGCCAAAGCTTAGAGAATCAGAGTCACTTGTGTGAACTCACACAGTCAGTGTTTCACCTAGGTAAATTCTGGATCCAAAGCCCAGGCTCATAGCAAAATTATACACTATATTGACTCCTTAAAATTAATAATAATAACTAAAATAATAAAGTAAGATACATGATATTCACTAGAATTGATTTGCATTTGCTTCACTTCCACTCTGCTTAACAAGCATATATTGTGTAGCTATAATGTGCCAGCTACCCAACTAGGTGTTGAAAATTAAAACAAAAAACTCTGGGTCTTACTTATGTTTTTTTCTCTTCTATTCTGCTTACTTGTCTTGTTTCCCTAGTCTCAAGTTGTTTTCTATGTCAAATAACTTCTTTTGCTTTGTTGTTCTTACTGTTTGGGTGGAAATAAGAAATAAACATGGTGAAAATCAGATTTCAATGATTATATTTATATAACAACTAATCTTTTAAGCTTCTTCTTCCCCCCTACTGCCACCATCAATTTACAATTTCTAGTGGATCAGATTGTTCTGAAAATAAGAAGATAAAATGTCTGCGTTATAGTGACTCTTACAGTGAACATACATGATATTCTTGCTATGGTTTGCTTTAGATGGTGGAGGTGGGTCAAATCCAACTACTTACATGTGAGTTTCTTATACAAGGGAAAAACTCTGGGGGAAAAGGTAAATAGATGTCATCGACCCTTGCATGCCATCACATCAAACCAAATGACTTGACTTTGTATCCACCTTCTAAATAGGCATAGCTATTTTCATTGCTTAGATATGAAAGCAGGACCAGGGAGATTAAGACTAAGGATCTCGGAGCCATGAAGATGTATGATTAAAATACTCAAGCCACGTTTTCTAATTCTAACCCACCATCAATGGCCTGTCTTAAAAACATTAAATATAGAACCTTGTGTCTATACCATACAGTTCTGCAGAAATGACTGAAATTATTGTTTATAGGCATAGTAGGAATTCTTTATACAATGAGATTGCAAATCAAACCTTCCCATCCACGAGAGGACCGCTCTTTCAGCTTATGGCTTGTGATTTCCTTCTTGTACAACAGGTCACATCTGTTTTGTTTGCCAATGTGTGTCATACACTGGGTCCAGTGCCTGCTATATAGGATACTCAGTAAATATGTACAGAAAGCTTGGATGAAGGAAAGATGAATGAATTACAAGTATTTACATTTTCAGATTGAAAGTTGGGAGAAAGCAGGCAAACAAACAAAAAAAAATGATATAGTGAATTACTGAATTGGAATATGGTGGAGGCTGTGACAGCAGCCTGGTGGACTATATATTCTTGGAGAACAAAAGCCATAAGCTGAAACTTAAGACGTCACAAATGAAACATGCAAAGGGGATTGTAGAATGGGAAAAATGCAAATGTAAACGTCATAGTTGAAATACTGAGCATTTGGCCAAGAGCAAAGAAATAGGGCCACATGCAAGACTCCACAATTAAGCTGAGGACCTGGAAAAAATTTGAGTTTTGAGTTTTTTGGAGTTACTTTTTGCTGGCTTTTTTTGTTTTGTCTTGGTTTGGGTTTTTTTGTTTGTTTGTTTTTAAAGTATCACCTAGGTAAAGCCTTCTGTTTTTCATTAAGAATAAATTTGAATTCTCTCTGAAAAAATACATTCTGGATATAAGCACATTTTCCCCCAGTTTAAGATCAAATACATATGAGTTTAGAATCAAAGATCATTAAATATAAAAAGAAACCACACAAGTAAATGTCATATATGCAATAAATGATGGAACTAGGCACAAAGAATTTCACATAATAAATTTATGAAAAAAATCACAAAAATATTTACAAAAAAAAAAGTTTACGGACATTGATAATAGAAAAAAAAAAATCAAAGAAAAAAATTCCAAAGGAGAATCAAATATAGCTAAGTAGACTACAAAAGAAAATAGGGATTTTAAAATTTTAAAGAAATTCATTAAAATTTAGGGTAAAAGAATGGCTATTTACATAGTCAACTAGGTATAAATGAAAAAAAGTATTAGTGAACAAGAAAATCTGAAAAAAATACTCAAAATTCAGGCCAGAGGTGGAAGTTATGAAAAAAGGATTAAGGGATATAGAGGAAGAAAAACTTAATGTCCGTCTAATCAGGGTACCAAAAGGGCAGAATAGAGGGAAGTTATGTAAAGCTACTTTGAGAGATAATGACTATATTCTACTACTAAGGAAAGATAGGGGAAAATAAATAAAAAGAAACTCACGTGGACACAATTGTATGACACCCAGAGAAGACTAAATATACAGGGAAGATCTCAGTAGTGGAACTAATTCCCAACTGAAATAGCTATCACTCATAAAACAATACAATCAATAACAGAGGTGAAGCTATTTTTATATAATCAAAGACAAGTAGGTACACATATACTATTAAAGGAATAAGAGCATAGATCAGGAGTGTTACTGTAGTTTACAATAATCTATTGAATATTTCAAAAGAGCTAAAAGAAAATAATTTAATCATTTTTAACGTACAGAAAAGTAAACTATTTAAGGTGACAGATATTCCAATTACCCCAATTTGATCTTTACACATTATATGAATGTATTACATTATCACATGTACTCTGAAAATATGTACACCTATTATGTCTCAATTAAAAAAAAATTAAAACTCAAGAAACGTACTTTAAAATACTGTGCTTTAAGTTATTCCCCAGGAGAAAGATGGGAAGAGCAGGAAGAATTGATGAAAAAATGAATACAGGCAAGTATAACTAAATAAATACTGTCAATATAAAATAACAATGGCTAATTTATTATATTAAATGATGAAAATAACGTGCTATACAAAGGCATATTTTCTTGAGAATGTAATCAGAGTTTAAACACTGTAAATTCCTTTAATTATTTGGGAAGGACTTAATATTTGACTTAAAAATAGAACATATAACTTCCAATATAAAAGAAAAGAAAAAATGGAATAAGAATATAAAGAAGCATAAATAAATTGTGGTGAAATGTAAGAGTGAGAAAAAAAAAAGAATGTTGCAAAAATTAGTATCAGAGACACTAAAAATCACTATGAGACAAATCAGTTTATATCTAGTAATATGTACCAAAATGTACAAGAAATACCAGAAATAGTTAAAAAAAAAAAAAAAAACAGAGCTATTATTAAAACTCAGTTTTCCCAAAGTCTCTTGATATTTGGGGAGAGTTTTTTTGAAGTGTTTATTTATGGCACAAAATGTAAATTAAGTTCTAAATGCGAAGCAACAACAGAATGTAACATTGATTTAACTTTGTGTGTGTGTGTGTGGCGGGGTGGTAATAGGCACTCTACTGTCTTCTTAATTAAAACTCTAATCCTCACAACCCTTGGACTAACATTTCCATATCACAGAAGGGATGACAAAGACATAGAGCAACTGGGAATGGGGGAGCCACTGAAATGCAAAGTCTGACTCCAAAGGCTACATGAACCAACTCTGCTCTGCTGCCTCCATTTTTATTTTATGTGAATGACTGAAAGTTCAAAGCCACCCCCAACGCACAGGCAAGGATGGTGGCCTTGGATCAGAAATTACCCTGCTTGATTGAATTCAGAAGTTCCACATAGGAAATGAGACTCAGAGAAACAAGCACACTAAGCAGGAGCAAAATAAAAATATTTTTAAAAAAATTGTGCACCTGCTGGCGCCCCTCCTTGTTCCCAGAGCTGTATGGTGTATAAAAGATGTGTGAGTCGCTCATGCACTATCCTGAGCATCAGCATAAACTGGGATTTCTTTGTGTTTAAGAGTGGTTCCTTTCATCACTTGCAGAAATCCATTTAGTCTCTCTCTCTGTTTTCTCCTGAGCCTAATTTTCAATAGCTCAGCCCCTACCAGGTATAAGGGACAGTAAACATTTGGATAATCAGTGATCCCATCCTGGTCACCAAGCCAGGGCAAACACAGCACAGCCTAGGAAACGTCTCTCTTAAAATTCTAGACCATATGCTACTGTGTTTGCTTCTAGGGTGATCATTACAGGAGGTGGGGTTGAAACAGTGCAGTTTAAGCGGGTTCATTTTCAGAGCACCACAATGCCTTGTTTTGATCTTGGACAAGCCTGACAGCGTACTACAAGTGGGAAAATTGTGTTCAAAGATGAATGTGAATTTATCAATATGTTCTCCAGGACGAGCATGTTCTCACAGGCAGCAGTTTCGATGGGGTGGGGCAAAAGGTTGAGGGTTCAGAAAACGGAAAGAAGAGAATAAACAACAAATCAGGACCACAATTTCAAATCACCATTTCACATTCTTTGCTTCAGATGATATGAATTGAATGGTATTTCCATTGCAGAAATGTTTTGTGTTTGGGGGGATGGGGAGTTGTTTTTTACCGCCTATGTAGATATGGAATTCTAACAAACCTGGGAGTTAGTTATGTAGAATAATGGATAGCTCTTCCACCGGCTGTCTCTCTACCCAGGCACGAACGTCTCTAGTGCTGCGTGGTCCTGAATAACCATTTCTATTCACCTTATTTCCTTCCTCTTTTCTCTTGGTATTTCTCCAGGAAATATCACTGTTTCTCTCTGCTTCCTTCTGCCTCTTTCTTTGTGGAATTTGCTTCATTTGTGGTCTAAGTCTGCTTTTGTAGGCCACATTTTCCCCAAAAATCAGTCAAATTATTGCTTTCTTAAAGGAGCCCTCTGCTACAAAAAGAGCTCTTCCCGAGAAGACCCTTGAGGGAGAGACAAAGAGGAGTGGAAGAAACCTGGGTGTCAAGAGTTACTCAAATCAGGATTTTAATATTATCTTTCCAGAATCTACACTGACAATAATGGCTGATTTCTTTCATAACTTTTGCTGCATAAAAATTTTAATGTGAATATTAAATAATTTTTGTATAAGTGTATATGTATAATCAATATAGAATGTAAGTATACATTTCATAATATATAATTTAATAGTATTAAATAATGCTAATATAAATGTAAGTTGCCACATATTGATCTGGCAGGCATGTGCTAAATCCATCATACAGTTTCATTTATTTACTCTTGATATACATTATATGACCCTTGTTTTCCACATTTAATGCATAGGGGAATTGAAGCTTAGAGACATAAATTTACCCTTGTTCATGCAGCTGGGAGATGGTAGGGTCTAGATTCAAAATCAGACAGTGGTACCAATGCTTTTACCAATGGGATGCAGGTCTTGTGAGGTTGGAAAGTTTGTAAGTGCTATGTAAGTTTAAAGAGAAGAGGGAAGCAGAAAAAAATCTATATGTGTGTATACATAATTTATATATGTATATAATTTATGTGTATACAAACATATATGTATATATAATTTATATGTGTATATATGATTTATATATATGTGTGTATATATATGTGTGGTGTGTGTGTGTGTGTGTATATATTTTCTTTTTAACTGAGCACTTACTATGTTCCCAGCATGGCACAAGGGGCTTCTGATGTGATAATGTTGTTACATGGAATACCACAAGCCTGGGAGAAAGGAACTATTGTATTCACTTTTAATACATAAACAAACCAAGGTTGAGAAACGTTAAGAAACTTGACCATATCACATAGCTAAGAAATACTCAATATGAAAGTGAAAGTCAGTTCTATCTGATTCCAAAGTATAACCTTCACTTTCTAATCTGAGGTAGACCCCTGTGGGGGACAGTCAGCCTCTGAAATGGCCCCCAGTGATTCCCCATCTCCAAGTACTCATAAGCTTATCCAATTCCCTCGTTTTGAATGTGAGCTGGACCTAGAGACTTTCTTCTAATGAACTGAATATGGCAAAAGTTATGGGACATCCTGTAAGGATTAGCTTACAAAATAGACTGTGACTTTCATCTTGTTTTCCCCTCTCAGGCTCTCTCTCTCCCCAAATCCTTGCTCTTGGGGGGAGCACATTTCTGTGCTGTGAGTAGGCCTATGGATGGGCTCACATAGCTGGGAACAGATGACTCCAGGTAACAGAAAAAGAGAACCTGACATGGGCCAAGAGCCACATGAGTTAGTTTGCAACTGAATTTTCTTATTTTTCACGTAAGTGAGCTTGGAAGCAGATTCTCCTCAAGCCAAGCCTTAAGAAGTCTGTAGCCCCAGGCAATACCTGATCACTACCATATGAGATGTCTGGAAACAGATACCCAGCTAAGTTATGCCTCAATTCCTGACCCAGAGAGACTGAGATAATAGCTATTTATTGATTTAAGCCACTACAATTCAGATATAGCTAATTTCTTATACAGTAATAGAGAGGTAATATACATGGGGTGGGTGAAGGAAAAGGTTGGGGCAGGCCATGCATTCCAGAAAGTGTCCATTCCTTCTACTGGATGCTATGCGTTAAATTCCTTCTGGTGCAAGTCTGGCTTTTAAAGACCAAAACCACCAATAATCAAATGAATAATTGAATATTTTATATTCATTTGGGTTCACTAGCTTTTTGTTAGGATTCTTACACCTCTGGAGGAATTAAAGCTTTGGGTCAGTCATTTTAATCAATTCTACCCAGCAGAATTTAGCCTCAGAGAATAGAAGTTCTGAATCATGGAGAAGAGGTGTCAAAGAACGGCATGTTTAAAGTTAATAAATTGATTTGAACTACTGCAAGATAGATTCTATGTTATATAACTAAAACTTTGTATTTATTGAGTACATTTACCATAAGTAATGTACTATTTGCTCAATACAGGGCCAGAAGTAAACTATTCAAAAATTAACATTATATTTGATTCACTGTACATTTATTTTAATTTATGACTATGGCACTGCCCTACTTTCAACTGAAATGTCTATATGAGCCAGGTTCCAAATCAGTCAGACTTCTCACAATATTGAGACAAGTTTGCTACCAACTTCCGAGAAAGTGGAAAATAATAAGCAATTTACCAAGAATGTCATTCAGGTGATATCAAGGAGACAACTGAGATCCATTTTGAAAATACTCAGATAATTTGGCAAAGCACTGTGGCTCACGTCTGTAATCCCAACAGGAGTTCACGACCAGCCAAGGCAACATGGCCAAACTCCATCTCTAAAAAATACACAAAAATTGGCTGGGCATGGTGGCATACACTCATGGTCCCAGCTATTCCAAAGTCTGAGTCAAGATTGTGCCACTGCTTTCCAGTCTGGGTGACAGAGTGAGACCTATTCTCAAACAAAAGCAAAAACAACAACTCCTCAGATATTAATATGCTACCATTTGGAGAGTTACTTTACAAAAAAGAACACAAATCATGGTGCTTACGCCAATATATCGAATCAATTAATTGCCAAATCTAGGTCTCCTCAAGATTGTTGGCCTCAAGCCTATAGCCACATAGAATACTAGGTAATAGCATCTATGGACATTTAAAAAAATTTTTAGTACACAAATAAAGGATTCACAGAAATGAGATCAGCAGTCTTGACCTCTCTGAGATTGAACTGGAGATTGGGAAGAGGGGACATTCCTTTAAGACACCATTACCCTGGAAAACCATAAAGACATGTAGAAGAACCATGAGTTGGAAAGCAGTGGTGCACACACTAGATTTAAAATACTCAGTTAAGGACTGCCTTAGAAAACTACAGAAATTCTAAGACGCAGATTATCTGGCAGCCCCAAACATTGTCGGTATCACTTTCATTTATCTTTCCTGCCAACCTCCATTTCTCCTTTCAAATCAAAAGTTAAAGTAAGACACACATTTGGGGGAAAGTTGTCAAAATTCATTTTATGGAAATGTGCTACTCACAAGTATCCTTTGATCAGCAGCAGCATCTTTTGAAATTGAAATTGAATAGATTATATGGTGATCCGCTTCTTCTCTCCTTCTGAGTTAGGTCTGAAATAAATTGGAAATATGGTGAAAATACAAACTCCTTTTTGGCTTGAGCTTCCCTAATCCTAGTTTCACCCCATCTTTGAACGAGAAATGTGGCGAAGATGCTGGCAAATGTGGCTTCAGAAATAATGGGTATGCTTAACGATAAGAAATTGTATTTATAAACTGTTGGTATAAAATTTGTAATTAAACTGAAAACTTTTGGATGTGTTAGAAACGTGGATTCCAAGACTAAGTCATGCCAAAATTCTAAAAGATTAGGCAGCTATCTTTGGTTTTAGTATTCCCAACTCTAGCAGTCAGCAAATTTTTAGAAGCAGAAGTCAGACTATCTTCAGCATAAAATAAAATAATAGAAATAGCTGAGAAAGGCTAGGAGGGTAGGCCTACCCTTCAACATAGCTAGATCTAGGAACATTGAAACATTCTTATCAGATGTCTGTCTCAGATCCTCTTCTTTAACTCTATCCCTCTATTTCCATTTTGATATTATTATCTTTGCTTTCACACAAGCTTTTCCCATCTTACAGATGTGAATGCTCCAGATCTCATCACAACTTCTAATCTAGTAGAATGAGTATCCTTCTTTCTTTTATTATTATTTTTTTTAATCTGAGATGAAGTTTCGCTCTTGTTCCCCAGTCTGGAGTGCAACAGCATGATCTTAGCTCACTGCGACCTCCACCCTTTGGGTTCAAGTGATTCTCCTGCCTCAGTCTCCCAAGTACCTGGGATTACAGGCATGCACCACCACACCTGGCTACTTTTCTATTTTTAGTAGAGATGGAGCTGCTCCATGTTGGTCAGTCTGGTCTTAAACTCCCGACCTCAGGTGATCCGCCCACCTTGGCCTCCCAAAGTGCTGGGATTACAGGTGTGAGCCACCGCGCCCAGCCAATGAGCAGCCTTCTTTCTGGTGGCTTCAGCAAGCACCAGGAGATCTAGGCTCCCTAGACGACCTTGCCTGTTCCTGACCCAAATCATGTTGGGCTGGGATTACCACATTGCTGATGAGCCCACCTTGATTGGGTACCCACCCAGAAACCAAAGAGAGAATGATAAAGATGATCACACCTGAATCACATGGACTGGGACTGGGGGCAGGTGGGTCACCAAAGAAAAACTGAAGAGATGTTCTAGAATGGGAAACAAAATCTGAGCAGAAGAGAAACAACAGATGTCCACTGCACCACCCAGCAACCCAAGATTCTATTCAGCAGTGTGAATTTTCAAAATATAAAGTGTATTTTCAGTTCCTCACTAGATGTGAAAATATTGTGATGCCCTCCCTTTTATCAAAAGTGATGAAAAACTAATTGGTGGACGTTTATCACAGATGGCAAATTCCGTTCTAAGTGGAATGATTTTTTACTGCCAACATACAAAGTGTCAAAAGTGGACAAGTCACTTAAAACTGATTCCTACCACCTATCTGATTGGCAGTGAAAAACAATTTGATCAAAATCTGTGATGTGCTTGAGAAGCCATTCTGTGAAAAAAAAAAAAAAGTCAAATGAATTTTCTGAAATTGCAGCCATGTGCCTAGAACATAGCCACGGTGTAGCTAAGCACATAAATTCCCTTTCCAGCGTCCCTCTTTTATAATCTCCAGTGCTTGGCTTCAATATACCTGGGCCTGATAGCACAGGAAAAATCCAGGTTTTCTTAAAGCTCAACAACCACCCACATCCTAAAACAAAACCTCCATGGAATGACAAAATTGCTTTGAAACAGCCATTGTGGACAGCTCATTTGATTTATATGGGAGTGTCTGAACTGAATAATTGGTTCAGTCTCTAAAATGAGCACACAAAAAAAGGCCATTGGCAAAGGATGGTAACAAGTTCTGCCATGTCTTCTCAGTCATGTCTATAATTTAACACCCATCTGCAGAAACAATTACAACTGCAAATTAACAGATGGCCCTGTCCATGTATATGGAAAAGAGTGATTCAGACTGAAAAACAACAGTGTTATACAATAATTGTATGCAATAACATTGACTTCAGAAAAGTTAATATACATTATTTTTTCAGCTGTTTAAGTCCAGTCTATAGTGTTAGTAAATTATGATTTATTGAGGGCACCAGGCACTGAAGTCCTAGCAATTTAAGACAAAAGACACTTGCTACATGGGTCTGCATATCAGTGAGAGACATAGGATAAACCAGTAACCAAATAAATAGCACAGTAACTTTAGATAGCAATAGCACCCTAAGGAAGAAGGCACAGGTTAGTGGGAAAGAGAGGTAGTGTGTGTGAGTGCAGATGTTGGCATGGAGGAAAATTGTCCAATGCAGAACTGGTGAATAGGGACAGCCTTTTGGATGATGTGATTAGAATGAAGCGAAGGAGCAAAACCAGAGAAGTTTCAGGGGGAAGTTATTTTAAGGAGAGGAGCGAGCAAGTGCCAAGGTCTGGAAGGCATGTTGAACAAAATAAACGCATTTTTATTTCTTTTCAAAGCAGAAAAAAAAAAACATTTTAATAGATTTTTCATTCTTTACATAAAGCTTTAAAAGAAGATTTGTCCTTTTCTTTGCAAATATGTAGGTCACATTTGACAATCTTTAAATGGTTTTATTTTTGGATCAGAATGTAAGCTCCTACTATATTTTACATGTTCATACTAAAAAATGGTAATTACGTGAGTTAATATTTATACTAGTTGGCTTGACTGGCCATTCCACAATGTATATGTATTTTAAAACATCGTGTTTCACACCATATATATATATTTTTTAATTAAATAAATAAAGTAAACTTTTTGAGGTCACAGATTCTAACTGTTCTGTCAACTACTGTATTTCCAGATCTTAGAAGTCCTCAGCACATAATGAATACTCAAATACCTATTGAATGAATAGATTTTAAAGTATCAAATATTGCAAAGTTGTTAAAAAACTAAAAACCTTTTTTGGGATGGTTTTTCAAGAGTATTTTATTGACAAAAGAAGAAAAGAAAAAAAAAAGAGCTGTAAGCTTTGTTTGGTTACATGTTGGGTTTTACATGTCATTGCTGATGCCAACTTCAGTACCGAAGTAGATTAGAAATGAGCTGAAGAGTCCACACAGGCACTTGATAGGAATTCCCAGTGATAGGACTTTCCAGCCTTTGTGCGCTCACCACAAAACATCGCTTTTTGTTTTGCAACTACTTTTTAATAATTTGATATTCCAGAATGTATTTATTCAGCAGATATTTGAGTGGATCTTTCTAAGGTCTTATAACAGCTAACAAATAGTAAAAAATAATCCCTAAACTCAAGGAATTTACATTCTGACACGAAAAAACGGAAGTGTTTGCAGATTGGCAGATGTGATCCACATGTGTGCATAGGAAAATGCAGAGCTGAGAGACATGGAAGTCAGGACAGATGCTGCCTATCTATGCTGACTTTTCAGGTGCCCTCGGGACCCAATGAATGCCCCCCAATGTCCCTGAAATCCACCCTTTAGACTGAGCAATGGAGAAGTAATTCTTGCTATGCCTCTCCCTTTAGTACTCAGGATTATTTCACCATTCAGAAGAATGTGCAGACGAATTGATCTACTTAATCTAAAGATTTGTGGGGAGGTGATCTATTAAATGTGTCCCTGGAAAAACTGGTAGTGAGGAAGCTAACCTGGATCTAGAAAGAGCTGGAAAATGGGCAATATCAAGCAAAGTCCCATGGAAAGTAACTATAGCTTAGTCCTGTAGGTCACATCTGAGACCCTTTAATGGAGATAAGGCAGCCTGACTTCTGCACCACCGGCCATTGGTTGACAGAATGATGAGATTCCAGCTAATCCTATATTCAGGCAGAGCAGGTTCTTGATGATGAGAGTAGAAGCACACAGAGAACTCTTGTCCAAAAATATGGTTAAGAAATTCAAAGGGTTATAGGTAGAGTATTTACAGCGTCTCCTATGGCAGTGGAGTGCCAACATCATCAGCACCAATAGCATCAGCATAAGTAGGAACTTGTTAAAATGCAAATTCTAGGGAGTCAGCCCCACACCTGAAGAATGAGAAATGTTGAAGATGAGACGTATCCACAGCATGTAAATCAACCCTTCAGGTGATGGTGATGAATGCTCAAGTTGAAGAGTGACTGTTTTGCATGCATCGGGTCTTTCTTGCTCATCTTCATCATGATGGGGATCAAGTAGAGTGACGTCCAATTGAAGCTGACCAATATGCACACCCCCTGCCCCTCGCCAGCTTCCCAGTGTTCAGGCAAACTCTCCAAGTCAACCAGGTCCCTAATTTAACACCTTTGCCACCTGGGTGTTTCACAGGCAAAGTGCAATCCAAGGATCATGAGGAGTCCTTTGTTCCTACAATTAAAACAGCATCTCATTGACTACTTAACTAGTTTCCATGCCTATTATACTAAAACACTGTCTGAGTGCTATGCCAGGAATTACAATAATGATTCTTTAAGATATAATCCTGCATCCCCTTCGTGAAATGCTACTCATTCCATAAGCAACTCTAGATGTTGGAGATTAAAATATGTTGTCATTTACAAATACAGGAAACTGCTTTTCCTTAAAATGTCTGACATCCGTAGATATTTTTACCCTTTGTAATGAAAATCAAATAGTGAAGCAGAAAGACATAGGAAATCGTTGCATGGACTCATCCTCAATCTGAGCTTGAATTATGCCTGTTGTCTACCAGTTGTGGACTTTGGGTTAGTTACGTAACCTCTCCAGACTGCATGTTTCTTATTTCAGAGAAAAATTAGACCTACTACATAAGATTGTTAACAAAATTATTGGGGGTGATATTTATAAAGCCCGACACCTAGATCATAGTAAATATCCCAAATAATATCATATTGCTATTGCCAGGTAAATAAGTAAAACACAGTACTATTTGTCACTGGAAGTTGACAAAATGGGCATTCTGTTAACAGTTATCACTAAGATACTTTTCTTCGAAAGCATTTTCTGTCCTTTCCAACAATAAACATGGTGCAGAAGAAGGGAGAAAAAAAATGCACCAGGTCAATTTCTAAGTAATTACTTTGGAACATTACTTCCAATGATCTGTGCTAATTTTGTTAGGCTGTGCATCACAAAGCTTTACAGTTTAGAAAATAATGCCTCCTCCAAACTCTTATCAGGAAAAGAAACCGGAAAAGCATCATCTGCCCTTGGTGGAGTCAGGGAGCAGCCTTTGTGGATAACAGGGGCCATTCCTAATATCTAATTCCAGATGGGGTTAAGACCTTCTCTCTAGCTCAATTGTTAGGGTCCTCAAAGAGACAAACAGGGATAAACTGTTCATGCCACATTTGTTAACACTGGAAAGTACACTTGAGTTTAGTCCAGATGTCAGATGTGATTAAAAAAAAAAGAGAGAGAGAGAGAGAGAGAAAGAGAAGCTCATTTCGATTTTTTCCTAATGGAGACAGTAGGAAACCAGGACTGAGCCTTTGAGTGACTTCCTTGTATGAGCTTACATGACACTATGATCCCTGTGACTTTTTCCATTAATGGGTTTTGTATGACCCAGGCTTTGATCTATGCTGGACTTCTTACTGTTTTTCTGAATAACAAGCCTCCCCAGTTTTATTACCGTCCAGCCTATCCATAATGCATTTAATATCATTTCCCCATCCATACCTCTACCTGTATTATAGTTTCATAGAGAAGTGACCTTCTGTCTCTAAAAATAAGGCTCCATACTTAGAATTACATTTTTCAGATGACGCTAATCCAGTAATCACTTCTAGGAACCCAGATTTGTAGGACAACGTAATATGGTAATTATTATACACTTAGGAGGATGATGAGAAGGAATGCAAATTTCATTATTTCTGATAGCTCAGTTCCAATAAAAGTTGACATAAATTAAAGGTGAGCTTGAAAGGAAAGCAATTTGGGTCTTTTATCTAAGATGAAGCTCTCCTCTGATAGAAAAAAAATTATCTAAAAACTTCAAAAATTAAGAAAACGTTATTTTATATAGATTGCATCTAAGTTCTTTTCCCCTCCTCATTTCACTTAAAAATAACCCAGACAGATCATTTTTTGGTATTATAAAACAACTTCAAAGAAGGCATTCATTTTCTTTCCTTTTTTTCCTCCCTCTTCCACCTCTATTTTATGTAGGCTAGTATTCATCATAAGGTGGTTTTCCTTATCTCCCGGAGAATGAAAAAAGAAAAGTCCTTTCTTCATTATTATACTTGTCCCTATTCTTTCTTTTTCACTCACAACAGACAGCAGCTTTCTTTGCCTGAAAGAGGTGGGAATGCCAAATGCCTTTAGAGTATGGTATCTGTTAAATTGCATCTACTCATCAGTTAGAGCAAGCACAGACATCATGCATCGAGATTTAAAGTTTCACTCCAAGAAAACTCTTCTATCTAAATTTTTGAGAAAGAGAGGAGAGAGAGGCAGCAAGAGAGAAAAAGAGAGAGAAACTGTCAAAGCATAAAATGTATTTGACTAAAATACAATGTGATGTTTTATGTGACAGTAAAATTATATCCTGGGCTGCTTCCCAAGGACAGTTCACTTAGAAATGGTGCTGAAAAGTCAGTCAGTAGGAAAAATATTTCCATCTTCATTTGAAAGATTAGCACCTTGTTCTTTTTTGTTGCCAAATTGGAAATAAAACCAGTTTCCTTGGTTTGCATAAGGTATGAAGGAGGAGAAATGTGATTTTATGTGCTGTATCCTGCTGACACTAGCTGTGTCTCTGATGTCAAACCAGCTCCCTCCACTGGGCTAAAAATGACCAGAATCATTGGCATGGTAGGTTTTCTATCTGCAATGTTCCTGATGTGTTCTGACCTGGTTAGTCTCAGGGCTAACATTGTTATCAGCCTCTGGTGTGTGTATTTGGACAACAAAATGCATTAGTGCAGAAGCAAGTACATTTCCATGCAGGGTGGTGTACAGGGCACAATGCATTTTCCATTCTTTCCACATCTGGGTTGGTTCGTGTTATGGATAAATATAAGCATACACAGAAAAACTGGAAAATGGATTTTAAAATCAAGACATAAGAATGTACTGGTAAAAAAAATAGAAAAGCTAGGCACGGGGAGGAAAATAGTAGATATTGGCTTTGAAACATTCAGTCTCTAACCATATATAATCATATCTGTATCATAAGATTGTGGTCCCAGACTAAATTATGCATTATTTTAGTAAACTAATAATATGAAAATGGGAGATAACTGAATTATGGGGGTTGTATAACCCATGCTGTCCTGATAGTAGTGAATAAGTCTCACAAGATCTTAAAGTTTTAGAAACCCCTTTCGCTTGGTGCTCATTCCTTCTCTTGCCAGCCACCATCTAAGGCGTGCCTTCTGCCATGATTTTGAGTCCTTCCCAGCCATGAGAAACTGTGAGTATATTAAACCTCTTTTTCTTTATAAATTACCCAGTCTCAGGTATGTCTTTATCAGAAGCATGAAAATAGACTAATACACGTAGCCTCAGATCCTAGGAACTTGGCAAACTTTATTTGAAGGTGGTAATGGAGATGGCAGGTAACTTGACTTTCCCTGTAATTCCAGTGTAAGCCTGGAGGCTAGTCCCATTGGATCAGAGGCATTATATGTTCCCTTGAACATCATATGTTCCCAGAGTCACCAATTACTGTGACTCTGACTGGCCAAGACTTCTTCCCATGATCCTGCCTAGAACTAGGGACTGATCACTCCCCCAAACACCATGGATAAAGGGTAAGAAAATTAAGCTGCTATGATCAGAAGAAAGGAGATAAATGCTACTCAGGACTCCACTACAAAATGGTTACTGGAATAAAAAAGAAAGCTCTGAATAGGTCAAGAGGCATAACTTAGTGGTGAGTAGAAATGAGAACACTTGAGGGACAAAGAATAACAAATACAAATGCTGGGGTCAGAAATGAGCAGTCTATGTGCAGGAGGTGAACAGAACAGCTTGAAGTGGCCTGTTTGGGAAAATAGTGAGGACTTTGGTTGATTAGTTGTGGGGCAAGAGAAGAACTAATTAGTCTCAAGACATAAAAGTGAGGTTAAGAAACCTGGATTTAACAAAATTAGCAATAAAAAGCATCCACATATTCTAGCAATGGATTTAGGCAGAAGAGAGAGGCAGGGTTGAAAACTGAAGTTGTTTTTAAGAGAGACCCCAGCAGCGAGGAACTACTCAGTAAAGTTTGTATGGGCAGATGATGGATGAAGACATGTTAGAATGATGGCAGGGGGACACACAACAAAGAAACAGGAGGCTGCATTAGCCAGAAGTCATGGAGGCAACCTGGCTGGATTTGAGGCTGAGACTTTTATCTCAAGTGGAACCTGGAACGTACTCTGCATGTCACTGTCATCCTCTGCTCTCTCTCCACTTCAGTCTGAAAATCTGCAGAGCTGCCTAAGGCCCTTTGTCTGGTCCAGAAACACACAAAATAGAAGCTGCAGTTTATCTAAGGTGGACAATTACATTCTCTCTCTTTTTTTCATTTTTTGTTTTCTTGTTTGAGATGAGTCTTGCTCTATCACCCAGGCTGGAGTGCAGTGGCATTATCTCAGCTCACTGCCACCTCCACCTTCCTTGTTCAAATGATTCTCCTGCCTCAG
Source organism: Cebus imitator (assembly GCF_001604975.1). NCBI lineage: Eukaryota > Metazoa > Chordata > Mammalia > Primates > Cebidae > Cebus > Cebus imitator. The sequence goes on from NW_016107414.1 coordinate 3,729,587, forward strand.
CCTCCCAAGTAGCTGGGATTACAGGTGCCCACCACCACGCACGACTAATTTTTTTTATCTATAGTCGAGACATCATTTCACCATGTTGGCCAGGCTAGTCTCAAACTGAAGGCCTCAAGTCATCAGCCTCCCAAATTGCTGGGATTACAGGCATGAGCCACCACGTCTGGTTGTGAATGGCATTTTTATTCTCATTTATCCACCATCACTCTCTCCATCAATTTGTAGACTTTGCTGGGTATTTAATGTTTTATTGTCATCAATTAAGAAGGCAGGAAACAGCTCACACCTATAATCCCAGGACTTTAGGAGGCCGAGGTGGGCAGGTCACTTGAGGTCAGGAGTTCAAGACCAGCCTGCTCAATATGGTGAAACCCCATCTCTACTAAAAATACAAAAATTAGCTGAGTATGGTGGTGGGAGCCTATAATCCCAGCTACTTGGGAGGCTGAGGCTGGAGAATCGCTTGAGCCCAGAAGGCGGAGATTGCAGTGAGTGGAGGTCACACAACCACACCCCAGGCTGGGCAAGAGAGTGAGACTCCATATCAAAGAGAGAAAAAAAAAAAAAAAAAAAAAAAAAAAAAAAAAAAAAAAAAAAAAAAAAAAAAAAAAAAAAAAAAAAAAAAAGGGCAGGAAACAGTATGCATCTATTCCCCCTTACAAAGCTCTTAAAAATTATGGTTATAAAATTCTTTTGAGAATTTTCATTGGCTTTCTCATATTTTTAAAATGTTTAAATATTTTAAACAGTTATTTAACAATAGAAATGTAATTAGACTCTATTTGAGCCAAGGTAGGAATAACAAGCTTTAAAAATATTGTATTAGGATTAATTTCAATGCTTTGCCTAAATTAGAGAAATGTGTTTTCCAAGGTGTACTATGCAAAGCACTACCTCCAAAATATGTGAATATTTTATGATCATAGAGCTCTGTGGTTCAGTACTGCATTCAAACTTTAAACATTTCTCTAGAATGCAAAAGTTTCTATTTATTATGAATATGCAAGTGATGGGCATGGTATGTAGCATTTTTAAATGTATTGCCCCTGAGAATCCTGATCTTCCACAGAGCATCTCATGTAACTAGTGTTTCCACAGAATACACCTTTAAAAAAGGCTTTTCTAGAATATTGTCACCCCTGTGTATAAACATTATGAATTTGAGCATTCAGAAAATATTATTTTATCAAGAGTCTTTGGGAAAATAAGACTAAGAATAAAATCTCAGACTAGTCTAAGATCAAATTTTATTTTTAACATTCTAATGAAGTAGTGGTTACATTTTCACTCTAATGAAGTCATTTCTAGAATAGTTAGATATATGGCAAATGTCTAGGCAAACCAGAGTTTTAATGTTTGAATCTAGTGGCATTAATCTTAAAATGATCGTGACTGTAAGGCAGCCAAATTACAGGCCCGTCCAATGTGCCAAAAAGAGTTACTAGTCCTCGGGGTAGTGTCGTAGGCTCTATGCCAGCTGAATATATATTACATGAGAAGTGGCAAAAAGTAAAGACATTTCACGTGTGCACAATTATCTTAATGCCACATCATCTCAAAAAGAAATTTTTTGGTGAAAAGAAAGCAAAGCAATCCTTTTTCACCCATTTCTAATTATTTTACGCTATTCCCTTCCTTATAATATTGATGTGTTTAGAAAATTGGACACATGGTGATTTGAAGACAGAATGCAAATGATTAGTCTGCTTCAGATAATGTGACACGTTCCTCTTGGCTCTTTCTCCCCTAAGACTCAAAAAATTGTTGTGATTTTTCTCTAAGAGAATAATAGAGTTCCACCAAGGATTAGTTTGTAAGTCAACACTCACAAGGATTAAAGAGTGGCTGTCTATTTTGTATCCTCATTATCACATTGTTTTTTTAAATCTTATTCTCAAAACCATAAGTCAAAGATTCAATGATAGAACCTCAGAGGCTATTTCATAAGGGGAAAGAAAATTTCTTCTGCTATTTGTGGAAATACAGTGATTTACTTTGTTTGCAGTTTTATATGAACTAGGTTGAAAACATCCATATGATCTTTTGGGAATGAAGCTCTTTTTTCTGAAAACAGTTTCTTTTCAACCTAATTGTCTTACTTGGACGGTGAAGAACAGAAGCTTGAGAAAGCAGGCAAGGGTTAAAGCAAAGCCAATGGGCAGAATCAGACATAAAAATGAGAAGTGGGTGTAGAGGTGAGCAAGGGTTAGAATGTTCCAGGAATCAAGTCATATTGACACTCTCTAAAACATCTTATTGAATATGAAATATACATAAGGTTGAGACTTCAGCCTTTGAATAGGCAAGAGAATATGCTAGAATAAATAATTGTCTTATCAGCTCCCCTACAAATCCTATAATATTCTGGTTCAGAGTTTCAATGTTTTCACAGTATTTATATTTACTGACAGTTTAAAAAAAAAAGAGTATTAGGATACTATGAGTTAGATCCGAAGAAGGATCCTGTGCTCATCTCCAAGCATGCAAAGTTAAGCACAGATGTTACATTAAGGGGAGGCCGAGGCAGGCGGATCACCTGAGGTCAGGAATTCAAGACCAGCCAGGCATGGTGGTGCATGCCTGTAGTTACAGCTACTCCGGAGGCTGAGGCAGGAAAATTGCTTTAACCTGGGAGGCAGAGGTTGAAGTCAGCTCAGATTGCTCCATTGCATACCAGCTTGGGTGACAAGAGGGAAACTCTGTCTCAGGGAAAAAAAAAAAAAAAAAAAATTAAGAGAACATAAGAGTCTCCACGCTCTCTTATAGATCATATTGACGCATAAGGCAGGCTGCTATGTCATTTTGTGGCAACCATTACTAACTGCCAATCCAATATTCATTTTTATCTTTATTTCACTAATAATAGATTCCCAGTCTTATTTAGGCAAATATTGTATTTATGTACAAAAAGAAAATCATTTCCTAATCTCTCCTTGAGGTGTCAAAGCACCACAGTTCTGGCCAATGAGAGAAGCAGATGCCCCTATAACAACAGCCTTTCTCAGTAAAGAGGCAGATTTCATTTTATGCTGTTTCCTTCTTTCTTCCAGGGTCATGGAAGATCCTTGAGATTCTGGATTGGAAATGGAAGCATTACTATGAACTGATGATTTCACATGTACATATTCATACACACGTAGGGACTAGTGACCATACCATGTTTTCTAGCTATCAGCACATATTGATATCTAATATCTAGTATCAGTATGTACTGATATCTAGTATATCTAGTATCAGGTTGATTCTGTGGCTAGAAACAAAAAATTTAAGATTATTTTGAACACATTTCTGTGCCAAGAAGAAAGTATTCAAAAACTGATGAGAACATGCCAAAAGCACATAAGAAGGAGTTAGATGTCAAATCTGGAAAATTTTGAGCAGAGCAATCAGTACTAGCAGAAACTGATTGAAATATGCTTAATAAAAATGAACTCATGCATCTGTACTGATACATATACAAACATATGTACTTTCATGAAGGAAGAAAGGAGGTGTTTTTGGTAGTTTTGTTTTCCAGTAGAATATTCACCCTGATAATAAATATAATAGTAGTGAAAGAGTTAGAAATAAACTATTTTGCAAACACTGAAACAATAACTTATTCAGGAAAAAAATCAGCAATGGAGGTCAAACTCTTTGCTGTGAACAGGATATTTATACAATTTGAAGGATCTTCCATAGATTACTTAGTAATTACAGAGTAAGATATGAGAGGTAACTTTATAGTACAGAAATCTAGTAGGCACCATCTGAAACAGGTGAACAAAAATAACATAGTCAACAAGGGCTCATCATACGCTTCCTGATGTAATATATTAAGAAGGACATGTTACTTACACGGTATACCCACTAAAAATGCACTACCTAAATCCAATCACAGAAAAGAATCACAAAAGACAAAAATAAGGGAATTCTACAAAACAACCATCCTATAGTCCTCAACATTGCCAGTAGCAACAACAAAAGGTTGAGAAACTGTTTATTACTTAAAGGAAACTGAAGGGACACTACAGCTAAAGGAACTACATGACCATGGATTGGATCCCAGAACTGGAAAGAAGTATTGCTCATAAAGGACATTACTGAAACATTATGTTGAACATTTGAATATGAAGTGTGAGTTAGATCATAGAATTCAAACAATGTTAAAGTTTCTGAATCTGATAAATGTACTGTGATTAATGTAAGAGAATGTCATGTACTTAGCAGAGACAAGATGACCATGTAGTTTGGAAGAACGATGATGTCTACAGATTACTACCAAAAGGTTCATAAGAGAGCAAGAGACAGACAGAGAGACAGAGAGAGAGAGAGATGGAGAGAGAGAAAGAGAGAGAGCGAGAGAGTGCACTGGCAAAAATTAACAATTGGTAAATATAGGTGAAGGATAATGTATGTGGTATTTATTATACTACTTAGTTTTTAAATAAACGAGAAAAATATTGATGAACAAGATATGAGAGGCATATTATGGGTTTAAATGGCTTTTATTATAAATTGAAAAAGAATTTTAAAAGAATAGATTACCTAAAAAATACAAAGAAAAGGTAATAAAAATAATCACTGATTACTACATTAGAAAAATAAATAATATATAAATTTAAAAGATGATTTCAAAACAAGTATTTGAAAGTTTTTGACATAAAAAGGGTATTAAGAAATTGAAGAAACTTAAATTTGAGGTAAAATTAAATATGTGGGAGCTCTTAAATGTTATGGGAAATATCCAACTCTGTGCTAATAAATTTGAAGATAGTGATTTCACTTATTCATAAGGTAACATAAATTATAAGATTCACATTTTTGTGGTATAATTTACATTATGATGTAAATTATTATGTACTATATACAAATATACGGGGTAATATAAATTATATGAGAACATTGATTCCCATTATAGAGGTTATTCCAGAAATTTTTGAAAAAGCTTTATTCATTCATACTTAACCATACTCCCTATAGGAAACCTGACAATAACAAAATAAGAAAAGCACAGACCCAACTCAGCCATAAATACAGATTCAAAATCCTAATAAAACCTTGACAAATTATAACCAGGTAGGACTACATTGAGGAATCAGGAGTGGTTTATGATTAAAACTAAATTTAATTTTATATGAATTATATATCTCAATCAATGTAACTATTTTAAAATATGATATACTCTAATATTTAAAAATACATAATCATGTCAGATATGTATATATAAAAGTTATACATTATATAACACATATAGACAAATAGACTGCAAGAAAATATAAATAAATGTTTGGGGATAGATTTACAGGTGATGTTTATTTTTCTTAGTGCTTTTTTGTAAATTTCAAATCATCTATCAACAACACAAGACAGCATCATAATACCATGAAGAAACATGTATATACCCCTCTTCAGACCATCAATAGGAATAAATAATCAAAGATGTGTGGTTTAGAAAAGCAAGCCCACAGTTTTTCCTAATTTTGTTTCAAGGGTGTTTTGGTATATAAGCTTCTTTGTGAATGTACCTCAAGGCCAGAAAATGCTACCCAATCATTGGCAGCATCAAAACCATAAAATGAGGTGGCAATCTCAAAACTGCCCCAAATCTTGTCTCACACGTTTTTATTGAGATATATTTGATGCTTCATACGATCTTCTAGTAACAGTTAATTACAAGTTGATTCAAGTAGAAAAATAACATCAGTGATTTTTCCCCCCAAAGCTTCCCAATTATTTGCGTAATGGTTAACAACTTCTACTCTGATACTTCAAATTAAATTTTCTGCTTTTTACAAAATACATTTTCTTAATGAATTTGGAGTCATGTTACTGGGCCTGAAACAAGTCCTTACAATTTGACAGTGTGAACTTAATAAATCTTGTTTTGTAATGAAATTGATATCTCCTTCACTTAAATTTATAGATTTGATGTCAGACATCTATTCTGATAAGTAATTAAGAGGAAAAATTGACATTGTTCTTACTGTGGTCCATATTTTATTGACTGAGTTAGCGTTATCGGTACATGGCTATTGAAATCTTTTTAGACTATATGTATATATTAGCCACATCGAAGTATTTTTCCTTCTTTATGATTAATAGAAAAAAGTAACAGTTAATATTATAAAATTATTTATAAAACATTTCAGGTTTATGGACATGAAGATCTTGTTTGGAAATTTACTGAATTGGAATTAATTAGTATTCTGACTTCATAATGTGCTGCTGCTCTTTTGTTTGAAAATAAATGAAGAGAAGAGAAAGTAAGCTTTTAAGACTGAATGATCTATTGACAGTCTAATTAATGTGCTGGGCCACTTCATTAGCATTCAGATGTTTTATGCAGATTGACAAAGCTATTGTGATTGCATGATCTGCTGGAGGAGTGAGAATTTAGATGACCACCCTTGCAAAGAGGCCAGGGCAGTATCTGAAGGTCCAAGGTTTTAAAGATCACAGGAAATTACAGCCCCTGGGTGCTGAGTGGCTGACATCCAAGGCAGGTGTCAATCACCTGAGAGTCATCCTGAGGACAGATTGTGGGCTTTCTTAAAGGAGGGGAGCACTACACACTGGGGTCAGTTGGGGGGAAATAGGGGAGGGACAGTGGGGGGTGGGGAGCTGGGGAGGGATAGCAAGGGGAGAAATGCCAGATGTAGGTGATGGGGAGGAAGGCAGCAAATCACACTGCCACGTGTGTTCCTATGCAACAATTTTGCATGTTCTTCACATGTACCCCAAAACCTAAAATGCAATAAAATAAATAAATGGGAAAAAAGAAAAAAGAACTATTGTTGGTGCTCTGTGTTGAAAAACTGAAAGGAATTCTAGTTAATACCTTCTTGTAAGGATAATCTAGGAACGGCTGAACTCATCTCACATACAATTAGATACTATCCATAGGAAACACGCACACAGTGTAAAAGTCAGGTGGCAGCCCCAGCATCGTCTGCCCTGCTGTGACTCACTTCTTGACAAGGGCTGAGTGAACTCCCCAGTCCACACCTTCACCCCTGGGTAGACATAGCAAGTTCACAAGATGCGATTCTAGTTTATCTTCTAGTTAATTCCCTATTATTTCCTCCTTCTCCACCTGTTATACTTAATATTGCTTAGATATGTCATCCAATAGGATGTCTTCCTATGATTCTATATCCAATCTATTGATTTTCATCCCTCAATAGTATTTAGCCAAGCTTTACTGTGTGCCAAGCACCAAAGTCACAGGAACAAACAAAGAAAAAAATCTCTGCTTTTCTAGACCTCCAATACAGTCGGCGATAGTGTCAGCGAATTAGTAAGCAGTACCAAAGGAATCACAAATTACCTTATGTGCAAAGAAGAAAACAAACACGTTGTTATATCACAGCATAACAGGTTGAACCTTCATATAGGCTCTCTTACCTGAAGGATTGACATGTTAACTTAAGACTTAGGATGAGAGGGAGCTCACCAAACAAAAATCCAGGGGAGGTCTTCCTTTAGAGGGAACAACAGGAAAAGGGGCCATGGGACAGCAGAGAGCTTGATGTGCTCAAGGAAGTGGCAGAAAGCCAGTGAGAGCCAGTGTGTTTAACAAGCAGCAAAGGGCTGTAAGATGAGGCTGCAGGGGAGCCCCAAAAGCTACTGCAGAGATTTGTCAGCCACAAGAAAGTGTTAGGATCTTATTCTGTGCACCATGGTTTTATTCAGGGAAGTTATGTATATTTTTAATATTTGTATATTTTATTATAAAATATAATGCATAGATATTTATATACAAATATACATAAATAATACATTTATATACTATCTATAGAAAGATACACAGAGCATAGAAGTGTAGATTAATTATTATAAAGCGTGCATTGTAAAAGCAAATGCAAGGCAAGAAACAGAACCCTGCTTGCACCCCAGAAAACCCTTGCCTGCTCCATGATACTCAAAGCTACCTTCCCTGGGATTTTGGCCACAATGCCATAATCCCCCATGTTGGAATCCCAAAAGATGAAAATTTCTATGGTCTAAAATCTCAAAAATCACCATCCCAAAAGATCAAAATCTTAAAAAAATAATTCTGGAAAAAACAATTTTACAATTATCTAAACATTTATTTACATGTTTTAAAACGGAAATTGTTTGAGAAACATAAAAATAGGACACTTCGCAGACCACTTTACACAATAAAATAGGCAATAAAAACATGTATATTGTTGCAAGCACAAACACTCAGATACACTATGACAGTTGCTTACTTATAACAGTTATGAACAGATGAATCATATTCATAAATAGGTCATGGAGGCAGGCTGGGCGTGTTGGCTCACGCCTGTAGTCCCAGCTCTTTAGAAGGCTGAGGTGGGCAGATTACCTGAGCCTGGAGTTTGAGACCAGCCTGGCCAACATGGCAAAATCCCATCTCTACTAAAAATACAAAAATCAGTCAGGTGTGGTGGTGCATGTCTGTGATCCCAACTACTTGGGAGGCTGAAGCAGGAGAATCACTTGAACCCGGGAGGCGGAGGTTGCAGTGAGCCAGGATTATACCACTGTACCCCAGTCCGGGCTACAGAGTGATA